>NC_072796.1:85860463-86177463 GCF_028583425.1 Eublepharis macularius | reverse complement strand
TTATTACATTTATGCTATTTATAGTCCTCTTTTCTTACTGAGACTCAAGGTGGATTATACAGTGTGAGTCAGTACAACTGGCCTAATGTCCAAGCAGAAAAGCTTTGAGGATCTCTGTTACTTGCATACTAGATAGTTGTTGCAATGACAACAAAAATAAAACCACACTTTAGCTTTTCGTTATAACAAGCTTTGCTCAGATGAGACAATAAAAAAGTTATAAATAATAGGACAAAAGTTGCCAGACACCTCAGCTTAATGCATAGCTTTAATAAATGAGACAGTATCTTCTCAGATTGAAATTATTTCTTTCATAGTTTTTATGGGTGATTTCTGACAATTTGTTGGAAATTCTTTCATACTACAGGCAAATTATTTGTACGTAGAAGTCATCAGTTAGCAAGATTCTAAAAAATACTTTATATCTGAGCTTTAAGTAGTGTAAATGTTGACTGTTTTTACTAATTTGTTTATCTGTAACAATATTTTCTTCCACCATTACATGACAAGTACCCATCATGCAATATTTCATCATATAGTATTCACTTTTCAATCTTAGTTTAATTAATAAATGAGCAAAAGACAGTTCATAAATGGGAGAAAGATGTTGTGTGAGAAACTGGCAGACAAACCATCAGTATGCCGATGTGGGGAAGGTGTGGAGGTTTTACTGCATAATTTGGTACAGTGTGCTGTTGACATGCTCCTCAGATCTAAATATATCTTATTGCAGAGCATCACAGGTATATTAGTAACAAATAGAACCTTTGTTAGCTAGCTGTTATAGATTATAGAACTAAAAAGGATACTTCTCCTTTTGTGCTGCCAAGGGCATGTTGTAAATGTTTAATTGAAATTCATTTATAATAGTTTAATTGAGATATTTTGCAGTGGACTATGACCATTGCTACATCTGTGTTACCCTAAGCACACTCAGCAACTGTTGTCTATGCAATCTCACCTACAGTCCCTGTGGAAAGGGGACAAGGTGTACTGAAAAACCAACAGTAAATAGACATATCACTTAAACGAATGAAGTCAAATTGACTACAATTATGGGATTCCAACGTGGAGAAATACACCTTGGAATCTGTAACTGGGAGCCCTGCCTAAGATGAAGTCCACTAGGAGAATAAGGAGACTGCATTTTGCAATGGCTGCAGCACTGGAGTACAATAGGAAGAAGGCAAGAGGAAGTAGAGCTCACAACTACAATAGGAGAAGAAGCCAGGGAATGGACTAAGGGCACTGTACTAGTGCCTACCTGCCTTCTGCTGCCACACTACCATCAGCAGAGAAGAGAAATGAGCCCCAGGACAGCCTGCTAATATAATGACAAACAAGGCGGTAGGGGTGTTCAGTGCGCTAAACCAGAGAACCCCAGCAGCACCAAACTGAAGAAAGGGGGACACTGTTACACTGAGAGAAAGCACAGGCATCCAATTCCTAGCTGCTTCTGAGAGCCAGAAAGGGAAATTTATTAATTTTATTTAGAGATTTGGGGGCAGAACCTGGGGAGGGAATGGTTAGGGCAGAGAAGGAGTCTCAGTGGGGTATGATTCCATAGAGTCCATCATCCAAAACAGCCATTTCCTCCAGGGGATCTGATCTTTTTAGTCTAGAGATCAGCTGAAATTCTGGGAGATCTCCAGATCCCTCCTGGATGTTGGTAGCCCTATCAGATTGTCAGCTGGACAAGCATATTCTGTGGTTAAAATCTACCTGGAAAGTTTTTTTAAAAAAATTGAAAACAATAGTCAAGAATAACAATAAAGGATCCAAAAAAGTATAAGAATAAAACCAAAAAGATGTGAAAGTACTAAAAAACCAAATTGAAAATGACCTGAATAAAATTTCTGTGAATGTCTCTAACATAGTTTGTCATTAAAATCCGTGCAGGTGATTTGTGTATCTGTCTTAGTTTGGTTGTGTAATTCAGTAGAATACAATAGAGGCTGGTATTGTCTATATCAAAGCCTATTTAGTATTTGAATTAGTCTTTATGCCATGTTATTGGACTGAGTAAACAATAAATTTGAGGCACTGATATCAAAATACATTTCTTTTTTAAACATCCTAAAGTTTTTAAAGGAAAACAGGACATCATCATTCACAGTTTTTTCATAAGGTTATTGAGTGCTAAACTGCATCATTTGTTTTTTCAGCATCCTTTTATTGTATTCATTTCATTTATTTGTATTTCTGTGTTTTCATTATCATTTTTCTCAAATCACATTTCATCCAGTTTAAGAAAGCACTAAGAAACAAGGAGGGAATTGCAGAAAGACTGTCCGGGGTCTGGGTCCCAGCCCCCAGACTTGGTAGGAGGGAACAGCAGGTCAGCCGGGCTGATGGGCAAACAGAGGGGGCAGCCAGCAGACAGCAGGTCAACTGGTCAGCCAGCTGACAGCAGGTCAACCGGTCTGACTGGCAGGCAGAGGGGGCAGCTGGGGGACAGCAGGTCAACCCCTCCCACAGGCAAATGGAGCCAGAACCTGCCGGTGCCAGGGGCAAGGAGCAAAAGCCCAGGGCCTCAGGAGGCAGGGGGAGACAGAGAGAGGCCAGCGAGTCCCACTCCCCTAGGGAGGGAAAGGGGGCTAGGCAAGGCGGAAGGGGGCAAGGGCAGAGGGATTGGGAGCCCAGCAGTCACCCACCCAAAGACCTTACCTGAGGAGGAGAAGCAGCAGCAGCCCCAACAACCCAAAGCCATGCCCCAGCTAGAAAATAGTAGCCTGGCCCAGGAGTTGCCAAAAGCCAAGCCACTCCAGGTGGGGCTATTGGAGGCACTCTGCAGGAAGCCCTGGGCAACCAGCCAAGGAGCCGCAGCTGGACCCACCTTCAGCCATCAGCTCTGCCAGGGAGGCTGGGCTGCTAGCCAGGGGACTGCAGCTGGACATGCCTTCAGCAATCAGCCAAGGCAGGGAGGCTGGGCAGCCAGAGAACAAGGCACAGCTGGTGCTGGTCAGTGGGGCCAGATCAGCTACCCCAGCTGCAACTGCTTGGTGCAGCCCAAGGCCAGGCTGGAAGAGGGGTGGGGCAGTAGAAGGAAGCCTTATAAAAGCTGGCTGGGAAGAGCCCTGTGGTGGTGGGTGTGAGTGAGGAGTGATGATGTGGAGTGAGAGCAGTAAGATGCAAGGGTGGAGGTTTGGAGGAGAGTTCTGGAAGGAGGAGATGAAGGAGGACGCAGAGGGTAAGCAGGCCAGGTTGAGCAGGCCAGCGAGTGGACTGAGAGGGAGTCTGGGTGAGGTATACCGCCCCTCCTTCCACAGAGCAGGGTCCTGCAGAATCCCTGGCCCCCCTGTGACGTCAGGAGCAGACCGCCCAGTGCCACGCCCAGCGGCAGCGGCGGCAAGCCCTGACAAGTTGGTGGCCCGTACGGGGAGAGACGTTCCAACGCAGGCACCAGTCAAGGGGCGGCCTCCCAAGGCCGCCGCCCCAGCGGAGCTTGGACCGTGGCTGGAGGAACGCCAGGATAGGATGTGGGGAAAGCTGGAGGCAGCCTACCCAGCTGCTCCAGTAGAACTAGCACAGACAGCGGAGCTGCAGAGGCAAGCCGGCGTGCTCACTGAGGCCTTGCCAAGGGTTTGCGCCCTCGTTTGGGAAAATAACCCACCGCCTGGCAAGCAGGTGCAGAGTCTATGTGCCACTGTGAAGATAGGCCGGCTGATCCTACAAGCCCTGTTAGACTCTGGGAGTGCAGTCTCAGCAATTCGGCCCAAGCTCCTCCCAGCTGCCACCCCAGTGTACCGCTGGATCCCAGTGACGGATGTGATGGGCCGCACCCAGCCGTACCCTACGGCCCTAATCACGATAGAGTACCTAGGGGTCCGCCACCAAATGGAAGTTGCCCAGTTAGCTCACCTACCCGTACCAATACTGCTGGGAAGAGATGCCCCAGGGTTCTTCAGGCTCCTCCAGCAGGCAGCGAAGAAATTGGGAAGAGACACCCCAGGGACTGCCGGGTCTCGGCTGAAGGCGGCAGGGGAAGTGACAGACCCACAAGTTGCCACCGCTCTGCAAGTGGAGGAGGCCAACGACCCGGGAGAGGGTCCCTCCACCAGGCCAGGGGCAGAACCACGGGCTGGAGGCCCAGCTGGAACCCTTGCAGACCGCCCATTCCGTGATGCCCAAGGGGCAGATGAGTCCTTGCAGCGCTTGCGAGAGACAGCCGCTCGTGAGGAGGAGCAAGTGCGGGATGAACGGAGGTCCCAACGGCTCCCTCGCATCGAGAAGCAAGGAGGGGTCTGGGTTCGCATAGCTCGTGCCCCAAATGGCCAGGGGGAGGTCCGCCAACTACTTGTGCCAGCAGCCTATCGGGCGGAAGTCCTCCGCACGGCCCATGAGCATGCTTGGGCCGGGCACCTCGGGCACCACAAGACCCTGAGGAAGGTTCTTGAGCAATTCTTCTGGCCCTCCGTGAATGCAGACGTGAAGGCCCACTGCCGCTCGTGTCCCACCTGCCAGCGGGTGGCAGCCCGCCGCCCGCCGAAGGCCCCCCTCTCCCCGCTGCCCGTCATGGAGACGCCCTTCCAACGCATCGCAATGGACTTCATCAGACCGCTGCCACGCACACCCCGGGGCCATCGCTTTGCCCTGGTGATTGTGGACTATGCCACGCGGTTCCCCGAGGTCATCCCGCTGAAGACCATGCAGACCCCGGGGATGGTACGGGCCCTGTCCAAGTTTTTCGCGATGGTGGGGCTGCCAGATGAAATTTTGACGGATCGGGGGGGCCCGTTCCGTGCCACAGCCATGCGTCAGCTCTGCCGGAATTTGGGGATCCGGCAGGTGTTCACCTCGGCGTACCACCCTCAAACAGACGGGTTGGCAGAGCGGCTGAACCAGACCGTCAAGGAGGCTCTGAAGAAGATGACGCGGGACAAGCCTCACCAGTGGGACTTGTACATCGACCCGCTCATGTTCGCCCTCCGGGAGACCACGCAGGCCTCCACTGGCTTCAGCCCATTCGAGCTGCTATATGGGCGCAAGCCAAGGGGGATGCTCTCCCGGCTGACGGAACGCTGGGGGCCCCGGGCCAGCAGCCCCGCGCCCCCCATACAGGAGTACGTGAGCCGGCTCCGTGACCGGGTGCAACAGTCCCAAGCGGAGGCAAATCGCAGACTGACTCGCACCCAGTCAAAGCAAAAGGCCGCCTATGACCGGGGTGCGCGGATGAGGACTTTCCAGGCCGGAGAGAAGGTCCTCGTGCACCACTCGGTGTTCCCAAGAGAGGAAGGGGACCCATGGAGGGGTCCCTACCAGATTCGAAGGGTGCTGGGCCCCACCACCTACGAAGTCCAGTGTGGGGTCGGCCGGCGTCGGCGGAAGACCCTGCATGTGAACCTCCTAAAGCAGTGGCACGAGCGCCCAAAAGAGGAGTGCGGCGTGGCTGAGGACCCGCTAGAGCTCCCTGACAGTGTGCTGCCTTGGACCACTGATGCCCCGGAGTTTGAGGAGCCCAAGGTGGACCCTCAGCTCAACCCAGCTCAGAGGGCCCAGCTACAAGACCTCTGGGCTCGGATTCCCGGGGTCTTCTCCCGCAGGCCGGGCAGCACGAGCCTGATCCAACATGCCATTCCAACGGACCCGGGGCAGACAGCCCGGGCTACCTGGCGCCCCATCCCCAGGAAGCGGTGGGAGGCAGTGGAGAAGGAGACCGACGAGATGCTCAGGCTTGGGGTAATCGAGCCCTCGCGAAGCGCTTGGAGGAGCCCGATAGTCTTGGTGCCCAAGCCGGATGGGACCACCCGATTCTGCATCGACTATCGCGAACTGAATAAGGTGGCCCAGTTCGATGCATACCCCATGCCCCGAGCAGATGTGTTGGTAGACCACCTAGGGTCCGCCCGCTACCTGTCGGCCCTAGACTTGACGAAGGGCTACTGGCAAGTGCCCGTGCAGCCAGCGGACCGGGAGAAGACAGCCTTTGCCACCCCACGAGGCCTCTTCCAGTTCAAGAAGATGCCGTTTGGTCTACACGGGGCAGCTGCCACGTTTCAGCGGCTGGTGGACCAAGTGCTGGGAGAGTGCCGGGCGTATGCAATGGCGTACATAGATGACATCATCATCTTCAGCCCGGACTGGCCCACCCACCTCCAACACTTGGAAGCTGTCATGAGGGCCCTCCAGCGAGCCGGACTACGGGCTAACCCAAAGAAGAGCCACCTGGGGTTCCAGGAACTCCAGTACCTGGGCTTTGTGGTCGGGGGAGGCCGAGTTCGCCCACCACCAGACAAGGTGGCCTCAATAGCTGATGCCCCCCAGCCCCGGACCAAGAAGCAGGTCCGACGTTTCCTGGGACTACTGGGGTATTACGGGCGGTTCATCCCCCACTTTGCCTCCCGAGCCGCCCCCCTGACAGACTGCTTAAAGAAGGGGCTGCCCAACCAAGTCCGGTGGACCCCAGCACTAGAAGCAGCTTTCAAGGACCTGCGGTCAGCCCTCTCTAATACCACAGCCCTGTGGAACCCGGACTTTGACCGACCCTTTACGCTGGCCACAGACGCTTCTGACACCGGCCTTGGGGCAGTCCTGACTCAGGAACGTGACGGAACCGACGTCCCCATCCTCTTCCTGAGTCGGAAGCTGCAGCCCGCAGAGAGGTGCTATGCAACAGTGGAGCGGGAGGCCCTAGCGGTCAAGTGGGCAGTGGGGGCCCTGCAATACTACCTGGCCAATAATCCCTTTGTCCTACTAACGGACCATGCGCCCCTGCAGTGGCTCCACCACATGAAGGCACACAACCCCCGTGTGCTGCGGTGGTACCTCTCCCTCCTCCCCTTCCGGTTCACCATCAAGTACCGCAAGGGGGCGCAGCATGTGGATGCGGACTTCATGTCCCGCATGTTTGAGTCTGACCCTGACCCCCACAACTCAAAGCTAAGCGGGGGTGTGTGTCCGGGGTCTGGGTCCCAGCCCCCAGACTTGGTAGGAGGGAACAGCAGGTCAGCCGGGCTGATGGGCAAACAGAGGGGGCAGCCAGCAGACAGCAGGTCAACTGGTCAGCCAGCTGACAGCAGGTCAACCGGTCTGACTGGCAGGCAGAGGGGGCAGCTGGGGGACAGCAGGTCAACCCCTCCCACAGGCAAATGGAGCCAGAACCTGCCGGTGCCAGGGGCAAGGAGCAAAAGCCCAGGGCCTCAGGAGGCAGGGGGAGACAGAGAGAGGCCAGCGAGTCCCACTCCCCTAGGGAGGGAAAGGGGGCTAGGCAAGGCAGAAGGGGGCAAGGGCAGAGGGATTGGGAGCCCAGCAGTCACCCACCCAAAGACCTTACCTGAGGAGGAGAAGCAGCAGCAGCCCCAACAACCCAAAGCCATGCCCCAGCTAGAAAATAGTAGCCTGGCCCAGGAGTTGCCAAAAGCCAAGCCACTCCAGGTGGGGCTATTGGAGGCACTCTGCAGGAAGCCCTGGGCAACCAGCCAAGGAGCCGCAGCTGGACCCACCTTCAGCCATCAGCTCTGCCAGGGAGGCTGGGCTGCTAGCCAGGGGACTGCAGCTGGACATGCCTTCAGCAATCAGCCAAGGCAGGGAGGCTGGGCAGCCAGAGAACAAGGCACAGCTGGTGCTGGTCAGTGGGGCCAGATCAGCTACCCCAGCTGCAACTGCTTGGTGCAGCCCAAGGCCAGGCTGGAAGAGGGGTGGGGCAGTAGAAGGAAGCCTTATAAAAGCTGGCTGGGAAGAGCCCTGTGGTGGTGGGTGTGAGTGAGGAGTGATGATGTGGAGTGAGAGCAGTAAGATGCAAGGGTGGAGGTTTGGAGGAGAGTTCTGGAAGGAGGAGATGAAGGAGGACGCAGAGGGTAAGCAGGCCAGGTTGAGCAGGCCAGCGAGTGGACTGAGAGGGAGTCTGGGTGAGGTATACCGCCCCTCCTTCCACAGAGCAGGGTCCTGCAGAATCCCTGGCCCCCCTGTGACGTCAGGAGCAGACCGCCCAGTGCCACGCCCAGCGGCAGCGGCGGCAAGCCCTGACAAAGACAACAAATGGAAAATGAGGAAGCTCAAAGAAAAATGGCTGCAGTTCAATGTACAAATTGTGGGAAATCTCTGTGCAGAAAGGCCCACAATCTCTTCTAATATTCCATGCCTTGTAAATGCAGATTTGCTGTTTAATTCATGAGTTACTGTGTTAATAAATAAACATAATTCCATATATTTTGAACCAGATGAAGCCAGATTAAGATAGCCATTCCCTTTAAATCCATCCATTCCCTGTTCTTGCCAAGTTCTTTTGGAAAGTTAAAAAAAAAGTTTTTATTTCTAAAGTTCTGACATCTGGTATATCTGAAGACTGTACAAAGTCTTCAGCTTGAGCACATCTGACTAAAAAGCATCTCTTCTTAAAATTCCCTCCAGCATTTTGTAGTGTGTTTCCATTGTCACTGCTTTTCTACTTGTTGGGAAAGAATTGGTGTTAGGGTTGCCAGGGACCTGGAGTCCCTCAACGGGAGATCCCCAGGTCCCTGGACTCTCCTGGTGGGGGATTAGGAGCTGGCACTTACCCCAGCTTCCTTCTTTCACACGCACGCACAGCGTGCACGCTCTCCCAGCTCATGATGATGTCACTTCTGGGAGTGATGTCATCACACGGGGGTCAAAGGGAGCCCCTGGGTCAAAGGGGGCCCTTGTCCTTGCTGGTGCAGGCTGCTCTCGCCATGGCCCAGTCTTGCCACCACCGCCACATCCAGCTCTCGTTTGGCTCAAAGGAGCCACTGCCGTGGTGAGAGCGGGCTGCGGTGGCAGTGGTGAGAGCAGGCCACAGTGGTGGCAAGAGCAGGCAGCGGCGAGAGCAGCTTGTTCTTGCCGCTGCCGCCACTGCCCACTCTCACCACTGCTGCGGCCTGCTCTTGTGGCATGGGAGTGCACCCCCTACCTGGGGTTGCACCACACCACCCAGGGAGGGGGCGCCCCAGGAAGCACCCCCCCACACTGGCCAAGTAAGTGGGCGTGGTGGGGAAAGGGTGGGTTCAGGGATCCCCCGACCTGGGCAGGGGAATGGGAACCCTAGATGCATGAGTTCTGATGCACACTTGTTGTATTTACCTGCTGCATGCACTTCCAAATTATAATTTGCAACATGGTAGCACCTAAGCCTACAGAACTGCATTTACTGGCAGCAATGAATTCTTTCGTACTGTATGACTTGAAGGTAGGTGCTTTGTTGGTAGGTGGTAGCTCCCTTACTGAATAAATGCTGTTTCTTGGATTGGACCCTGTAAATATCAACAACTTGTCCAATAATTATCTTAATGATGTTGTCACTGTTTCCATGTGTGCCAAAAGTGCTACTTTGCTAGACAGTGACAATTAATAGAAATTTTGTGGGAGTGCCTTGCTTTATTCCCCACTTGGCATTTCACCTGTGGTATCTTTTTAAGGTATGTCAGATTAGAAACCTTGAGGGGGGAGTGCTTTAAATCTATATATTTTATATAGCATGTTATATTTTCCTTTTTTAGTTTCATATTTCTCTCTCAATACCTATGTTGCATCCTCTGGTCCGGTCTGATCTTCACTCATCACAGGATGTTCTTTTTATAACATGCAACACCACCAAGATTTAGGTCTACTATATGACTAATTGACCAAAATCCACTACTGGAATCCAATACCAAATGCTGTTGCTCCTGCTGCTTTACTGGTAATTGCCTAGTAGTTGCTTAGTAGTAGTGGCAATTACAAATATTCTTTTAGAAATTGCTTTGTTCGTATCTCTTTGGTCCAGACTACTAATAGGTGAACAATTCTCTTTTTAAATCATAACTTGATTGCAAGTTCCACAGACATTCCCAAAATGCTTGCTTTTCATGAAGTATTCTAAATTTAATTGAAAATACTCTGCAGATGTGTGTTTTTGCATTGCCCTAGGAACTCTGTGGGCCATGGACAGGGGAAGGCCCTCCTCCAGAATTAAGCCACAGGGTTCCTGCCCTGTCATCACCCACCCAACCTACCTAGAAGAGACTTAGCAGAAGATTTCAAAAATGTGGTGTTCTCTTTCTCTAGCATTTGTTTGGCCTGCCTGTTTTGTCCAAGAGACTCCATGAGGGGGGATGGAGGAAGCCAACTGAATATCAGGTGACCTAACTGGATTGCAAACTCTGCTGCTTTGGACCTGTGGTTTGTATGCAGGTGTTTTTTGTACAGGCCTAGATGTGATGCTGTGTATATAGTATGTATCATGATACCGTATCCCATGATTCTGAACTTGAATCAACATCAGCCACCAGTTGGCTGCCTACCATGATGATAAATAACACCAGCTGCGTAGAACATAGTACCACATAGTCTCAAACAACATTTTGATTTAAATAGTACATGTTATCCCTGAGGTATTTGGGACTTTGCCAGCAATCCAGCTAGTTCTGAGCTGGTTGGCCCTACAGCTTAAATTTTCCTATCTGTTGGCAAACACCAGCAAATCTGTGACATATAAAGTTGTTTTATGCATGTTTTGTGCTGCTGGAGTTTGCTGTCAATTCACCCACAATGAATTGCTGGTTGCAATAGTGATGAATGGATCCAAGTGATTTTTTTAAAAAAATATAAATGATGATGGTAAAGTTTGAGCATGCTCCAACTGCAACTGCCAGCTGGCTGCCTAATGGGATGATCTGTGCTGTTGACTAAGCAGATACAAAAACAGTACAGAAGTTCAAAATACAACTGATTTTTAATTTGCAAGTATATCAACAATTTGAGAGCATAGATGATTCATTCAAGAGAAAATGGTTACTCGGAGCTGAGCTAATCAGAATTTTTAAGTACATTTGCTAGGATTAGTCCAGACATCGTTAGTCCAGACTCATCCAGAACATTTACCTTGGTTATCACCTTCAGTTTTTCCATCTGATTCTGTTCCCTTTGAACAATACCCCGTAGTTACACTAGAGCCTTCCGAAGTACATGAATATTCTGGTAAACAACCTGTGCCTTGAAAGACATTATTGTAAGCAGGATCAGTATCTCATTAATCAAATGGGTCTGATTATATTAAATTTCTGGATGAAATTTAAAGTTGGCACAGCCCTCAGAACTCGTACTACTAGTACATCAAAAACTACTGCCTAGAATTCCAGATTAACTGCATTGTCTTTATTTGTGCAGTTCAGGTTATTCTTACCAAAACATTTACAGTCTATTTCTACAATGTGCTACTAATTTGATCTTTGAATTTTGAAACAGTTCAGCATGCAGTGCTTTGTAAGCTTTTAAGCATGAGGAGTAACCTGGAGATAATGGCAGTTTTGCAGGGCAGACTCTTAGCGCATCATACCCTACTGAGGTCCCTCCTCTCCCCAAACCTCTCACACTCCCACATCTCCAGGAGTTGCTCAACCCAGAGTTGGCAAACTCATCTAAGAAAATGAGTAAATGCACTACATTTCCGGCACTCTTTGCCTTCTGCTGAACGGGAGTGCCTGCTATGGCTACATTGCCAGCAGACTTTTGTCCCTTCTTGAATATCCATGTAGCAATTCTTTTGAGACTTCTATTAGTTCAAGGGCTTCCTTTGTTCAGAGGCTAGAATTTCTTTCATAGCTTTATGCTGTGAGTTCATTTATTTCTTTGCTGCTCTCAGTTGCTTTGAAGCTACAGTCAGTGCCTCAGTTCAGACTTTAGATAAAACGTGACTTATTTTAAATATAGTTTTTTTGTGAAATTAGGATTCAGCATGCAATGCTGTAACAAGAAGCAGCAGTCGTTAATAATTAACACCCCCCGACACACACACACACAAACATGCGTGAGTGGAACTCTGAAATGGGAAAACAGGCATCAAAAAACAGAGATACTCCCTCATAGCTGCAGCCTCCTCTTTGGCATAGTATTCAGGAAAGTATTCACTAGCTTTATATGGGGCAAGGGGAATTGCAGGGGGAAATTAAAGGCAGGGAAGATCAGCATCTGCAAATTCCTTCCATTTATGGGTGCTTAAATTCAACCCATTGAATGTATGGTTTCATTGTGGGTAATCCCAAGAGCTGTTTCTTGGACAGTCATAGCCAATTCAGAACACATCCTTTAACACATGAATTTAGAATTATTTTATTTTTAAAATGTTCAGTTATTCTGAATACTATTTTGTGCTCATCTTCCCATTCCAGAGATATAATTTTGCACCCTTTACCATCCAGGATCTTGGTTCCTCATTGTAAACCCATGAATTCGTAATAAGCACAGAAGAGAAAATGGATACAGTTTACCAGGCCAGTTTACAGTTTACAACTCCATTACATGATATGTTTTATTTATGTCATTACAGAAAGAAAACAGACTTTTTTTTAAGATTATGAACTGATGTGGGATGAGATTGTTGAGGGAGTGGTTTGTTAAAACTTTATGCATAAGCCCTGTCAAATCCAAATGACTTGTGAATGTTAAATAGAACCAGTCCTAGAGCAGGTCTTTGAAATTCCTCCAATATGAAATCTAGGATGACAGTTCAAGAATTGCATTATTACTACTCTCCCAACAGCCCCTTAGGTTTCCTTTTACATACATACATTGCATACACTGAAAAAAATTGCAATTAAAAAAAAGGAGCTGAAAGTACTAGAGGGTGATCAAAGGCCCTTCTGTGTAGCTAATCAGGTTTACTGAGTTGTGGCATACGGACAACAGATCTAAAACATCTTGTTCATGGAGGGCAAAATTCTCATCAGGACAATCTCTGCAAAAGAATGATACTAATTGCATCAAAACAGAGAATGTGCTGAAATCACCAGAGGCACATTTCCATATCCCGTGACACTCTGCAACCTTGGAGCTATTACACAGTAACAGAAAAAAAAATGACACAATGGCACAAGAAAATGAACAAATGTGATCCGTTAATAAATCTGATTGCATTTCTCAGGTTGAATAATGGTTAGATGCTTAATAACATGATTTTGTATGCTATATAAAAAGTAAATCTGTGTAGCTTACTCCTAGCACTCCAGCTTGATATTCAACAAATGTTTGCGTACTTTGTTAATGTTTAATATACCAGCAATTAGATTCATGTTTGCATTAGGGGTGCCAGCCTTCAAGTGGCACTTAGGATCTACCAGAATTACAACTGATCTCCAGGTGACAGAGGTCACTTCCCCTGAAGAAAATGGCTACTTTTGAAAGTGGACTATGGCTGAGATTCTTCTCCTCCCCAAACCCTACCCTCTTCAGGTTCCACCTCCAAATTCTCTAGGAATTTCCCATCCTGGAGCTAGCACCCTAGTATGCATTGCTGTCATCATCCTCATTTATCTCTAAATAACCTCAGCCTATATATATATATATATATATATATATATATATATGCATATCCCTACTACCTTTTTTGACCATTTTTGAATCTCAAAATATAGGGTTTTGCTTATAATGCACCACAATAAATCACTTAGTCTTTACAGTGCAAGAGCAACATTTACTTTTTCATGCAACATGTTGTTAATTGATAGTTTGTTGAATATGTGTATCATGATGGAGGTTTAAAATGTGAGAGGATCTTATACTGTGAACAAAGTATGAACCCATGAGGGAAAGCCTGTCAGTTGATAGTGTTGACAAGTAGAGATGGGCACGATCCACATTACGATCGGAAAAAACCCACGATAATGGCAATCGTGCGATCGGGACCTGGCGGATTGTTCTCGGCCACGGCCAATGATGCAGCGATCAGGGGGCGCTGGATCGGGGCGATCGTGCTCAGATCAGAAAGCCAGACACTCAGGTGCCAGCAATCTATTCCCCTGGCAACGGAGCCAGGGGAATGCCTGAGCTGTGTTTGCCCTCCTTCTGTCGCCCTGGAAACCTGAATGAAAGCCCAGCTTTCCTTGATCAGCAGGGCTTCCTTCCAACCACAGAGCAGCAAAGCAATCACACCAGTTGGGAGAAGACAGCCAGGGGAGGGAGGGGGAAGGGGGTGTTCTGTAGCCATGGGCACTCCAATCTCATCCCTGCAAACTCTGATAGGCAGCTCTGACGGCCAAACACAGGCCAGACCGTCTCCCCGTGCCCGCTGGGCCCGGTGGCCGCTGCCAACACCCACCTTCCCACATAGCTGGGAATAGCAGCATGCCCCACTTTGGTCTCCATGATCCACAGCTCGGGAACGGGAGATGATCAGTTTGGATCATTTATTGGGGATCGTCGCCGGCGCCAATCCACGATCGGCTGGATCGTTAATTTATTTTGGATCGTGCCCATCTCTATTGACAAGTAATAACTACCACACCCAAGTAGCATGAGTTAGTAATATTCCATTGAGGTCAGATTAACACAAAAATAAAGCTATCAATGTTAGCTGTGATTATTACAACTGTTTTTCACTGCCAAGCTTGCACTTGATGTTTGTAGTTATTATGCAGTAAATATGGTCTTCCAAGCAGGCCAAGGTGGCAAGTCAAAAGAAGCTTATCACCTTCTTATTTTGCTGACTGTGAATTATTCTTAATGAGAAATGAGATCAGATGATTTTCAATCTCACCATCTCAGGCACTGTAATTGCTAAAGATCCTTTGTTAACTAAATGGATAAGATAGCTTTTGTTCCAAAGATAGGAATTGAACTCAAAGGGATACTGTGCTTTCAAGCTATGTACTCTCTCTTCAGGAAGTTTTATTCCAATAGGAGTGGTATCAAGATTAGCTGAAAAAAACAACTGCTTTTTACAAGGACATTCAGGAGTTCTTGTCTGACATTGTGCATCTGAATCTAACTAATCTTGTGGCCCATCTGCTGCTACAAAAACAACATCTCAAGCATCAGACAGTAAGTGGATGTGTTCTATTACCATCTCTCCAGCTTTTCATAACAGTGGCCACCTGTGGAGTAAGGGGTGGGATTTGTTCCATAATGCTTAATTATCTAAAGAAAACTAGGCATATACAAGTTAAAAGGTCATACTGGAAATAAGAAATAAATCTCTGATGAAGAAGATCACTTTTAATTATTAACTGAGCTTATACTAGGCATCAGACTCTTCCTTATAAAATGCAATTCCATCTCATTTTTATTCTCTTGTAACATTGCCTGTGATTGCAAAGATGTAGGTCCATAATGCTTAAACAAATGATAAAGCATGCTTTATTTGAGACTGTAAAGTCTTTTTAGATCTGTATAAAAATAACACATTGCCTTTCTTGGACCTTTTGTCATGGGGAAAGTGGTAGTGGTGAGGCTTCCTCTAGGCAAGATAATATAACATTTATGCTTGAAATTATTCTTTAAATATTTCACAGAAAGGACTCTGTTTGTGCACAGTAAAGATCCATGTTAAGAACTCTGAATTAAAACTTGGCATATACATTAAACAAAAAAAAATGTAAACCAAATATTTTTGCTAACTGATTGAGTGTGCTTATCAAAGTGTTTACAAAAAACTCCAGACATTTACAGCTTAGAATTTGGTTTCTTCACATTTGACTGAAACTATGCTGTTTTCCCCATGTACAGTCTATCAAGATGACAGCTACTATTATAAAACAAAACAGAGGTTCATTAAGGTCACCACTTTTGGTTTTTGGATTCTCTTTGTTTAATAGAACATGCTGTTATTTGTTAATTCATTGTATAGTGCCCTACTATTGTAGTAGAATTGGGTAACCCACAGTGCAGTTCTAAGCTTGTATACACAAAAGTAAATCCCATTGAGTTTAGGATTGTAACTTAAATTCTTAAAATGTTCCAGTTCTAGTTGAATAAACTAGAAGTTGTATGAAGAAAGGAACTTGTACTAAGCCTTCTGGTTGTATAGCTTTACCTGATAATAATGTTAATAAAAACATCAAGATTAAATTATAACTCAGAGTTCCATACAAGGGTAACAACCCAGTTCTTCTATTCATAAGTGGAGAACTGTTTGCACTGTTGCACCCTAGGAGTTAAACAGAACTCTCCTGTCACTCAATAGGTTGTTTTGCACACAGAAGTACTATTGTCATACCAAGTGTAAGGTCACTTCCACATGCTCCAATTTTTTCAGGCTTCCCCTGTCCCAAAGCCATGACTTCCTGATCCGCTTCGAGAACTCACCTTCCACATGCATTGTCCTCATGCGTGTTTTGTGGGTGTTTGTCACGGGGGGGAAAAAGGTCCCAAAACAGAAAATGCATTCTTTATCTTTATTCCTCATTACAAATGACGTTGGTGCATTCCCACCCAACTTTTTTTTTTTAGCGCATGCGGGATTGCACTATATGTTTTTCAGCTTCTGTAGAAACTGGGCATGCGTAGTACTCCTTCTCTACCATTGATTTCCCACTCAAAGTTTTAAATGCAAAAGAGTTTAATAAATATGTGAACAGTAGAGTAGTGCGATCATGTGATTCCATATCCTACTATATAAAAGCCAGACCATGTTCCCTACCACTCAGTTCTTATCCCTGCAGAGGCACAGTACGCAGGGATAAGAAGCGAGTCACAGCGGCAAAGCCCTCCCAAGGTCCCACAGCAGAGTAGGTGGGGCTCCCCACCACCTCCGTTGGGGGACTTGGGAGGGCCGCCCACAAGCCAAGCAGTGGTTGAGGGGTCGAAGGAGGAGGGAGCCCTCCTCTCTTCCCCAATCTCCCCCTTGTCTGATGCCATGGGGAGAGGCGGGGGAAGGGAGCACTGCTAGGACCCATTGTATTTCCCGTAACAACGGGCCTCATTGATAGTTTGAAATAAAATCAGAAATGGCATTCTGTTCTCAGTGTTGATCCTAGACTGATACTCTGATTGATGAGTGATCCAATGTAGCAAGGACTGCAGTATGATTCCCTTTGTATACATAGATATCGTAATAGTGCAAGGACCATTACAAAAGTAAAAAGAAGAGATTTGTGGGAGGGCACTTCAAAAGCACAAAAAAGCCTTAATGTGCATTGATACATGGAAAAAATGGCATCAAAAATGAAAACGGAATAAAACAGGTCTCACAAAAATTGCTTAAAAACTGAGATTATCATGACCTGCTTGCCCATGGGAAACAATGATGTGTGTAATGAGTGAGATAACTCGCCAAAGTTCTGTTGGCAGGCTGTCTTATTAAGGACATGTGGAAGCGACCTAAATTAAGGGTCTGCCTTGACATGTGTAGTGAATTATACTGGGGTTCCCCCTGGTCCTAGCTTTTGTCAACTGGCTGGTCTATGAAAGAGCAGTTTTCAGAAAATGAGTGCAGAGTGAGGGAGGGCCAATTCCATTTAATTTACAAGATTCCTTCTGAGGGACTGATTTATGTCAAGAGACTATATCTTGTGCTGGAGTTTATGAGATAGATCCTCTATTGGCTATCCTGTTGCCTAACAACCTTCTTAACTGAGCTGGTCTTGACCTGTAGAATTTCAATTTCTCTCCTGCATTAGCAGGGACAGCTCAAGAGTTCCTGGTGACCATGGGCTAGATCTCAGTATATGTTTCCTCCTAACCATATTGTGGATCAAAAATTCAATTTAGTCTTTGGTTCTGATCAAGGATGGGAATTAGTCTTGATGGTTTTGCCACTGCCGTGGATAAATCATGGCAGCTGGGCTTTTAGCCCTTACTGACACTGTTAGCAGGGCAGACCTATTAAGATG
Organism: Eublepharis macularius; assembly: GCF_028583425.1. NCBI lineage: Eukaryota > Metazoa > Chordata > Lepidosauria > Squamata > Eublepharidae > Eublepharis > Eublepharis macularius. Next base: position 86,159,926 of record NC_072796.1, on the reverse strand, counting down.
GTCTGCCATCCAAGGGCTAAGGATCTAGTTGGTTTTCAAATAGCCTTAGGCGAATGGGAGATTGGTCTGGTTTGCCTTTGCTGTTGGATTAGGGAGATGAGCCAGGAAATAGATCATCAAAGTATATTCTCCTTGCTGCCAATGTGCATTGCTTGTCATGATTAAATAGGAATCTTAAGTAGTAGGTACAGTGATTTAAACTTAAATGGAGTGAAACTCACAATGAATTTAATTAATCGTGGGCTGGAACCCATGAACACTTCTCTTTGGCAGTGAAGGAGTCTTACATCTCTGCCATTAATGTGTCTTCTTAGTCCTGTACATTGGAGCTGTTTTAGGGTGTTAAGGGTTTACTGCATCTTATTCCTCCCATAGTAGATTTTGACATCATTTAGATTCCTTGAGGATACTATGCCGTATTTGCTTGTTAGTGGAATTGTTCAGTAACACATTTTAACTTCTAAGAGAAGGCATAAAGCTGTCTAGTATGAAGGAAGCTGTAGTGATACTCTTTTGAAAAAGCATTCTCTTAATTCCCCAGATGTGGGAATTATGTACCTGTGTCAGATCTCCCATTCTTAGGCAAAGTGATCAAGTAGTCAGTGACTGAGAAGACTTCGATGTTTCTGTGTAAAATGGGTTATCAGAATCCATTTAGAACTCCTGGTGATCAACTGTGACACATTTACTGTGTTCTTTGTGGATGAAATTCTTCCGGTCTCCTGTCAGTGGTGGGGGGGGAGGGGAGCATATGGTCCATCTACCTCCCCATGCTTGAAGAGTTAGAGGTTCACCAACCCACACCTCCACCCTTTTCTTCCCTTGTGAATGGTGGGCAGGGAAAGGGGGAAGGGTGTCCCATTTGGAATGTGATGTTATTTTATTGGTTTTACTTACTGTATCTTATTTATGATTGTGACCCACCCTGAGCCTGCTTGCGGGGAGGGCGGGCTAAAAATCCAATAAAAAAATAAAATATAAACATTTAAATGTCCAGTATTTTCATGTGGTGGAGACCAGCAGCAGCCAAACCAAACAAGATGAGCAGCTGGGCCAGCTGCTGCTGTGCCTGGGCTTGCAAGAATTTTGGTGGGCAGCCCTCAGTGCCATCAGGCTCCTACGGCTGCTGATATGCCAAGAGGCTGGCTGGTGACACAGTGTCTCATAGGAGGAGAAGGCAAGCGCAGGCTCTCACTGAAGAGAATGGGGCTTGAGCTCTGCTGCCACTTTCCTGCCTCCTCCCTTGTCCTCCTCCCCCCCCCACCCCACACACACCTGTGGTTTCACCCAGCAGCATATTGGTTCCACCCAATAAGCTGCTGGAGGCTCCTGCTGAGGAGAGCAGAGCTTGAGCTCCTCCTCCCTGCCTCCCTCTTCCAACCCTCCCTCTTCCAACCCTCTCCGCTTCCATTTAGCAGCCAGTTGATTGCCCAGTCACCTCAGCCAGCATCACATTCTCCATCTCAAGGCAGCACTGCACTTACTCAGATTTCCCATTCAATTCCCTTCCCTCTCGCAGTCATCCACCTTTTCAAGTTAATAGCCAGAGCAAGTGATGGAGCCTGCCTGAGTTGGATAATTGACAGTGGTGTTGGGGTGTGTGTGTGTGGAATGCACGTTGATAACCTTCAACTCTCATTTTCTACCTCATCCTGATGCAGGAAGATTCAGGTAGGCTTCCCCCCACCCAAATCTCAAAATGGGAGAATGATTAAATGTTCAAAACACACACCTTTCCCAAATGCAGTTTCAGGCTCCCTTGACAAAAAAGTGCATGTTTCTTCCTTATTGTAACATAACTGAAATAGACTGTGGCTGCAATCCTAAACTAAGCTGTAAGATCTACTGTGCTCCAAGGGATTTACTTATGAATCTGCAGGCTTAGGGTTGTGTGCAAAAATGCTATGTTTTGGGCTGATTTTGACTCCACTGAGACCTACAGCGTCTGGTTTTCAACAAGAAGTGATGTCATTGAGGCTTCTGGAGCCCATGCACATGCTACACACATGCATAGGAAACATGGAGAGTGTCCAGTATTTGGGTTGAAACCATCTGGCAACCCTAGATATGGGGAATGTGTGAATCTCCTAATTTGCCCAGCTCTCTCTTCAGCTTTGGTATTCTTTTAGACCAAGTGATCTAGGATCTGGGGACACCAGCAGTGGTTCCATTCTTATCTTGCCTGTAGGAGTCATTGGTTGGTCCTCTGGGTGAGAGCTCAGTTATGGGCCTTCACAAATCTATGCTGTTGTCTATGTTTTTATGAAGCTGCTGAAGTAGTTTGCCTAGAATTGTAGAGTGAGTTCTCATTAATATGCAATTGACACTCAGCTCTGTTCTTCCTGTTCATTTGAACCTAGTGAAGTGGTTTCATTTGTGAGCTGCTGTTTAAAGTCAGTGATGGACTAGATGAGAATGAGAAAGTAGAAACTTGGTCCACACAAAAGGGAATTGCTCACAACAGACAATCCAATTAGAATGGTGGGAATACCTGTCATAGATAAGGTTAACTTCTTCTAAAACATCAGATTAGTTTAGGAAGTGTATTTGGACCCAAGCTTCTTTTTGGAAGGGTAGGTAGAAGAAATAGCAAAGTGTGTATTTTATGCACTTTGCCAACTTCCTGAAGCAGAAAGACTTGGTTTCTGTGGTGCATACCCTTCTTATTTAATTGGCATGCTATCAGGCTACTTTTGAATGTGGCTTTATTCGTTTAGGATATTTCTATGTCCCCTCTTCAGAATCCTACTCAGAACGGCTAACAATTAAAACCACATCACTATATTAAAAACAAGCCATTGGACAAAAGCAGGCATGGTATTTAAGATCTGTTGCTTCTTATGAAAGAGCTACAAGAGGCAGGTATACCCTCAGCAATGCTGTTTTGAAGAACAGATGGTAAAAGATGTATACTCATATTGTAAAAATATCGCTGAACATAAAAATGAGGGAAAACATTAAAAATAATGTATTGATGGTATTTCACACCAGATAACAGTGGCTACATTTGAAACAGCATCGACCAAAGTGTACTTGAGGTGCAATAATAAAGTGGGATCCCTCTTTTGTATTTGATGGCAATGTTCAATAGCTAAGGTTTATTGGTCTAGTGTATTTAAAATCTTAGAAGATTATTTTTAAAGCCCTGTATGGCTTTGGCCAGAGATACTCCAGGGAACACCTTCTCATATATTCCAGGCCACTCAAACTTTTGGGTTGTGGTTCAGTCTCACTTCAAGCTGTTGCTACCACTAAATGTGTATCTCATAGCACTAAAATAAGTGCCAAATGGAATTCCTTAGCACTTTTCTGTCTTTGAGAGGCTTTAAGGATTCATTTACTTGAACTTTTATTATGTAAAATATATGTTGTCTGTTAGTTGTTGTAGATTTTCCAGGCTGTATGGCCATGGTCTTGGCATGGTAGTTCCTGATGTTTCACCAGCAGCTGTGACTGGCATCTCCAGAGGTGTAGCACTGAAAGACAGAATTCTGAAGATGCCAGTCACAGCTGCTGGAGAAACGTCAGGAACTACCATGCCAAGACCATGGCCTTACAGCCTGGAAAATCTACAACAACTAATGTTCATCTGCGGTCTTCCTGTGCAGTCCCACATGGGACTGCGCATGTGCAGGCCTGCCGACTTCAGAGACTTTTACACCTCAAAACCACTAGGGGGCGTCCCTGCCTCCTAGCACGCATGCGCGGCCGTCTTTCCTGCCGAAAAACGGCTCCTAAGAGGCGAGGTGCCCCGACATACCCTCAGGTCCTCTTTTGCCGCCGACTTGAGAGGTTCTTGCTAGCTCTGCTCTTCGGAAAGCCTCTCATCGTGATCTGAAAGATGTCGGAAAAAGCTTTATTTAAGAGGTGTTCTTCTTGTGATAGAAAAATGACAAAGTCTGACGGTCATTCAACTTGCCTATACTGTTTGGGGGAAACCCACAACCCACAGGCCTGTAAGTACTGCCGCATCTTCACTCCAAAGGCCAGGGCAGAAAGGGCGGGTAGACTTCAAGCCTATCTGTGGTAATGCGCGATGGCGGTGACTGACCCTCCAATGAAGGGCAAATCCACTGCGCAAGAAAAACCTACCACTCCGACTTCGAAGTCTTCGGAAAAGTCGCCTCGTTCCCGCCAGTCTCCCGCCCACACCGTCTCATGACAGCCGAGCCCGATTATGCCAGTTCAGAGTTCCTCGGAACCGACTGCTCCCATCTTATCGGATCCGATCTTGGAGTCGAGACCAGCTTCGGAACCGCTGCGGTCCTTATCAGGTGATCGGCCCATGAGGGAGAGTTCTGCAGCCCTGTCGGAACCGAGAACCCCTTGGAGCGGATCGAAGTCGGACCAATGCAGCACTTTACGAAAATCTTCAGTTCCGAAGGGCTCTTTGGAACCATCAGGGGTGACTCTGGAAAAGAAAAAGAAGCATCAGTCTTCTAAATCTGACAAACAAGTACTTGAGAGTGTTATTACCCCTCAACTGACAGTCACTCAGCAAGGTGTTTCTGGATCCGAGCCACCTTCTAAGAGTCATCGTGGGTCTGGGGATGCAGCTTCCCCTCGGAGAACCCCGGCATCCAAGAGGTCTTGAGAATCGGATGTCATTATGACTGAAAACCCCCCAACTCCAACGGGGATACCTTGGTTGCCATCTCGCGACTCTTGGTCCTCTCGCTCCTCTTGCACGGATAGAGGTCATTCGAAGTCGCGCCGAGCTGAGAGATACAGCCCTTACTCGAGACGACACCATTCTGCGGTGAGTCCTTCGTCCCACCGCTATTACAGAGAGGGATCCTATGGTTCAGAGCATGGAACCAGGAGACGTTCTAGGTCACCCTCTATGCATGCGGGTTCCTCGGGGGAATCCAGACGGACCCCTGGGTTTTCAGACATGGAGTATGAGACTTATGCCTGTTATTAGAGACCCTATGACTGCCCCCCTTTGGATTCACCCAACGGGGTGATCGGCCCATCGGAGGAGGCTTCCCCAACTGACGATTTTTGCACCTATAATGAACTCCTCCAGCGGATGGCGAAGGCGCTTGAAATCGAGGTGGCTTCTTCGGAACCACGTTCAAATGATAAGATCCTAAAACATATATACTCGGGGTCGACTCCGACAGTTGCCTTCCCTATGATTGAGGGCTTTGTGGAACTCCTTTCAGGGTTGAACCTAAAGCCTGCTTCGACCCCTGCCACGAATAAGAAAGTGGAAAACTTGTATAGAGTTAAGGATGAACAGTGCCCATTCCTCTCTCTCCACCCGCCTCCGTCTTCACTTGTAACAGAGGACATGCAGGCGAAACCTAAACAGGGATCTTTGTCCCATCGGATAAGGACAGCAGAAAGGTCTACTCCCTGGCTAGGAAGGTTTATACCTCCGCGGCGTTTGGCATCAAGATCGCCAATTATGCAGCTATGATATCTGCCTATCAATTACTTCTGTGGACAAAGGTTGCGACATTCGTACCTCAATTGCCTGAAGATCAAAGAATCTTCCTTAGAGTTATTCAGAAAGAGGCTGTTTGCTTGTCTCGCCATCAAATTAATGTGAGCAGGAACATGGCGGATACTTCTGCCAGAGCACTTCTGTCTGCTCTCGTCCTACGCAGATTTGCATGGCTGAGGACCACTGCCTTGCCACCAGAGACGAGGTCCAAAGTTGAGGATCTCCCTTTCAAAGGACAGAACCTGTTCTCTGACAGAACAGATGATTATCTCTCTAAGAAGCGTAAGGACAGGTTGACAGCTCGATCCTACGGTGTCTTACATCAACACCAGTCTACTCGCCCTCAATTTAGATCTTACGCAAGGAACCTTCAACAACGCTATCATCCCTATTATGGGTACGGATTCCAACATCAGCGCCAGTATCAGAGTCCACAATCTACCTTCCCGAGGAGGAGGCAGGGCAATAAGAACAGGCAGGGAAATAACCAGCACCAGCCTAAAGATTCTGGACATTCCCAAAAATAGTTCTGACAATTACAGGGACCTGACCCCTCCTTTGGGGACAGGCTGTCTCTTTTCTCTGAATGGTGCTGCATCACTTTGGATGTTTGGGTGTTACAATTGGTTAAAGTTGGATATAAAATTGAGATTGTTCAGTGGCCTGGTATCCAGCTTCCTGTTTTCTCTTCTCAAACACCTCAACCGGGAGTAGTTTCAGAACTTTTGGCCTTGTTACTGAAAGGGGCTATTGAAGAGGTGGCACACTCTTCCTCTCCACTCGGTTTCTATTCAAACCTTTTTGTGGTGGAGAAGAAAGATGGGGGACTCCGCCCTATCTTGGACCTCCGAGAACTGAATAAATCTATACGGGTCCGAAAGTTTAAGATGAACACACTGCAGATGGTCCTAACTCTGATACCCTCTAACTGTTGGTTTGAGGTTTTACATCTCAAAGATGTGTATTTTCACATCTCTATCTTCCCTGACCATAGAAAATTCCTTTGCTTTACCTGTGGTACTCGTATCTTTCAGTACCGTGTCCTTCCCTTCGGTTTGTCCACTGCCCCCAGGGTATTTACTAAATGTGTGGCGGTAGTGATTGCCTTCCTTAGAACACAAGGCTGTTGTATCTTTCCTTATCTTGATGACTGGTTGATCCTTGGCCAGTCGGAGGAAGATGTGACCAATCAGATTTCCATCACCTTGTCCACCTGTTTGAAACTGGGATTGTTTGTCAGTCAAAAGAAATCGAAGCTTGTCCCCTCTAAAGTCACTCAATTTATAGGGGCTATTATCAATGGGTCACAGGATGTGGGGGTTTTGCCCATGGATAGGGCAAATAAGATCAAAGCACTCATTAAAAAATTTAAGAGGTGCAGGTTCCAACCAGCTAGGTTCATTCAAGTGCTTTTGGGCTATATGGCTGCCACTATGGCTGTAGTCTCCCTGGCAAGACTTAGGATGCGACCATTGCAACTTTGGTTTTCTAGAACCTTTTTCCCTGACAAAGACTCCCAGTGTAAGAAACTTAGTATTCCTCGCAGGGTTCTCTTATCTTTAGATTGGTGTTTGCAAGACTCCAACCTATTTGAAGGGGTCGGTTTTGGCTATAGACAGCCAGACCTTTTGGTCACCACAGATGCATCTACCCTGGGGTGGGGTACTCACTGTCAGGGTTTATATGCTCATGGTATGTGGGATGAGTCAGAGAGTGAAGAACACATTAACCTCCTTGAATTACGCGCTGTTTATTATGCACTGATTTCTTTTTCTGATATGGTGCAGAATAGGACGGTTCAAATCTTAACAGATAACACCACTACAATGTTTTATTTGAATAAACAAGGGGGCACTATGTCTCTGGCGCTATGCGAAGAGACTGTGAAGATTTGGAATTGGGCCATTGATCACTCAGTATGGCTCGTGGCAGTTCATATACCAGGTGTTGACAATGTTATGGCTGACCATCTTAGTAGACCGGGGGGCGACAACCATGAGTGGTCTCTTCATGACAAGTATTTACATCCTGTCTTTTCAGAATGGGGAACCCCAGACTTAGACCTTTTCGCCACAGAAGAGAACTGCAAGACTCCCCGCTATTGTTCCAGAGGAGGCATCAGCCTCGAGTCTCTTGGGGATGCATTTCAGTTAACTTGGTCTGGTCGCCTTCTTTACATTCCCCCCCCCCCCCCCGTTTCTCCTGTTAGCCAGGGTAATCTCCAAGATCCAGATGGACAGAACGTCAGCCATTCTGATAACTCCTTACTGGCCACGGCAGCCGTGGTTTCATGCACTTCTGAGACCACAGCCAGATGCACCATTTCCCAAACCAGCCAGATCTACTATCCTTCCGGGGGGGGTGCTTCATCACAGAGTGCATACACTCAGACTGATGGCGTGGCTGATTCTTCAGGACGGGGTTTCTCTGAGGGAGTAATGCATGTACTTCAGAATGCCCGCCGCTTGTCCACTCAGCAGTCATATTCCCTGAAGTGGAACAAGTTTACTGTGTGGTGTGATGGAAGGGGGGGTCGATCCTTTGGCCTCCTCCCTCTCCGATGTTCTGGACTTTTTGTGGGGGCTTAAACAATCTGGGTTGTCAAACTCTTCTGTTAAGGTTTATGTGGCTCCGATTTCTGCCTTTCACCCCCCCAGTCGATTGTAGAATAGTGTTTTCCCACTACACGTCTAAACTGTTTTTGAAGGGTCTCAACAACTTGTTTTCCGCAATACGGGTGTTAGTACCTCAGTGGTCATTACCACTGGTGTTGGCCAAACTTCTTTCCAAGTCCTTTGAACCATTAGCTACTTGCCCTCTGAATTTACTTTAGTTTAAAGTGGTGTTTTTAGTTGCTGTCACGTCGGCCAGGAGAGTGGGCGAATTGGCAGCTCTTTCATGTTAGGCTCCTTATTTGAGTCTTCATCCTGATAAGGTGGTACTTAGAACAAAGTTCTAAGTTTTGGACACCCAAAGTGGTGTCCAAATTCCACTTGTCAAAAGAAATTTCCTTACCTGTGTTTTTTAAGGATCACTCTTCAGAGGCAGAGAGGTCCCTTCATGCCCTAGATGTTCGCAGGGCTCTCCTCTTTTATTTGGATAGGGTGAAGTCCTTTAGAAAAGATTCCCACCTTTTTGTTTGTTTTGCGGGTCCAAAGAAGGGGATGGGGGCCAATCCTCAGACTTTGACTCGCTGGGTAGTTCAAGCAATTTTATTATGCTATAAATGTGCTAACTTACCTTGTCCCTTGGAGATACATGCTCACTCCACCAGGTCTCAGGCATCTTCAGCAGCGCTCCTGAGAGGTGTCCCTCTACAAGACATCAGCAAGGCTGCAACTTGGGCTTCTGCAGACACGTTTGTCAGACATTACGCTCTGGATGTCCTAGACAGGAAAGAAACCATAGTGGGGACAGCGGTCCTTCAATCAATCTTCCTGTGATGATGCAACAGTACCTACCACCCAGGTATTTAAGCTTTGTAATCTCCCATGTGGGACTGCACAGGAAGACCGCAGATGAAAAACAGTGTTTCTTACCTGTAACTGTTGTTCATCTAGGTCTTCCGTGCAGGCACACATACCCTCCCTCCTTCCCCGCTAATTCTCTTGGTACTTACCTTGTAGTGCGGCGGCGAGAGAGGACTGAGGGTACGTCGGGGGCGCCCCGCCTCTTAGGAGCCGTTTTTTGGCGGGAAAGACTGCCACGCATGCGTGCTAGGAAGCGGGGATGCCCCCTAGTGGTTGAGCTGTAAAATCTCCGAAGTCGGCAGGCCTGCGCATGCGCAGTCCCATGTGTGCCTGCACTGAAGACCTAGATGAACGACAGTTACAGGTAAGAAACATTGTTTTTCTCCGGCCATGAAAGCCTTTGACAATATATGTTGTCTGTTAATTATGGTATATTGGATGTAGGTTTCTTTAACTTTCCATTTAAATTATGTTAATGACTATATTGCACTATGTTTCTGTCAAAATTTTCTGAATAAATAACTAGCATATGTAGTCACTTCTTAGCAAAGGAACTCTTACTCTTCATTTTGCTGCAGCCACAGAGCACATGAGCTACTTGAAGAAGAAAAAGGGAGCTGACTCCCTTTACCCACAGAAGGATATGTATATACATGATAGAACTGATGCCTCTGTTGAAGTAAAGAGATACAATCTGTGTACATTGGAGTTCCCCTTCAGTGGGGGAAGGCATCCAAACTGGTTAGGTCATGCCTCCTCTCGCTCCAGGCAGGGCTATGCAAATTTTTGTGTATGCCTTCTGGGATTGTTTGTGTGCTTCCCTCCAGTTCGAGTAGCCCTGCCTCTCCAGGAGCTTAGCCCTAATGATTTTGTGATAAAACGCAGAAAAACCCAATTATACAGAGGGACAATGATGGAAAATAATCCCCCCCAAAGACCCAGGGTATATGAGGAAGAGGGATCGTGTGAAGGAAAAACCCTCCCTATCTGAGGCCTCAGGCAAAGAGGATGAGCAAATAAGGGACGCTGAGTTCACAGTGATACAAGCTGACTGATCAGGAATTTCAGAGGCATTTGATCGCTCCTTGATCAAATCTACCTTCCATGCTGTTGTCAGCACAACAGCATGGAAAAGGCGAGGAGGGTCAGCTTCTCTGTGACATGGAGGTCGCCACACTGAGCCATAATTCCTTCACACCGACCGTTAACAGCCATGTGGGTGGTGAGTCGATGCCTCAGATGATGGCTCAAGCCCCCCCTTGGTTCCCTCCTGGTGGGCCAAGACTCCAGAATTGGGGCTTCCCCAGCAAGTTCCCTTCTGGCAAGCTCAGACGGCCATTCTGGGGACCCCGGCTGCATCAGGAGCTATGAATATGGTGAGCACACCATTTTTTCCTGCTCTCTTTGGACCACCCCCTATGAAGTGGATGATGCAGGTCAGTCTGGATGAACCCCCCACAAGTTGCAAGCCCCAATATTAACCCCGTTTCCTCTGAAATGAGAGGGAAAGAGGGAGCAGGGGTCAAGAGATCATCAGCGGGCAAATGCACTGAGTCTAGGAAAAGGCTCCGAGCTCGCAGCCCCACTCTCTCCACAGCCCCAGAGTCCTCAGACTCTTTTGTCTTATCGACTCCAGAGAGAGAGCAGCCCAGGCATAAATGTTTTAAAGAGTCAAATAAAAGTGCTAAGAGGGGCAGATCAGACAGAACCAGATCCCCGTCCCCTCAGCCCACAGAGCATCGCAGATGCACTCAGACAGGGAGCTGTCTCCAAGACAGGACTCTGGCATGGAAGATTCTGTGTCAGCTAACCCTTCAGCTACCATGACATCAGACAGAGAGGAGGAAGAGTGGTCAGGAGAGGAATTAGATATGAAGGATAATCCAACCAGGCTGTTCCAACCAGAACTCTTTCAGAAGCTGCTTTAAAAGGTGGTTACCACTTCAAATTTTCCCAGCCAAGAAAACTCTTCAGAAACTGCCCTGCCCACTCTGGATGTTAGAGGTTTTAAAAAACCATCAAAAAAGATGTCCAGATGTCCTTTTCCTGAGAACTTTGATGAAGTCATATGTTCAGAATGGTCTATTCCTAGCTATGGGTCTACTCTGCACTCAGTTGCAAAGAGGTTTTATTCCTTGCCTAATGAGGCCATGGAGAATCTCAAAGTCCCCCTAGAGGACACTCCTGTGGTTGCACTGGACTCAAGTGCAGTTCTGTCAAAAGATGGGGATAATGTATTAAAGGACCCAGTAGACAAAATCTGTCCTAAAAAAAAATCATGAGGTGGTTTCGTTAGCAATAAGAGCTTCAGCAGTCCTGTCCAATTTCACTCATGCAATTGTAATATGGACAGATGACTTATTACAACAGCCTGAACCAAATACACTGGTTCCAAAAAGGTCTCTGCTAAAAATAAAGAGAGCTGCCCAGTTTGCTTCAGATACATCACAGGACAGCATCCAATTTTGTGCCAGAGCCCAAACAGCAAACATTGTTGTAAGAAGGAACCTCTGGCTGAAACACTGGAAGGTAGATGCCCTATCTAAGTCTAACCTATCCACTGAAAAGTATTCTGGTCGTCTGCTCTTCGGAGAAAGAACGCTTGACAAAGTTCTGGTTGAAACCAAGGAAAAGAAGAAGGCTATGCCATCTACCTCCTCTAATAAAGAGAAGGACTACAAATCAAAATCTTTTCAGTCCTTTCATTCCTACAGGACACCGATCAGACCCAGAAACAACAGGAAATCAAGACGTGCACAAAATCATGTGCACAATCCCAGAAGGCATACACAAAAATAAGCATAGCCCTGCCTGGAGCGAGAGGAGGCGTGACATAACCAGTTTGGAAGCCTTCAGCCCACTGAAGAGAAGAAACCTTCAGGTAAGGTCTTTCCAGTGTTTTGTTCTACTTGTATATGAGGGCTTTGTACATTTAGGAGTTTGTGCATTTAGGCTGATGTTTAAATGGTTATAAACAGTGCAATCCTAAGAAGAGTTACTCCTGTCTAAGCCCAGTGAAATCAATGGACTTAGACTGGAGTAACTTTCCTTATGATTGCGCTGTAAAAGAAAGTTTCTATGTATATTTCTATATGTGTATCTATTTTGCATGCAGTTATATTTAATGTGTTTATAATTTTTTTCCACAGAAGTATTTCCAAGAGATTCCAATTTAAAAGACAAGTTTATAAAACACTTTACAGGTAAGAAGTTTTTGTAAAGGAAAAAAAAAGCAAGCAAACATATATTTAGTTTCTCCTTGATGTTGCCTGCATTGTTTTTGTCTCCCTCCCACTGAGTGGGGCCAATGTAGTAAATGGTGACCTGCTCATCCAAGGGTCAGTGGGAACCCCCAGTGTATGGAGGAAATCCTAAGATTTGTGACAAATCTTAAGCTCATCTGTTGGAACTGACTGCAACTGTTGAAACATCTCCTTTTAGTGTGTGTATCAGTTGGCTTCAAAGGAGTTTGCCCTGTTAGTTTGTAGCAGCCAAACAGCTAGACCATCCAATTCCAATGCAGTATGAGCCTTCAATAACCACAGTTCTCCCTGCCAGATGCATCTGACAAAGAGATCTGTGGTTCCCGAAAGCCCATGCCAGGTACCACTGAGCTCCCCCAGACCCCACCTCTGTAAAGGAAATCTGTTACCTGTGATAATGTGATAACCATTCATAGTCCCTATTCAGTCCCAGCTTGACAGAGTCAAATTTGCATATGAATTCCAGTTCAGCAGCCTCCCGTTGGATTTTGTTTTTGAAAGGTTTCTGTTGAACTACAGTGACCTTTAAGTCTTTGATGGAATGTCCTGGTAGATTGAAGTGTTCTCCCACTGGTTTCTGGACGTTTCCATTTCTAATGTCAGATTTGTGTCCATTTATTCTTTTGCGTAGAGGTTGGCTGGTTTGTCCAATGTACAGAGCAGAAGGACATTGTTGGCACATGAGGGCATATATCAGATTGGAGGATGAGCAGCTGTAAGAGCCAGAGACAGTGTAGTTGATGCCATTGGGTCCTGTAATTGTATTCCCTGGGTAGATATAGGGGCAGAGCTGGCATCTGGGTCTGTTGCAGGGCCTGGTACCTGTGCTGGTGACTCTGCTGGCCGATTCATGGTTGTGAGTGAGAAGTCGTTTAAGGTTGGGGGGCTGTCTGTAGGCAAGGAAAGGTCTTCCACCCAGGGCTTCTGAGAGAGAGGTATCATTTTCCAGGATGGGCTGTAGCTCACTGATGACAGTCTGCTCCAGGACAAACCCAAAGGAACTAACAACAGAACACCACTGGTTGTCACCTATAGCTCCCAGCTCAAACCCACGTTGGATGGGTTTGAGCTGGGAGCTATAGGTGACAACCAGTGGTGTTCTGTTGTTAGTTTCTTTGGGTTTGTCCTGGAGCAGACTGTTTCTGGGTACTAGTCTGGCCCTGTTGATTTGTTTCTTCACTTCATTTGGTGGGTACTGTAGTCCCAAAAATGCTTGTTGTAAATCTCTTAAGTGTGAGTCTCGGTCGAGAGCATTGGAGCAGATACGGTTGTAACGTAAGGCTTGGCTGTAGACAATAGACCAAGTGGTATGTTTAGGGTGGTAGCTGGAGGCATGTAGATATGAGTATCGGACTGTTGGTTTCCGGTATAAGGTGGTATTTATTCGTCCATTATGTAGTTGTACAGTGGTGTCCAGGAAGTGTACCTGTTGTGTAGAGTGGTCCAGGCTTAGGTTGATAGTAGGGTGAAAGTTATTGAAGTCCTGATGAAATCTCTCAAGAGCTTCCTTCCCATGGGTCCAAATGATGAAGATGTCATCCAGGAATCTTAAGTATAGTAGTGGTTCCAGTGGATGGGAGCTGAGGAAGTGTTGTTCCAAGTCCGCCATGAATATGTTAGCATATTGTGGTGCCATGCGTGTGCCCATGGCTGTGCCATTAATCTGTAGATATAAGTTGTCACCAAATTCGAAGTAATTGTGAGTGAGTACGAAGTGACAAAGTTCAGTGGCGAGGTGTGCTGTGGTTTTGTCCGGGATAGTATTCCCTATGGCTAGTAGTCCATCTGCATGTGGGATATTGGTGTATAAAGCCTCCACATCCATGGTTGCTAGGATGGTGTCATCAGGTAGGTTGTCAATGGACTGTATTTTCCTGAGGAAGTCAGTGGTGTCCCGTAAATAGCTGGGTGTGCTGGTGGCATAGGGCCTGAGGATAGAGTCCATGTATCCTGAGACTCCTACCGTGATAGTGTCTCTTCCTGAGATAATGGGGCGTCCTGGGTTACCCGGTTTATGGATTTGGGGTAGTAGGTAGAATTTTCCTGGTCGTGGTTCCTGGGGTGTGTCCGTATGGATGCATTCTTGTATGTCCACAGGAAGAGTCTTTAATATTTTATTGAGTTCTCTTTTATATTGCTCCGTAGGATCATCAGGTAGTATTTTATAGAATGTTGTGTTGGAGAGTTGTCTTTCTGCTTCCTGTATATAATTCTGTTTGTCCATGATGACCACTGCTCCGCCTTTGTCGGCTTCCTTGATTACAATGCCAGAATTGTTTTGGAGGCTGTTTACGGCATCTCTTTCTGCATGGCTGAGGTTCTGCTTTAGGTGTTGTTGTTTGTCAATTATTTCAGCCTGGGTGCGTCGACGGAAGCATTCAATGTAAAAGTCCAATGAAGAGTTCCGGCCCTCAGGGGTGTCCATGTGGAATTCTTTTTTCTGGAGTTTTGTAACGATGATTGTGTATTGCTGGGTTGGGAGGGTGATGGCTGCTGTGATGGTGTCTGTTCAGTGCTTTGTTCCTCATTTTGTTCAGCAGAGTAGTTGAAGAATTCTTTCAGTCTTAGGCGTCTGAAATAGGCCTCCAGGTCTCCACAAAGTTGTATGGTTTGTGTGGGTCTGGCTGGGCAAAAAGATAGTCCATGTGAGAGGACAGATTCCTCTGCTGGGCTCAGTTTATGGCTGGATAGATTGATGATGTTGCTGGGTGGATCCAAAGTGTTCTTGTTCTCTGTTGCATGCAGTTGCCCAGCAACTGGCTCGCCCAGGGAGCAAGATGGGATTCCGGCTAGCAAGTCTCTCAGGTCTCTGCATGTATATTTCTATTCAGCACAACTTCTTTTCTATCTTTTCATTATTTCAATAGTTGGTATTTATAGTATTGTATTTGTGTGAGATTAAGCATAATTCAGGGCTATAGTTGTTGAAGTATAAGGACCATGAAGACTCAGGTATAACAACAACAACAGTAATAGCGTGCTTATGTATCACCCTTCTGGACAGGTTAATGCCACACTCAGAGCGTTGAATAAAGTCAGTGTTATTATCCCCACAATACAGCTAGGGATCTGGGGCTGAGAGAAGGTCACCTGAAGAGTGGGTGTTGAACTAGCAGAACACTGATTTGCAGCCCAGCTACTTAACCACTATGCTACAGCAGCTCTCATTATGTTTCACTGTACGTCAGCCAAACTGGTTGTTGTGAGAATGAAATAGAGGGTAAGGAAGCATGTCTGCTACACTGAGCTCCTCGAGGGAAGAATGAGATAAAACTCCAATAAGTAATAATGTTGTTGTTAGTGTGAGATGGATGGTTATAAATCATATTTAAAGCAGATAAGGACCATCAACAAGGAAGAATATTTAATCGTTATGTGTTAGTTAGTAAAACTTGTTGGTTTTGTTTATACAAACAGGTCCAGTCACATTTTCAGCTGAATGCAGCAAGCATTTCCACCGTCTCTATCACAATACACGGGACTGCTCGACTCCAGCCTGTAAGTTATATTTAAAACTGCATACTTTTGGCATGTATCATTGTTTAACGTCATGATCCTGTGTCTAGCTTTAGAGATGGACAGATTGTTTTTGGCACTGGCCATTTTCCCTGGTCCTTCTTCAAAATAAGTGCAAGCATGCCTGCTGCCATTTTTTGGTGGCACCCCTGAAAATTTGCTGTTCTGCAGAGTATCAGAGCCTAACTAGATGAGATGAATTACACGCGTCTATGTGAGTGGCCAGATTTGATTTTTTTTCTCACCTTCCCATGTCTTTTTTACCATGTTCATGGCTCTGCTCTGTGCACATGTCAGCAAAAAAGTGGTTTATGTTGGTGAGTGTCCGTAGACCATATCATCGAGTTGCTGTTGGTGAGTGGTATTTCTGTTTTGCTTCTGCTTCCCTCTTCCCACACAGAAAGGCAATAGGGGACAGGGGACGGTTACAGGGGATGGTTTAAGCATGCACAAACTGGCGGTGCATGATGGGATACCATTTCTGCATTTTGGAGGAGTGCAGAAGAAACCCGTGCCAGCACGGACACAGGATCAAGCAGAGTCTGGCTGCGCTGGCGAGTGTACAGGATAGCAACAGGGAGACATGTGTAAGTCCATTCACATGTCATTCGCATGTAATTTGTATCGTGTAGTTCGGCTCAGTGGATAGAATTGGGGCAGGGCAGCTTGTAGCATAAGTCAAAAGTCTCATGTCATGTTAGTCCAATTCTTCGGGGCTTGGGGAGGGTCAGCGCAGCACACAAACTGTACTCTCTCTCTTTCTTTGGAGCCAACAGTGCTTGGCTAGGATGTTTGCTTGAGGAGACACCACTCATAAAGATATATTAATTTCAAATAAGATGGCTTTGGTTTTTTTACAATCATTAGGAAAGGAAATATATTATGTGTAATTGTTATTGGAGAGTATTGTATTTCTATGAGGTCAAGCAGTCAAGGTTTTTTCGGGGGGGGGGGAATTTTCAAGAAGAAAATTGTTACTTAGCACATATATTTACCCTATATAGCTTTTATCTTTTAAAGTTCTTAAGCCATTGTAAACTGTTCTGGCATTATTCATTGTAGATTGATATTTTTATCATCTTCTTCAAGTTTATAAATATTTAAGAAGCTGATGCTTTGCTTTATTGCATTACTTCTTCTTCTTACAGTATTATTTCATTTATTCATGAGTCT
Source organism: Eublepharis macularius (assembly GCF_028583425.1). Classification (NCBI taxonomy): domain Eukaryota; kingdom Metazoa; phylum Chordata; class Lepidosauria; order Squamata; family Eublepharidae; genus Eublepharis; species Eublepharis macularius. The sequence goes on along the minus strand of NC_072796.1, from coordinate 86,143,052 downwards.
TTTATTTATGGTCTTTAATATTGAAGCAACAATGTTTCACAATTGCTTACCCAGTGTAGCACTGTTTCACAATTGCTCACACAACAGCTTGCTCATGAACTCATACAGTTATATAATAGGAAGATTCTGCAGCACTTAATGGTTCTGTACAAGCTCCTGTGCAAGCAGAAGAAAAAAAATTATAATGTGCTTTCACTTTTATTGCTCTAACATAAGCTGTAAAATTGATATTATGTGAGTAGCAGACCCCTTCTCTTGCAGAAAGGCGCTTTTGGATCTAAATGTATGAAATAAAAAGCAGAGATAAGATGATATTGCAATGTGACTAGAATTTTGCCATACATGCATATTTTTAAGATATTTGCTGCTGCCATCTGAAAACAGATTTTCATTCTGGACAGTAGTTTTCCTTGGCTAAATGATAATTAATTATTATTATATTTGTGATTTTTAAAAGATTACAAAAGGTGTGCAAGATTGCTGACGAGGTTAGCAATGAGCCCGTTGTGTACACAGCCATAGGAGATCTGCTTGTAAGTATTTTTCTGTTTTTTTCTTCATAATCTAATGACTGGTTCCTTAAAAGGCAAGCAGTATTCCTGACCTTGCATTTTACTTCAGTATTGATTCCGAAGTATTTCCTATTTTGATTCTTTTTCATACCAGAAATTAAAAGTAAAGTGTTTCTCTTCATTTGTAAACTTCGGTTCATCTATGGTCTTCAGTGCAGTCCCACACTGGAACTGCACTTGTGCAGGCTGCCCACTCAAAACAGGAATTTTTTTTAGCTTTTAGGCTTCTGAGGGGGCAACCCCTCCCCCACGGACCACTCCATAGTGTTGTTTCCAGCCAAAATGGTCATGTGGCATAGAGAAGTCACCCCCTTTCCCCTCAGTTTGTTTCTTGCCGCTGTGAAAAACAGACATTGTTTTTTGCTAGCTGCTCTGCTTTCTACTGGATTGCTATTATAGTTAGTTGTTAGTTGTTAGTAGTTAAAGTTGTAGTTTATAGTTCTAGTTCAGGTTAGTGTTTGAGATTTTTTTTCCATTCACCATGATTTGTCTGATCTACCGTGGGGTTGGTGAGTCGTGTTGCTTTTGTACAGCTTTGATCTTGCCTGATTGATAGTCTTTGCTTGGTGTTATGGTGGACAAGTACTTGTTCAAAACATGTGAGGAGTGTGGGATCAAGATGGCCAAGACGGATGGCCATTCTCTGTGCCTTGCATGCTTAGGCGAAGGACATGTGGTCAACTGGTGCAAGCACTGCCAGGTGTTTACACTGAAGAGAAGAGGAAATCAGGATTCCCAGTTAAAAGCTATGCTTTGGGAGAAAGTCGTGTCTAGTGCCACAAACCCAGCAGCAAAAAAATTTGCTCCAGAAGAACACTCAAATCCACTAATGACTGAGCCCTTACTGGAGTCAATGCCAGCCTTGGATCTGATGCCTGCTGTAGTACCATTGGGTCCAATGACCTTTCCTTGGAGCTGACACAAACTACATTCTCAGTCCTGAGAGACATCAGCTTCTGCTTGGCTGGCTTCCAACATGATAGTTCTGGAAGATGCTCTCCCAGGTCTCAAAATGGGTTCCAGGTCTCTGCTGCCTAGTATTCCCAGGGAGCGCTTAACTGACCCTCCATCACACAAGCACAAGAACAATTCAAAATGTGTGGATAAGCCTCAGCGTAAGGCTTGCCAGCAGACTGGTCATTCAGATCCAACCCGACCATTGAATCCAATGGTGAAGATGCCACTGCCTCCATCTATGAGTAGGCAATTGTGCTCTGCTTCCCCAGAATTGGGGGAGGAAGTATAGGTGGAAGCTGTTTGCCCCTGGGAGTCTCATTCATGCTGTTCAGGGCAGTCACAGCACCTGTGCCTTCCAGCTCCATGGTGTCCCCAGTATCCATCACCTATGTTCACATCACAACCGGGGTGACTTTTACCCAACTTATCCTTATTTGGCTCCAGCTCCAGCTTAGTTTGATCCAAAGAAAAAACACTGTTCTCTAGATTCAAGTTAGATCCCTTCTCCCCATCCTAGTTCTTTGAGACATAGATCCAAGTTGGAATTGGATGTGGAGTTGGTTGGTTCCGAATGTAGTCCGAGCTTCACTTCTGACTCTTCTCCTGAGGAGGCTGTGGGTGACTTTGAGCATAACTCACCAAACATTGATTATAAACTATGCTGAATAGATGCTCTGTATGGCAAAGATGCTGAACATAGGTATCTCTCTTCACAACAGAAACCAAGGGACAGTATTCTACGGCATATATATTTAGATATTCCTAATGCAGTAGCCTACCCTATGATTGAGGGATTTGTGGAAGTTATAGAGAATCTGTGCCAAAAGCCTGCATCTATTCCAGCAGCCACCAAGAAGATGGAGGATGGAACCACTTTACAAAGTGGTTCGTCACTTATTGCAGAAGAATTGCAGGCCAGACATCGGCAGGGCCTGTGACTCCACTCCTGTGGATAGGGAAGGAAAAAGTTGGACACCATGGGGAGGAAAATGTATTCTGTCTCTGTCCTTAATATCAAGATGGCTAACAAACAGGTATCAAATTTTCCTCTGGCAGAAGATATCTTCCTATATGAATGACCTACCAGAGGACAAGAAGTCTCTAGCCAAGCTGATTCAGGATGAGACAATAATCCTCTCAAAGCAGCAGACTAGCGCGAGTAGGCATGTCTTGGATATCTCTGCCAGGGTCCTCAACTCCTCTGTGGTCTTATGCAGAAACGTGGTTGCGCTCCACTGCCCTCCCATTGGAGACTTGAAATAAGTCAGAGGACATGCACTTTGAGACACTTCATTGTTTTCAGAGAAGACAAATTAATATCTTTCTAAAAAGGAGAAGGATTGGCAGGCCACCAAATTTTATGGCATTCTGCCAGTCTTCATGTGTCTCAACTTACAGACAACCTGTGAGACATGATTATCAGCCAAGACAAGATTACAGGGCCTACAGACACCATCCATATCAGCCACAGTACCTGCCTTACCAGGCCTTCTATTCTGATCAGTCCCAGTCAAAAAGAAAGTCCTCAGGATGGCACAAACCAGCCCATCAGAGTGAGTCCTCTAAGAACTCTTCCCAAGGTCAAAAAGGCTAATTCTGACTAGACCTTCATACAGTGACTGCCTCTGCTTTATTTAACAATAGACTGTCACAGTTCATTCATGCATGGCAGAATATTTCTACAGGCACTTTGGTTATTTCAATAATAACCAAATATTTCTACAATATTTCTACAGGCACTTTGGTTATTTCAATAAAACTGGTTATAGGCTAGAGTTTATTACACTACCTCCCACTTGTTTGCCTTCACAAGCTCCTAATAATATGCTCCCGCAGTTGCAGGAGGACATTGTTGGCTAAAAGAGCCCTCCAAGAAGTTTCAGGGTCTGACAACCCCTTTGGGTTTTTCTCTTGCTTCTTCCTGATAGATAAGAAGGATGGAGGGGAAAGGCCCATTTTAGATTTAAGGGCCCTTAATGACTTCCTGAGAACTGTGAAATTCAGGATGGTCATGCTCCCTTGGATCATAAATATGGTTTCCCAGAATGTCTGGCTTGAGGTCCTTGATTTACAGTACATTGAAGTTACCTCCATTTTGTTTTCCATAGTGTGTGTTTCAGTATACTGCCTTACCCTTGATTTGGCTACGGCACCACAAGTTTTCACAAAGTGCATTGCAGTAGTAATTGCTCACCTTAGACAATTGGGCTTCTCTGTTTACCCCTATCTTGATGACTCACTGCTCAATCCGCAGAAATTTTAAGGGAGCATATCACTCTTATATTGTCCACCTGTGAAACTCTAAGACGGGTTGTGAATGCAAAAAAATCTAACTTGACCACTACCTGTGCCATACAATTTGTGGAGGCAATCCTGGATTCTAGAGCCAATAGAGCATTTTTACCTAATGATAGGATTATCTGGCTGACAACTTTGGTGCAGCACTTTTTGGCAAATAGATTTCGGTTTGTACAATCTATTCAAGTTATGCAGGGGCTCATGGGCTCTACCACAGTGGTAGTTCACTTTGCTCGTCTTAAGATGAGAACTTTGCAGCTTTGGTTTATTAGAAGTTTTAACCTTAGCTGCCAGTCCCCCCAGACTAAATACTCAATCCCAGAGCAGCTATTGCGCTCCTTGTTATGGTGGTTAGAAGCAATTATCTATCCAGAGGAGTTGCTTTTGGCACGTCCTGTCATGATGTGAGCCTTAATACAGATGCTTCCCAGAAACAGCAGGGGGCTCATTGTGATGCCATTTCTGTCAACGGTAGTTGGTCAAAGGATGAGAAGGCATGTCATATTAATTTACTTGAGTTGTGAGCAGTTTATTATCAGTTAACTCTCTCACAGATATGGTATCCTACAAAAGAGTCCAGGTCTTGACAGACAACACAACAACTTATTCTATATAAACAAGCAAGATAGCACAGCTTCCAAGGCACTCTGTGCAGAGGCTATCTGCTTGTGGGAGTGGGCCATAACTCATGGTGTTACTCTCTATGCCCTGCACATTGTGGGATATGCTACATTGTGTGTATGCTACACACTTTGGATGTAAAGAGAGCTGTTTTATTTTATCTGGACAGAACTCAATCCTTTTGGAAGGACTCTGGAGAAGAGTCAGAAGGACTCTGGGGACGAGTCTGCCTCCTACCTTCACTGGAACTGGCAGATACCATAATGTTGCACTGTGCTTCCATAGTTCCGTGCAGATATGGCAGCTTTCACTTTTACCTTGCAAAGTCAGACAAACCACTGTTGTAGATTTGCACAATGCAAATTCATCACAATCCTAAGTGTCTGTTTTCAAAGCTAGTGCCCATGTGGATGAAGCAATTACTATTACCATTTTAGCACTGTACTATGGAAAACAGCATACTGGCAGGGTATGGCCTAATGGTAATGGGTAATGAGGGGCAAAACACAGGGAAAGACAGAACAGAGCAAATGCAGGAAATTTATGGGCCTGGACTTCCATGCATCATCTTATACTCATGATCTGATGCTATCTTGAAACTGAGCACAGCCTTGCAAACTTTATTTTAAAAATGTTTCTTATAAGAGGTTGAAGCATTTTTCTACCTTATTGATTTTGTCAGAGACTTGTTCATGGCTTTCTCCTGTATCTATTTCAGGACCATGGAGAAGTCTATTGTTGCAATAGGTGGCTATATTAAGCTGCACAAAATACTGTAATCAAAATTTTCAGTTCAAGACACAATTTTGTCTTAGGAAATATTTTAGACATGGTTGTATTACATTAATTTTTTAATGAACAAAAGGTGATAGGAAATACTTTAATGACATGTGAGATATATATGCAGAATTTGTTTTCTTAAAAAATGATTCACTTCTAAAACTTTTTAATAGCCTTGTTCAGGGGATATTTTCAGATGGTAACATCATTCCTCCAAAAAAAGGACAAGATTTAATAGAACTTTTGGCTCTAGTTCAAACATAGTTGAACTAAGAGTTCAATTTAACTGAGAATTAAGATAAATTAAAATTAAGAGAAATTGAAAACGGGTAATCAAGATAGTCTAATTTAAGTGCAATTATTATTTACTTCATTTACATCCCACCTTTCTCCCCAAGGGGGACCCAAAGTGGCTTACATTTTCCTCTCCCATGTTTTATTCTCTCAACTATCCCGTGAAGTAGGATAGGTGAGAGTGTGTGACTGGCCCAAAGTCACCCAGCAAGCTTCCTTGCAGAGTAAGGATTTCAGCCTGGGTCTGACACTTTCACTGCCACTGGCTCCCAGTTAACTTCAGTGAGCTTGAAACACTGCTTTTTCATTAGTGCCAAAACAGCTAAAATGGCTGCTATTGTTTTGCTATTTTTTTTGCATATAATGTGGTTTTTTTGAATTGGATATTATATGTCTTATTTTAATGTTTGACTTCTTTTTCTAAGCTGTCTCTAGCATTGTGGGTAGATTAAGTATAAATGTTTTTAAATAGATAAATGAACATTTTAAAACTGTCAATAAACCACAAGCCATAGATAAGTTTGGTCTGTACTGACAGTATCATTATTAAGTAACTATGACTCTAAGCAAACATAATGTGTGCATTGATCTTTCAGGCTTTCCTGCTAAGACAGAACTCTGGTTTGCCAAGAAAGTGCCTTGAAATCTACCCCAAGACAACAGAAAAGACATCTTGACCTTACGTCATTTTTTTGTCTCGAGATGTGTTTTATTTTCATATATGTTGGACATTCCATATTTGTCTGAATGAAACATATTTTATTTGAATGTGTAAATATATTGCGTATAGCTCAAATATACCAATTTATTTAAATAAGTTGTATATAAAGATTACTAATAATATACTAATTAACTATTATGCAGGGAGTTGAGTAGTGTTCTCTTGTTTTGTTGTATGTATGCCATTTTGCTCAGGCTCTTACTTTCATTATTTGCACTAACTTGAAATTAAGAAATCTCTGTAACTGAAATCTGAAAAAGTTGGAAATGCGATGTTCAGTGGAAAATATTTTATATTATGAAGCTTTGGTTTATATATATATAAATTGGTATGTGTGTGTGTGTGTATGTGTGTGTACACACACACACACACACACACACACACACACACACACACCAATATATATATATTGGTGTGTGTGTGTATGTGTATATACACATATACACTATATATATTATTGCACATCAGAACAAAATGCTCAGAAATGTACATTGCTTTGGGGGAAATTTGTAATGTTGTTCTGGATTATCATCAGTTACATTTGTACTTGTACTTATGGAAGGGAGTTGCAAATAATGTAAACATAAAAGACTGGAAGACTGCAATGCAGTTGGGTTGAATAAAGACTATAAAGATAACCACATTTTTATTTTATTTTCTTAAAACTTGGAAAAGGTTTAATTAGTGAATTTAGTTTTGTGGAGAAGAATAAAGATGCATCTGAAAGTTAACCAAATGCAAAGTATTTAGAGGTCATTCTTGGGACAAGTCCACCAAGCAGCTTCCTGTGCTTGTGTTCTTTACTACTATACCAAGATTAAAGGAAAAGGCAGGTATCTTTTCTTCTAAGTTGTTTCTGTGCTGAAGTAATGAGGCCAGTTAATATGGCCAGACAAATAAGTTGTATATAAGGGTGATTGCCTTGTTAACTGTGTAAATTGCAGGCATGAACCACCAGTGTAGATTAAAATGAAACCAGATATGCTCCTAAAGTCACTTTGACAATTTCCATTTATGCTTGGTTATCAGTGTGAGTGTAAGAACATACCTAAGTTCACTTTGACTCGGATTTGTGATGGTTGCAAAGAGTACCAAACTGGGATAAAAAGAGAACGAAGGAATTCACACAGCAGGAAGGCAGAAGATAGTGGTTTCATGGCTTAATCCTGATCCTTAAACCCCACAATCTCATCCCTTGAGTGTATTTGGGATTACATATTCTATACCCTCATCCTAAACAAGTTTGTTGAGAAATCCTGTCACTTTCAACAATACTAGCTTCAAGGCTACATGTTTAAGATTAATTTTGTAGCATGAAATAGAGGGCAGTGGGCAGGCCTCATGAGATGAACATTTTCCTTGAGGAAGAGGAACATGCTTGGTGTTTTTTTTCTCTATTTCACATTTAAAGCTTCCAAAAATTAGAACTAAGGATCATTAACAGGAATTTGCCCTTTATCTGTGTTTATTCTTCAATCTTTCTGTGCCATGTTTTTTCTGTTAAACAAAGCATGTGTTCTCTCTCCTACCAATTTTTTTTCATTTGATAAATTATTTGTGCCACAATTGCAAAATCAACAGAAGTTCCAATGAATCATCACATCCTACTAAAATACACTTCAAGCTCTTGTTGAATCAAGAGACAATTTGGCAATCAGCTGGACATATTGCCATCTGTACTAAAGATTCTAGGAGCCCTCTTGGGGATGGAGGAAAGCAAAATACATACATGATATGCAGGACCACATTAGGCTTTTTCAAAGAAACTTGGCAGAAATGGGTACGTATGGCCCCCATGTGTTCAAAACTATGTTTTGACAACTTCTGTTAGATGCTCAATGTACTTTATTCTGAATATGCTGCATTACATTTTACAAAGTTTTATACTGGTAAACATCTAGTTGAAATTAATGCTGTGGAAGACTTTAAAATTATAATTTTTAATGATTATTAAAGGATTATTAAAACAGCTTCACCAGATAGCCAGTTAAAAACAAAAGCAAACCACTTTCAATAACAAAAAACAAAAGCATTCCACTTTATTCCTAACATGTTGATTACTCATAATTTCAAGGAGGATCTTGCTATGATCAGCAGGACAGCTAAAGGATTATTTCTCTGCCAGATTTTAAATATTCTAGCATTATGTATCACTAAATAGTATGATCTTCAGGCAATGTTGAGTTTTACAAAGGACTAAGTTGTCTTGTATTTAATAAACACTGCTCCATACCTAGTACCACCTTCTTCAACAACAAAGATTCTATTGTTACAAAACCTTCCCTGATCCACTGAATGAATGCAATAAAAGATGGCATGCTAAACTTTTAACACATGGCCTTTGTGGCTTAATCAACTGTAAAGACATGGTTGATGCAAACCTGTTACATGAAGAGTGCTTAATGTTCCTAGAGTCAATTTTAAAAAGACAATTGGTAAAGCAGGATTTGTGTGTAGTAGCACTTTGGAAATCAACAAGATTTTCAGGATATGAGCTGTCGAGTCAAACTCCCTCCGTCAGGTATCTAAAGAAGGAAGATTTGACTCTCTGACAGTTATACACTGAAAATTTTGTTGGTCCCTAAGGCACTACTGGGTTTAAATTCTGTTGTTCTACTGCAGGCTAACATAGCTACCCACTTGAAACAATCTACAAAGCAGTCAGTCCTAAGGGTTATATGTGTTTTCCCTGTCTTTTAGTTAACAACTGGAAGGGAGATCTGTCTTCCCTAAAATCCCTCAATATAAATTCTGTTCGTTAGCAGATGAGTAATTATTCAGCTTTGGAACATGAGAATATCTAGGGCCTGTCATATCCTAACTGGCCAAGGCTTGGAATGATGATTTTATTATTAATATGTGACTTTTATGCTAAACACACACACACGAACACAGTGGGACCAGTAGTTCTGTTCCTGGTGCTCGCATAAAGCTTCATGATGAGTTTTCCAAGTTAGAAATGGCATAGAAGGAATGTAGGCATCAGACACTCTCCTTAAATTATATCACAGAGCCTCAGTGCACTTTTCCAGCGATTCCTGAATCAGGGAAATGTATACTCAAGTAACATAATAATAATAATCCTACTATATAAAAGAGTAAGCATGTTCCAGACAACTCATTTCCTACACTGGTGTGCCTCTAGAGGGTGCTGCCACAGTGGGAAACCCAGGCCAAGATCAGGAGCGGAGCAGGTGGCAATGCCTACCTCCAACCTTCACCCAGCAGGGATCAGGAATGCAGCAGGAGGAGATACCTGCCCCCTCTGCCTTCACCCGGCTGGGATCAGAAGCAGAGCAGGTGGCAATGCCTGCCCACTGCCTTCACCCGGCCAGGATCACGCACGGAGCAGGTGGCAATGCCCACCAAACCTTCACCCAACCAGGACCAGGAGCGGAGCAGGTGGCAATGCCCCCCTCCCCCTTCACCCGGCCGGGATCAGGAGCACAGCCGGTGGCAATGCCTGTCACTCCATCTTCACCCAGCCGGGATCAGGTGTGGAGCAGGTGGCAATGCCCGCCCCCTGCCTTCACCCAGTTGGGATCAGTAGCGGATCAGGTGGCAATGCCTCCACCCCCCTTCATCTAGCCGGGATCAGTCACAGAGGAGGAGGCAATGCCACCTTCCCTCCTCCCCTTTCTAGAGTCTGTTGTATTTTTTCCCACAATGGACTCTGTTGCTAGTAATAATAATAATAATAATAATACTGCACTTATATACCGCTCTTCTAGACAGATTAGTGCCCCACCCAGAGCGGTGAACAAGTTAGTGTTATTATTATCCCCACAATACAGCTGGGGAGCTGGGGCTGAGAAGAGTGGCTTCCCCAAGGCCACCTACTGAGCTCATGGCAGTGTGGGATTCAAACCAGTAGAATGCTGATTTGCAGCCAAACCACATCACCACTGTGCTACAGCAGCTCAGAAGAAGTTGGTTTTCCCTGGTACCCATAGCTATCAAACACCAGAAACCCTTCCAATAATCCTTGAATCAAAGTTCACACCTAAAGTACTGACATTTTGTTCTCCCCCATTTTCAGCAGCCTCTACACACTCCGAAGAAAAAGAGATGGAGAGAGTGCAAAATTGGTTGACCAGCTCACTGGACGTGATTGGATTGGTTTTTGATATGATAAGTAGTACAGAGGGAAGAGACCCAGGTTCAAGCATGAGGTCTGAAGGAATTCTGCAATCATCCTTTGTAAAAAGTCATGATTCTTGCTCTATGGACTGCAAGTCCCCATCCCCCAAAATCAGTAGGTTGGAATGATACTTCCACTCCCTCCTCTGTTACAAACTCCCTAAGATGTAGGAAGGAGAATCCTCCAGGAATATGAATGGACTCCTAGATTTCACTCATGTGCATCTTTCATATTAGTAGAAGCTCTAGCTAGTTTATTTGGCTTTATTGCTCTTCTTAATGGTCTGACACAGGAAAGTATTTTAGAGGGGCTGGACTTGCATGAGCACAGCAGAATGTCTTTAATATAACTTTCCCCCATCAACCTTCACAAAGAAGACTGGGTTCAATATCTTGTAAAGATGAAAGAAGTTGGTATTTCTGAAATGAGCAATACTAGATTATGTGTGTGGATACCTCTCTACATATCTGTGGATAGCTCTACTTTGGTCTTTCAGCTGTGCTCCTATGCATTCTGAGATCAAAGTCAAAAAAATATTGCTGCTTCATCCAAGAAACGTGTGTGTCATATTTTGTGTCATAGCTCATATTTTGAATTTTAGGTGCCAGGCAAAACCTTTTATCTTTCCCAGGAATTTAATAAAATGTGTATTTTCTTCTTGTTTCTTCTTTCCCCTTTATGTATAAAACTTAACCCAGTTATCTGGTCATTTCATCCTCTGCCAGTTTTATTATGTTTGCTCTGGGCTTGCCATACCCCCACCCCCACTTGCCACCCCATGCCCCTGCTCACCTGGCCAGTGGAGGGGGGGAGACATATTGGGTGGGAAGCATGTGTCCATGCTCCTGTGCTCTCATGATGGAGTTGCTGCAGGGTGCACTGAAGCCCAGTTCAGTAAAAATCAACTCCAAACGGGAATTTTTTTTATTGAAGTGGATTTCAGCACATCCTGCAGCTCCTCCATCGTGCCAGAAAATGACACAAGCACCCTGCTGCCACAGCCCTGCAAGCCACATCTCCCCCCCCCCTTGGCCCCTTGGTTCCCTGGCAAGCCTAGTTTTCTCTGTATTTTGGTTTATTTTTTATATTTTTTTATTTGAACTCAAGTAAACACACGCACACGCACACACCCAATTTTATATGGTGGGGTTTATTAGTATTTTTATGTACTGTTATTTAATGTTTTAACTTATTTTGCAACTGCCACAAAACATTGTACTGGTAGTGTGACTTACCAATATTTCAAATAAATTAAATATGAAGGAGGAGTGGGAAAGCATTTCAGAAATGGGGAGGTTCAGAAACAAATTCCTCTAATGTCAGAAATCATTACTGTCATACCCTAAAGTTGTGACAAGAACAGAACAAGCAGCCAAGGAAAACAGAACTACACAGGAGGCCCATATGCCAACAGAAAAGAACATAACCTGCCAAGTGCAGAAATCCAGAACCTAACCGAGGAAGGGATGGGTGGGATGCAGCCCAGAGATGACTGCTGGAGAGACCCAGTTGACTCCAGAATTTAAGCCTGACCAGCGAACCTCTGGCTGGGCAATTTGAACTTATTAACAGCTATGCATCCCTATGGAGACTGCTGGGAGCAACCTGGGCCTGGAAGAATTGGCAGCTGCTTTGCACTGCACCTGGCACACCACAGCCCTCAAACAGGGGTCCCAGGTAAGTCTGGGGCTGGGCTTCCAAACAGAAGAACAGATTTCAAATCATCTGATCTCAAATCCTCTCTCATCTCTAAACCATAGTGACTTTCAAGCTTTGGTAGAATCCATAAAAAGTGACTGAGAGTGAGCCAAAGAACAAAATAAATAACACTCGGGTCTTTGATTCGGTTATAGGATTAAGTAGAGTGTACTTGAATATTTCAGTGAAGCAATTCCATATTAAAGAGTTCAGCATTCCAGAGAGGACAGCTCTATTTCCATTAACAAGAACAAGTGGCTCTTGAGTTGACCCCTGCCCCCTACAAGTGTAAAAATATTTGCTTACCATATGCTATTCCTCTTCACCTATGAAGTACCTGTTTCAAGCTGTTTCTGTTTTAAATCAAATGAATAAATATTCCAATTTTTACCAGCTGTGTTTATCCTTAGATCAGGGTCAAGAGAATGGTTTGCATCTTGAACAGCAGTGTGTATAATACAGGGCACCAGGGAAACTACAACTGATTGATTTCCAAGCAACAGTTCCAAAAATGTTCAGCAAACTTAGGATGTTTGCAAAGTTGATGCGTTTCTCACCAAATAATGCTAGCAAGCAACAGAATGTTCCTGACTAATCAGGCCAGATTTATTAAACAAAATATTCCAGTGGAATTAAACTATTGTTTCTGACTCCGCTGATTATTTACTTGTATATTTATTATATTCATATACTACTTTTGGCATATGGTGCCCCTAAAGTGGGTTATAAAAACCATGGATGCTGGATGAACCCATAATAATCTACAGTACAGTATAGGACACAATAATACAAAATATATAGTAAACAGCAACTGTTTATGATTTGTCTTTCGGATGTGTCAGGATATATGACACCCATATATGACAGCCATTTTTTTAGACAAATGATTGAATTAAACAGTTATATTCTGGAATCCATGAGAGAGCCAAAGTTACCATGAATGTGATCCCTCCTACAACCTGGTGCCTGTGTATAAAGTGATTCTGGTAGTTTTAAGAAAGCCTTTTTACTCACATGCCAACTCAGCACACATGGACACTCATGTAGAGCATGCCAGGACAATTCAGAGAACAGTATGAACCTTCCAGATCTAATCCTGTCCCTTTGCTTAGTTAAGTTACATAAGCTTAAGAGGGGAGGTGCATACAGACCTCCCATTGCCCGCAAAGGTCCATAGTTATGCTGCCTGCATACTATGTGTGTGCTGTGGAAAGGCTGGAAGGAATACTTTCTTTGTCCTTCTGCATGTTGATTTCTCCCTGCAAGCTGAGGCAATATATAGAAACAACCAAATGTTTGCAAACTCAAAAGTTTCTCAAGAAGTGCAGTGTATACATTACAATCAGATTATAAATAACACAAGCATTTTCAAATCTATCATTTAGTAAATGACTATTAAGACACACTTAAATAAGGTTTTATCAATAGATAATCAGCAATAACACAACATAAACAGAATTTCAAAACAACCATATTCATCATTCTGTGAAAATAACAAGCACGGGGGGTGGAGGCGGAAGGGAAAGCACTTTGTTAAGGCCTCTAGGAAGCTTCCTGTGTTGTGTTCATCCCTGTAAATTAATGTTTTCAGTAAGGAAGGATAACACATTGCTGTACATTAATTCTTCTCATTAAAATAGTTTTTACCACTTGAAAGATAATTGCCATGGAGAAGAAAGGTCAGAATGATTGTTGACAGAAAGATGCCAGACCATTTGGACCAGATCTGACTAGTGGCGTACCATTACATGTTTTGGAATATGTGTGCATCTCTTCAGTCTATCATGAATATGAGAACAGGAAAGTTTCTCATGGATCAGCCCTGACAGCAGCTACAGACAGTGGATTGGGCTCATCTTCAAGTTTCCTTTCTGTAAAGACATGTTCAGTGACAAAAATGGCCCCATCCACACATAGCAGAATTCGATAGAAGAGTCCCAAGTAGCACTGTAACTGGTCGGCTCTGGCCTCTGCCATATTTAATATATTTTTAATACAGGCCGGTGATATAAAAATCACAGGGCCCCTGGATTAATGCAGCTTGGTCTGCATCAGGGGAAATTCCAAGCCAGCTGGGCAAAGCACTGCGAAGACCCACCTGGGAGATTGAGTCACACGCAGATTGACTCAGATACAATGCAGAAGACTGGAGTGATTGAATTTACTGTCCTCCCAGCAACTGGCATGAGACCATGACAGTAGTGGGTCTCGCTGAGTCACCCCATTAGCACATTCCAATGTCCTCTTCCTGTGATTACATTTCCCACCCCAAGCTTGTGAGCAATCAATCAGCATCAATAAGTTAATTTCTCTCTGGGAACCCATATTTTTCATATCTAAACTCATCAACTCCGCTCTGGTGGCCTTCATTAGCAAACTGCCCCTTTTGTGCAGTTCCAGGAGAGATTTTGCCTTTTCTTTCACACACCCCGAAAGCAAGTAATTAGTAACAACAACAACATCATTTGATTTATATACCGCCCTTAAGGACAACTTAATACCCACTCAGAGCAGTTTACAAAGTATGCTATTATTATCCCCACAACATCAAACACCCTGTGAGGTGGGTGGGGCTGAGAGAGCTCCTAGAAGCTATGACTGACCCAAGGTCACCCAGCTGGCTTCAAGTGGGGGAGTGGGGAATCAAACCTGGTTCTCCAGATTAGAGTCCTGAGCGTTTTTAACCACTACACCAAACTGGCTCTCAAGATAATCAAACTTTTGTACTTCCCAGACTGACCTTTACAGTCTTTGTCCCAATGGCTGAGGAGACTCCCACAGCCTCAGGACGTTTTGCCCTATAAGAACCCGGGCTCTTGCCCCATTCAAGTGTGTACACTATGCCTCCAGATCTGAGCGTTGTACCTTTGGGGTCACTTCCCTAAGCCTCTCTCTCCTGGTCAAGAACACGGGACGTTGGAAGCTACTCTCTTCCTCTGTGAACCACTCTACTCTCCTGGATCAGTAAATATACTTCCCTTCCCCTCACTCTATTCCATCTTCTGCCCAGCTTTCTAGGACTCTGTGTGTGTGACTATTTTATTATTTACTGCTGTGTGCATTTGCATTTTTCTCTTTTAATAAAAGATTGCTCTTTGAACCTAAAAGCACCAATCTCATCTGCTACCTTGGGGAAAGGATCTCATAAACACTGGTGGAGCTCATCCCACAGTTACCCCCCTCGTATAGCCATCATCCTTGCTGCTAATTCCCCCTCATTCTCTTATTTGCAAGGAGACCAATTCAGGTAACAGCACCACTTCAGAATTCAGGAGGGGTACGAAAATTTTGAATAATCCAATATATGAAAGCAAAAGAATAGCACAAAAGGAAGAAAGGTTCCAGTCCACTCCCAACTGTTCTTGTTTTCTTCATTTGTAGTGAGTTGTTACAGAACACTGCTTTTTAAAAATATATAATTCCTTCTCTGTTTTTTGAAGTGGCAATGTCTTAGGATTTTTACTGCTATGGCCCTAAGCTGTGAAACTTGTCAGGGCTTGCCACAGGCGCCGCTGGGCGGGGCGCCGGCAGGCCTGGCTCTGACTTCAAAGGGGTGTCAGGGATACTGCAGGACCCCGCTCTCTGAATGGAGGGGCAGTATACCTCACCCAGACTCCCTCTCAGTCCACTCGCTGGCCTGCTCAACCTGACCCCATCATCACTCTTACTCTCCTCCTTCTCCTCCTTCTTCTCCTTCATCAGCTTTCCTCCTCCCCTCCTTGCACTCTCTCGCTTCTCTCCACTCCTCCATCACTCCTACACAACCCACCAGGAGCACGCTTCTGAGTCAGCTTTTATAGGGTTTCCTTTAGCTGCCCCCGCCCTTCCTTCCAAGGTCCTTCCCTCTCCTGATGCCTCCCAGCTGTGTCTGCTCCCATGTGTTCCTTCTCTTTCACTAACTCCTCCTTGCCTTCCTGGCCTCTCTAGCAGGGCGGGGCTGAATGTGAATGTGTCCCAGCTGAGGCTTTCTCCAGGTGCCTCCTTTCCCTCCTCCTCCCTTCTCTTTCAGTCTTTCCTGCAGGACTGGGCTGGCAGGGCCTTTCCAGGTGATGCGCCTCAGCCATCTCTGCCTCTGCTCACGAGGTGCCACCCCAACCGGCATCTGGGCTGCCTGTCCGTTGGGGCTGGGCGTGGCAGCACTTCCCTGGCCTTGCTCCCGAGATGCCGCCCTGGCCAGCATCTGGGCTGCCTGTCCATTGATGCTGGGCATGACTATCCTTCCCTGGCTGGCTTCCCCCTTTGGATCTCCCCCTCCCACACTTGCTGCCGGCTGTGTTGCCTTCTCTGGAGCCTCTGGGCGCCCTGACTTGACTGCTGGGGTGCCATGACTGCTCCACCCCAGATAATTGGCTGTTGAGGCAGCTGGGCAGTTGTCTCCCGGGGGTCTCCCAACTTTTTTTCCAGGTAAGTCCGGGGGCTGGGCTGTGGACCCTGGACACACCTCCCCTCTTAGCCTGGATGTCGGCTCGGCAGGGTCCGGTTCAAAGAGCCTTGACATGAAATCCGCATCCAGGTGGTTGGCCCCACGGCGGTACCTAACGGAGAATCGGTATGGCAGTAGGGAAAGGTACCATCTCAGGATGCGGGGGTTGTGCTCCTTCATCTGGTGCATCCATTGGAGCAGTGCGTGATCCTTCATCAGCGTGAATGGGTTGTTGGCCAAGTAATACTGCAGGGCCTCCACAACCCACTTGATGGCAAGAGCTTCCCGTTCTACGGTCGAGTACTTCTGCTCTGCTGATTGCAGTTTGCAGCTTAGGAACAGTACTGGTACCCTCGTTCCGTCCTGCTCCTGCATCAGGAGCGCCCCGAGGCCTGAGGTCGATGCATCGTTCGCCAATATGAACGGCTTCTCAATGTCCGGGCTCCAGAGCTTTGTCGTGTCTGATAGGGCGGTGCATAGGTCAGCGAAGGCGGCCGCGCGCTCCGGTGTCCAGCTGATGCGATTGGGGCCGCCCCTCTTTAGGCAGTCTGTGCTGAGTGAGTCAGGAAATGGGGGATGAAGCACCCATAATATCCAAGGATCCCCAGAAACTGTCTGAGTTGATGCTTGGTCTGTGGTTGGGGCACGTCTCCTATGGAGGCTACCTTCTCGGGGGGTGGCCAGATCTGCCTGCCCCCCACGACAAACCCCAGGTATGTGAGCTCCTGAAATCCAAAGTGGCTCTTCTTGGGATTGGCTTTAAGACCTGCACTAACTTTGTAGCCCCGGGACGCCTCGAAAAGACCCCGGGCACTCGCATCCAGAGACCTTGCAGCTGGGCTTTGTACGAGGGGTCAAGCTGAGGTCCCATCCTCGGTTCCTTGAACTCTAGGGCCTTGGCGGTCCATGGTAGCTCACTGTTGGGTAGCTCCAGGGGGTCATCGGCCAGCTGGCACTCCTCACTGCCTCGCTCATAACACCTCTTGAGCAGGTTCACGTGGAGCGTCATCCTCTGGTGCCGAAGAGGACCAAACTGGATCTCGTAGGTGGTGGGTCCCAACACTTTCATCACCACATAAGGGCCTCGCCACGGATCCCCCTCCTCCCTGGGGAAGACTGTGTGATGGACAAGGACCTTCTCCCCCAGCTGAAAAGTTCTCTGTCACGTACCCCAGTCGTGTGCAGCCTTTTGTTATGCCTGGGCGCGGGCCAGATGTCGGCCAGCTTCAGCTTGAGACTGCTGCACCCATTCCTGTAGTTGGCTCATGTACTCCCAGATGGGCGGGGCTGGGTTGCTGGCCCGGGGACCCCACTGCTCTGCCAAGCATGAGAGTAGACCCCACGGTTTGCGCCCATACATCAGCTCAAACAGGCTGAAACCTGTGGAGGCCTGTGGGGTCTCCTGCAGAGTGAACATCAGGGGGTCATTGTACAGGTCCCACTGATGGGGTTTGTCATGCACCATCTTCTTCAGTGCCTCCTTGACAGTCTAGTTCAGATGCTCAGCTAACCTGTCCGTCTGAGGGTGATAGGCGGAAGTGAACACCTGCCGGATCCCCAGGTTCTGGCAGAGTTGGCTGCGCATGGCATTTGCAAGGAAGGGCACTCCCCGATCAGTCACAATCTCAGTCGGCAGCCCCACCATCGTGAATAGTTTGGCCAGTGCCCGGATCATCCCTGGGGTCTGCATGGTCTTTAAAGGGATGACCTCTGGAAACCGCGTAGCTGAGGCTTCCTCCAGGTGTGCCTCCTTTTCCTCCTCCTCCCTTCTCTTTCAGTCTTTCCTGCAGGACTGGGCTGGCAGGGCCTTTCCAGATGATGCGCCTCAGCCGTCTCTGCCTCTGCTCACGAGGTGCCACCCCAACCGGCATCTGGGCTGCCTGTCCATTGATGCTGGGTGTGGCTATCCTTCCCTGGCTGGCTTCCCCCTCTGGCTCTCCCCCTCCCACACTTGCTGCCGGCTGTGTTGCCTTCTCTGGAGCCTCTGCGCACCCTGACTCTGCTGCCAGAGTGTCGTGACTGCTCCACCCCAGACCACTGGCAGTTGAGGCAGCTTGACAGTTGTCTCCCGGGGGTCTCCCGTCCTTTTCTCCAGGTAAGTCTGGGGCCTGGGCTGTAGACTCCGGATAAAACCATCTGTCAAGAAACCAAAATATGTTCTCCCCTCTTGAAAACCCATTCTATTTCATCTTGAGCTTGGTTGGTGTACCATGGCTGTGATAATTGATATGTTTGCTTTGTTTTTATTTTGGTAATTGTACTGTTAAATTATACTGCTTTAAATTATGTTTTACTCTTTGAGTTTTGGAAAAGTGGCATTAAAAGTTTTAATTCAATGCAGCTTTCTTTGGCAGTACAGCATCCTAACCATTTTATATGTTTCTTATATTCAAATGTATTCACAGGGAGGAATGTCTGAGTCCTGAGTTAGCCCTTGGGAAACTTGGCTGTGGTTTTCTCCCTGAGCTACTAGGCAGCTCATAGGGCCATTTTCTGTGAGCTTGTGTTTACAATTCCAGGTTTGCCTATCCCTTCTTCCTTGAAAAGTTCACAGACGTGTTGCATGTGGGTTGGAAGTAAGGACAATTGGGAAACTGGCCCTCTTCCTCAAACCTCTTTCTTTTCTTATTTATTTACTTAAATTTATAGTCCGCCCACCCCAACCAAGTGGGCTCAGGGGTGGGCTCACAAGTGGGCTCACAACAATTTAAAACACACTACACAATCAGCAGTAGCCATTAAAAATATAAATAATACATATCATTCATTTAAAACATATATTAGCACCATGTATGTGCACACACATGATTTACATATACACACAGTTGGAGAAGAGACCTGGGCAGACAAAGCCCTGGGTCCTGGAAGAGGTGGTCTTAGGTTCAGGGGAAGCTCATAGTAGCCTCTCCAAGTTGAAACTAGTGCAGCTCTCACTCAAGTTAGCCTCTGCATCACTTATTATATGTTGATCTGAGCCTTTTCCAATCCAGCTCACTGTAAAAGTATATGAGAAGAGTAAAATTGTAGAGTTGCTCAGTTATTTTCCTGCAAGTGCGTGGCTTTCTTCAATATATACTCTTGTCCTAGCCGCTCCATTCCTCCCATGTCTGTGCTTAGTTTTCTGCACACAGACCAACTGAGTTCAGGGATCCAATACAGAGCAAAGTGCGGGGTTTATACTAATTCAGACATCCCCATGCTGAAGGTCCTGCTGACAAGTTTGTTTTGAAGTCATACAAAATTTAATAACGTCATCCTCAGTCAGCAGGATAGTCTTACGGATCAACACTTCCAAAGACCTTGTGCAACATCATTCATTTCTCTTTCTCTAATGTTATGCATCATTACTGTAGTGTGCCATACAACATGTTTTTGTTATGCAGAAGTACTTCACAGCAACCACAGGCGAGGCTACCACAACCAAGCCATGCCATGTTTATCTGGCTCTCTTACACATTGACAGGAGACTCTTCTATCAGTGGCATTAAGACTGCTGGCCTAAAGGTGCTGTTTCAAAGACATACAATACTTTTTTTGGACAAAACAGCTTAAGACTTCTAGGATTTAATATTTCATGCCCTAGATATGATCAGTCATGCCCTGTTATGTGGTGTCAGTATTAGAGACCAACTTTGAGGGTTCCAAAGTAGGAATTTGTGTAAACAAAATTCCAAGCTACAAAAATGCACACACACATGCACGCACACTTGTTTTTGAGCCTTACTTGTAACTCTCTGGAATGGAAAAAGTAGTCCTGGCTGCTTGGTAGTCACAGAAACCCTCCCTCATGAAATCTGTATTTTCTTGTGAAATTTAAAAAAGCCTAATGGTAGGGGGGCAGTTTGCTCAGGGGCCTGTAGAATTTGCTTGAAACCTTGGAGGTTCCTTCAAGGACAGACAAGAGACAGCCCGCTGTAATTTTTATGAAATTTGTTTGGAAAAAAATGACTCCACCCACTCAGAAATCCCTCATAGGGAATAATTAAAGTGAAAAGATGGCTGGGGAGGGGATCTACAGTGGAAGCCTTCCTCACTTTCCAAAAGGAAACAAACAACAAACCACAACAAGGAAGGAAGGCAAAAGCAGAGTTTTCAGTGGAAAGGTTAAAAAATTATTGTCAGTCACTGTAAGAATAGGGAAATGAAACGAATACAGACAGGACTTTGGTTTTTTACATGCTGATGACAGGCTGGAGATGGTAGATAGCCATTTGGGCCATTGGTTTAGAAAACTTAGTGTGGCTAAAACCACCCTTTCAAACTTGCTTGAAACTGAGAGGTTCTTTCGATTAGAGGGAGGATTATGTTCTATGCGATTTTGGTACTGCTCCAATTGGTCCCCTTCCCCTTTTCCATTGAAAAGAACAACCTCAAAAATTATGAAAATGGAAAATAAAACTGATCAGTTTTGTGTTTGACTCAGCAATGCCCCACCAGAAAAGTAACCAATCACAATAAACATTTCACTCTCAGGTGAACAATCCTACTCAATGTCATGCCCCCAACAGCTCTCTATTGTATTTGTTATTTAGAAAATGTATATGCCACCTCTTTGGAGAAGCTGCATGAGGCAGTTTACATATTAAAACATGATAAAATAATACAACAATGTAAAATCCGTAAAATCAACTATTAAAAAATGGTCAATCGTTTAAAGCACCACAAAGAATTTATCAGCCTAAAGTGAATCTTGTAAAACAGTCCTCAGGCTAAAAATAGATTGTGCAAGAAACTTTTTAGAAAATTAACTCCTTTACTTAAAAGCCAGGACACAAAGAAATGTTTTGGCCAGGAGACCAAAAGAGAGTAGGGGGCTCTAGAAGCCAGCAGGGTGACCTTGAATCAGTCACAACCTTGCCCACCTCACAGGATGATTGTTGTGAGGATACTAATATCACACTTTGTAAACCACTCTGAGTGAGCATTAAGTTGTCCTAAAGGGCAGTACATAAATCGAATGTTATTATTATTTTATTCTCCTAGCCAAAATGTGAGGCTTAAGGAGGAGAGCATCCCATATACATCTATCCTGAGTGCGTAGAGTTGCCTCAAATAATAGACTTAATATGAAGCTTGTGTTTGCTGGAGTGTAGCATATGTGATTCAGGCAGATTAGCCGCCAACCAGATTAGCATATGGTTGAGGCTGAGCCACGGCTGAGTTTCCTGCCCGTCTCCTGTTGGGGCAGGGTAGTAAAATCCGCATCCTGGTTTTCCATCACCTCCCACCTCATGGAAATGTTTTACTGGGGCTGGGAAAAATGGGCTGCCATCTAGAAAAGTTTTTATGACTGAACTGTTATTTATTGTGGCTTTAATGTTACCATTTTAATGTAAATGTAATTTTTAATGTTATCCACTCTAAACCTGTTTGCAGGGAGAACGGGCTACAAATGTAATAAATCAAATCAATCCATTCATGTCTCAGCTACTCATGAGGGTTCTTACAGCTGCCTGTCTATAGCAGGTGAATATCTATGATGGTATGAAATTCTTCCTATATTGCACATGGTAGTATTGAAGCCTCACTTGTTGCACACATGCTAGCCTTGCTGCACTGCGACTCTTTAATGTATTTTGGTTTCAGTGGAATTTAAAGGTTTACATTATCTTCTGTAGTCAGATTCTGCTGACTAAGCCTTCTGACACACTCTGTAGCACAGTTGACTGGCAGACTGGTTTACATTTGTTCCTCAGTTGTACAGACAACCCATCAGTTCTCCCAGCAGTCAGTTGAATCTCAAGAGAGTCACAATGGCGCCGTAACAGTTATCACTTCTGGTACTACAAAACCAATCTCATCCTCCTAGGTCTACTTCAGTTTGGCACTTGCCCCAAATGACCAGGCTTGATTTCTCACTAACCATACTGAAAGCCAAGTCACTCCCTAGTCTGAACCTAATGCTCCATCAGTCTGCCTGTTATTGTAGAATGCCTATGTTAGCATACCTTTGTGCCAAATAAGGACATTCCCCCTTATATCATTTAGAAACACAAGATGCCTCCTGGAGTCATCTAAAATTCAAATACAATTGTCCTGCATATTGGGCTAAAGCTATTACCTCAGTGGATTGTTTAGTTTCTAAAGATCTGGGTGAAAGAATGAATAACCTCTTGAAAATGCTTCACTGATACAGTTTCTACTGATTCAGTATAAATCAACCACTGAAGTTGCTACAGAATGCTGAGGATTACTGCATATCAGTCCTTACAATCCTTATTGGGTTTGCATCTTTGGGCCAAGCTACACATGACGAATGACACTTGAATGGCAAGTGGATTGAGTGGAGGGCAAGTGAACAGGGAGAAATACACTTGCTGTTCAAGTGTCATTCGTCATGTGTAGCTTGGCCCTTTACTGGAGTATTCAGTGTGTCCAACCTTCACTTGTGCCTGTAACATGAGCATTCTTTGCATGACTTAGGGTCAATCCTATGCAGTAAGGTTAGTGCTTCCATGATTCCCATGGATTGGCTGCTGGTTGCTAGAATTACTATCAGTTCTCAGCAGTCTCTGAGAGTATCCTAGCAACCAGCAGTCAATCCATGGGAATCATCACATTGATGTCAGGGAGAACAATCAAGCACATCATCTGTAGTCCTGAGACTATGAGAACAGGGCATCAAATAATAACATTTATTCCTGGAATGTTCAGGAGATGCACATATTGTGGAGAGCAATAAGACTCACTCCATAGGTTTACTGTTTCATCAAGAAGTGTTGACAGCCATTATAGAAAAACTATGTCCAATCCAGGAATTCAGTCAATTCAAGGCTACACCTTAACAATGTAATTTTCTGAAAAATTTAAAACATTTTTTTCTTTCTCCAAATGCAGCTTCTGGACCTTCGTTTTGTCAAAGGGGAGAAGAGCATGGGAGAAGGGGCACATCAACCATTTCCTCATCTGTTTCTTTCCACTGAAAAACAGCCCATGTTGCTGAGGAAAACAAAAGGTTAACAGCTAACTCACAAGTTGCTTACCAGACACAATTTATTTAACTTTCATGAGAAATCAACAAGAGCTACAAACCTATAACCTATACAGAGATTCTTGGTTCTTTCCAGAAAAACTTAATCATGTGTACTGTTTTCTTCTCACTCTTAAGCACTTTGATGCTCTGGGCAACCACAAGAGAAAGAAGACTGAGAGCGCAGCTTCCCTCAAGACAGTCCTCTGGAGAATCAAAGAACATGGATTAAGAATGCCTCATACTTAAGATCATTTAATGTGGATTCAATGCACCACACCTCTGTCAGATTAACATTGCAAGTGGTATGGATGGATTTCTCTTCACCAAGCTTATAAGCAGAAACTTAAGTTCTTTTGAATGTGCATTAGACATTGTCAATAAATGGAATAAAAGCATGATACTAGCACCATATACATTAACAGAGTATCAGGGCATGCATTTGTGTGTGCTAATGTGAGTTTTACTTCCCTTTCTATAGTTCAGAAGGGTTTTCAAGATATATTCTGTTTCACTATTACCCTGTCAGGCTTCTAACTTTATGTTGTGCTGATCAGGGCTGTTTTGTGCCGTTGTCATTTAAAGGATATTGTGGGAGCTCCATCCAGAGACTAATGTTCAAACAGATGTATGTAGTATGCCTGACTTGTGCTGGGACATGGGAGCACAACTGGACTAGCAGCCAGATGTAGATTGGGGAACTTACCTTGGCATGTTTACTTGCAGTTGTGAGGAAGAACTGCAAGGGGGAAGAAGGCATTTCTAGTGTTTCTCCTGCCCCTTTTCATCAGCAGAATCAGTGGGAGGGCTTTTGCCTATCTGGTTCCAATGTGTCTTTACAGGGAAAGGGAGGTGAAAAGAATTTTCATTTTCTCTCAGGCCAAAGGTTGTGAGTCTAAGAGCGGAACTACAAGTGACAAAAGGCACAGGTTGGACACTTGTCAGCTTCCCTCAAGTTTTGATGGGAAATGTAGGCATCCTAGTCTTGCAGCTTGGGTCTCTGACTGCTGTCCAATGGACTTTTCAACTGTCACTTGTCCAACATTCCGCCAAGCTGCCTACATTTCCCATCAAAACTTGAGGGAAGCTGACAAGTGTCCAACCTGTGCCTTTTGTCACTTGTAGTTCCGATCTAAGAATCCTGACTCAGGTATCAGTCTATCATGCTACTTCTGAGAATCTGGCAATAATTATAATATCCTAGTTCTTAACGGAGAATTCTAAAAATTAAAATAAGCAATGATTAATGAGTGTTTAGACAAATATTTTAATAAATGTTTTCTTAGGCACTTTTAAAAAGCAATATTGCTTGACCTATTAAAAATATTACAAGCATAATACTACTTGTAAACAAAAACCTGTTTTTCTTTATTTTAAAGTGAGACACTGGCTGCTTTAACACTGCAGTACTCTGAAGATTGAACATATGCTCATTAATAAGCTGGTATTATTGTTTATTAAGAAAGTTCCATTTGTGTGGCACAGTAAGGGAAAGTTGTGATTGTCAGACCTTTTGGAATGACAACTGGCAGCTGTTTGCTGTTAACGGTTTTTCCCAACTGTGTAGTTTGAGTCCACACGAGTGTTCCTGCTAATGTGAGCAACTGAGCAATTGCTCACTTATTCTGACTCCTCCACTCACAGCTTCTCAGCTGTAGCTCACAGGTACTAACTCTCAGGAAGCCCCGTCTTCCCACTCAGCCAGTGCCTGTGAATGGGCCCTATAGGGATGGAGCCTTGTCCCGCTTCTCTCATCTCTTCCCAGCTGTGGCTGGCTTGGCTTGGCCCCTGGGGCAGAGCGACAGAGCCCCTCCAGCTTCCGGGTTCTCTCTAGCTGGGGAACAGAGCCAAGCAGAGCGATGGGGCCTGGCCTGACCTGTGCAGCCTGAACCTGCTGGGATCCCCTCAGCCCCAAAGAGCAGAGGAAAGGCGGGAACACCTCAGCCACTGCCATGGTGAAGGAGTTGATTAACTTGGCCTTGGCACAGAAGGAGCCTGGCAAGAAAGACGACGAGGAAGGGAAGGAGGGTGGAGGCCATTGTGCCCACTGATGGCCAGATAATGAGGAGGAGATGGTCATTGCAGTGCTGAAGGAGGCTGGTTGAGCTTTGCCATTGATGAAGCCTCCTTTTCAAGGTATCTTCCAAAGTGGATTTTACAGCCTAAAATGCAAACTCAGCCAAGACAGAGCCAGATCTGGCTGCCCTGTCCCAGCAAGCTGAGTGTCTCCATCTAAAATGAAATCAAAGGGCATAGATTGGAGTAACTCTGCTTAGGATCGCACTGTTTGGTGTTTATTTTAGTGTGACCATTTTGGGGCTGGCTCCAGCTTGGCTCTCTCATTTTCTTTGTTAAAACTGCCTTTTTCTTTGCAGGCTCACAGACCTTCTTCACCTGCCACCTGTCATGATCTGGCGGTGCCAGAAAGGCCTAGCAAGGCCTCAGAAGCCTGTTAGCAGTGGGAGTAGGCCTGCCTACAATTCCCAGGAGCCCCCGGGCCATTTTGGCACCCTTTTTGGGCAATCAGAACACAGGGGGCTACTGCTATATAAGCCTGAGAGGAAAAAAGCCTGTGTTCTTTCTCCCAGGGAGCAGGCCAGGGGAGGTTTCTGCTAGGGCGAGAGGCCCTCATCCAGGTAGGGTGAGAAGACAGGCCTGGCAGACAGAGGGACAGTGAGTTCAGTCATGCTAGGGCCTTTTGTTTATTTTGCTTTCACCCATCTATTGTTACTAATGCACCTTGCTTCTTGCTTGTTTGTTTGTTTAATATTAACAGACCTCCTTGTAAATAAATTATTTTGTTTGTTGTTACTTTGCTGGGTCCTCACACCTGTTTATTGGCCAAGCTACGGAGGTCAGAAGGGTTGGGAGGGTACTCTGGGCCTTCCCAAGGGACCCTAAATCCCAGAGTGGTGGCAGCGTAAGGTGGCTCACCCCACCTGAGGCATGACAACTCCAAATCTGGATCTGAAGCTAAAGTGAGCCTCCAAGGGCAACTGTGCCTGACTTGCCTTCTCTCCTGCAGGAGAAGCCAAGGGAAGGCCTCCTTGTTCACAGGGGAGTCTGTAATAATATAATAATAACATTTGATTTATATACCACCCTTCAGGATAACACTCAGAGTAGTTTACAAAGTATGCTATTATTATCCCCGCAACAATCACCCTGTGAGGTAGGTGGGGCTGAGAGAGCTCTGAGAAGCTGTGACCGACCCAAAGTCACCCAGCTGGCTTCAAGTGGAGGAGTGGTGAATCAAACCCAGTTCTCCAGATTAGGGTCCTGTTGCTTTTAACCACTGCACCAAACTGTAGGAGCAGAATTAAACAGGAAGCCTTAAAGATTTTGCAGGTTTTGAGTCTAGTAGCACCTTAGAGACCAAGATTTTCAAGATATGAGCTTTCCAGAGTCAAAACTTCAGATACGAAGAAAAAGGGAACTTTGATTCTCAAAAGCTTATACCTTTAAAATCTTGTTGGTCTCTAAGGTGCTACTGGACTCTGACCCTGCTGTTCTACTGCAGACCAAGATGGCTACCAAACTAAACTCTTGGTGCCACAAAGACTCTTTTTCGCTTTGTCCAAAACTACTGGTTACTGGCTAATTCCAGAGCTTCCATGTTAACTGGCTTGCAGCCTGCTGACGGGCCCGGTTATAGGGTATCCTAATTATGATAGTTTGAAGCATTCTGGAAATGTTTCCTCTTGTCACCCTGACTTCTTATAAATTATGAGTTTTTTTGTTTGTGAGCCACCTCAAGCAGCTCTCTGTACAGGTGGTACCTAAGTATTCTAAAGAAAAATCAGACCTCTTAATTCTGTATTTGTACGTTCTATCCCTCTGAGCTGCAACACTGTGCAGATTTGTTTATTTGCCCCAGAAAACTGGCAGATGGACTTCTGGCTATTGAAGTTGCATGCACAAAGTTAATAAGGCACCAGGTTTGTCATCCCGAATCCTGAGCTTCTGTCTAAAATGAAAGGGTAGCTGAGCCACATTTTCTTTGTGCCATGGAGAATAGAAGTCTATGAGAGAGAGACTGCATTTGGATAGCTTTTATGTGTTTTGTAATTGTCTAAAGCACAATTTTTCCAAATGTTGTATGGTGTTAGATTTCCAGGTATTTGTATAGGGTAATGGCTAACTGCCTGAGCTGAGAAATCCACAGTCAGAATTGCACCTGAACTACAAGAAAGCTAGTCAGCATGAATGTAGAACAAAAGTCCAGTAGTGTCTTAAACTTATATTTCAGTATGAGCTTTTGTGAGTCACTGCTTACTTCTTTAGGTGTGGAAATCAAACTTAGAATCCTTCTTATGGGGCAGGTTGGGTGGGGTGGGGATTCTATCATGAGACTTTCAAGTGCAGATTCATTTGTAGGAAAAAAGAAAATGTAAGAATATTCTCAGATTGTTTCCCATACATATCTGAAGAAGTTAGCACTGATTCACAAAAGCTCATCTTGAAACAAATGTGCTCATCTTTAAGGTGCCACTGGGTGTCTCTTTTACGGGATGCACTAAAACGAATGACAGGATTGCCCATTGGAAATAATGGGAGAGGCTTGAATGCCCATAGGAAATAATGGGAAACTGGAATGCCCATTGACTTGCATGGGCTCCATTGAAACACATTAGAGCAAAAAAAGAGGAAAGAAAACGTGGAATGGATTTTGAAGGAAAGTGTCTGGGCTCAGATAACCTGTTCTGGGACTGGATTGACAGGCCCCATGCTGGAATGACGGCCCCTGGGTGTGCCAGAAGGGCTCTGGGACTGGAATGACAGGCCCCTGACTGGAATGACGGACCCTGGGTGTGCCAGAAGAGCTCTGGGACTGGAATGACAGGCCCCTGACTGGAATGATGACTTCTGGGTGTGACAGATGGGCTCTGGGACTGGAATGAAAGGCTCTATGCTGGAATGACGGCCGCTGGGTGTGACAGAAGGGCTCAGGGACTGGAAAGACAGGCCCCATACTGGAATGACGGCCTCTGGGGGTGCCGGAAGGGCTCTGGGACTGGAATGACAGGCCCCTGACTGGAATGACGACCCCTGGGTGTGACAGATGGGCTCTGGGACTGGAATGAAAGGCTCTATGCTGGAATGACGGGCCCTGGGTGTGACAGAAGGCCTTGGGGACTGGAATAACAGGCCCCATGCTGGAATGACGACCCCTGGGTGTGCCAGAAGGGCTCTGGGACTGGAACGACAGGCTCTGTACTGGAATGACGGTCCCTGGGTGTGACAGAAGGGCTCAGGGACTGGAATGACAGGCCGCTGACAGGAATGACGGGCCCTGGGTGTGCCAGAAGGGCTCGGGGACTGGAATGACAGGCCCCTGCCTAGAATGACGACCCCTGGGTGTGCCAGAAGGGCTCTGGGATTGGAACGACAGGCTCTGTGCTGGAATGACGGTCCCTGGGTGTGCCAGAAGGGCTTGGGGATTGGAATGACAGGCCCCTGACTGGAATGACGGGCCCTGGGTGTGCCAGAAGGGCTCTGGGACTGGATTGACAGGCCCCATGCTGGAATGACGGCCCATGGGTGTGCCAGAAGGGCTCTGGGACTGGAATGACAGGCCCCTGACTGGAATAACGACCCCTGGGTGTGCCAGAAGGGTAGGGGACTGGAATGACAGGCCCCTGACTGGAATGACGGGCCCTGGGTGTGCCAGAAGAGCTCTGGGACTGGAATGACAGGCCCCATGCTGGAATGACGACCCCTGGGTGTGCCAGGAGGGCTCTGGGACTGGAATGACAGGCCCCTGACTGGAATGACAGCCCCTGGGTGTGCCAGAAGGGCTCGGGGACTGGAATGACAGGCCCCTGACTGGAATGACGGGCCCTGGGTGTGACAGAAGGGCTCTGGGATTGGAATGACAGGCCCCATGCTGGAATGACGACCCCTGGGTGTGCCAGAAGGGCTCTGGGACTGGAACGACAAGCTCTGTGCTGGAATGACGGCCCCTGGGTGTGACAGAAGGGCTCAGGGACTGGAAAGACAGGCCCCTGACAGGAATGACGGGCCCTGGGTGTGCCAGAAGGGCTCGGGGACTGGAATGACAGACCCCTGACTGGAATGGCGGCCCCTGGGTGTGCCAGAAGGGCTCTGGGACTGGAATGACAGGCCCCTGACTGGAATAACGGCCCCTGGGTGTGCCAGAAGGGTTGGGGACTGGAATGACAGGCCCCTGACTGGAATGACGGGCCCTGGGTGTGCCAGAAGAGCTCTGGGACTGGAATGACAGGCCCCTGACTGGAATGACGGCCCCTGGGTGTGCCAGAATGGCTCGGGGACTGGAATGACAGGCCCCTGCCTGGAATGACGGGCCCTGGGTGTGCCAGAAGGGCTCTGGGACTGGAATGACAGGCCCCTGACTAGAATAAAGGCCCCTGGGTGTGCCAGAAGGGCTCGGGGACTGGAATGACAGGCCCCTGCCTGGAATGACGGGGCCTGGGTGTGCCAGAAGGGCTCTGGGACTGGAATGACAGGCCCCATGCTGGAATGACGACCCCTGGTTGTGCCAGAAGGGCTCTGGGACTGGAACGACAAGCTCTGTGCTGGAATGACGGCCGCTGGGTGTGACAGAAGGGCTCAGGGACTGGAAAGACAGGCCCCTGACAGGAATGACGGGCCCTGGGTGTGCCAGAAGGGCTCGGGGACTGGAATGACAGGCCCCTGACTGGAAGGACGGCCCCTGGGTGTGCCAGAAGGGCTCTGGGACTGGAATGACAGGCCCCTGACTGGAATGACGACCCCTGGGTGTGACAGATGGGCTCTGGGACTGGAATGACAGGCTCTATGCTGGAATGACGGACCCTGGGTGTGACAGAAGGGCTCTGGGACTGGAATGACAGGCCCCATGCGGGAGTGACGGCCTCTGGGGGTGCCGGAAGGGCTCTGGGACTGGAAAGACAAGCCCCTGACAGGAATGACGGGCCCTGGGTGTGCCAGAAGGGCTCGGGGACTGTCATGACAGGCCCCTGACTGGAATGACGGCCCCTGGGTGTGCCAGAAGGGCTCGGGGACTGGAATGACAGGCCCCTGACTGGAATGACGGCCCCTGGGTGTGCCAGAAGGGCTCTGGGACTCGAATGACAGGCCCCTGACTGGAATGACGACCCCTCGGTGTGACAGATGGGCTCTGGGACAGGAATGAAAGGCTCTATGCTGGAATGACGGACCCTGGGTGTGACAGAAGGGCTTGGGGACTGGAATAACAGACCCCATGCTGGAATGACGGCCTCTGGGGGTGCCAGAAGGGCTCTGGGACTGGAACGACAGGCTCTGTGCTGGAATGACGGTTCCTAGGTGTGACAGAAGGGCTCAGGGACTGGAATGACAGGCCCCTGACAGGAATGACGGGCCCTGGGTGTGCCAGAAGGGCTCGGGGACTGGAATGACAGGCCCCTGACTGGAATGACGGCCCCTGGGTGTGCCAGAAGGGCTCGGGGACTGGAATGACAGGCCCCTGCCTAGAATGACGGGCCCTGGGTGTGCCAGAAGGGCTCTGGGACTGGAATGACAGGCCCCATGCTGGAATGACGACCCCTGGGTGTGCCAGAAGGGCTCTGGGACTGGAACGACAGGCTCTGTGCTGGAATGACGGTCCCTGGGTGTGACAGAAGGGCTCAGGGACTGGAATGACAGGCCGCTGACAGGAATGACGGGCCCTGGGTGTGCCAGAAGGGCTCGGGGACTGGAATGACAGGCCCCTGACTGGAATGACGGCCCCTGGGTGTGCCAGAAGGGCTCTGGGAATGGAATGACAGGGCCCTGACTGGAATGACGACCCCTGGGTGTGACAGATGGGCTCTGGGACTGGAATGACAGGCTCTATGCTGGAATGACGGACCCTGGGTGTGACAGAAGGGCTCTAGGACTGGAATGAAAGGCCCCATGCTGGAATGACGGCCTCTGGGGGTGCCGGAAGGGCTCTGGGACTAGAATGACAGGCCCCTGACTGGAATGACGGGCCCTGGGTGTTACAGATGGGCTCTGGGACTGGAATGACAGGCCCCTGACTGGAATGACGGCCCCTGGGTGTGCCAGAATGGCTCGGGGACTGGAATGACAGGCCCCTGCCTGGAATGACGGGCCCTGGGTGTGGCAGAAGGGCTCTGGGACTGGAATGACAGGCCCCATGGTGGGATGACGGCTTCTGGGTGTGCCAGAAGGGCTCTGGGACTGGAATGACAGGCCCCTGACTGGAATAAAGGCCCCTGGGTGTGCCAGAAGGGCTCGGGGACTGGAATGACAGGCCCCTGCCTGGAATGACGGGGCCTGGGTGTGCCAGAAGGGCTCTGGGACTGGAATGACAGGCCCCATGCTGGAATGACGACCCCTGGGTGTGCCAGAAGGGCTCTGGGACTGGAACGACAAGCTCTGTGCTGGAATGACGGCCCCTGGGTGTGACAGAAGGGCTCAGGGACTGGAAAGACAGGCCCCTGACAGGAATGACGGGCCCTGGGTGTGCCAGAAGGGCTCGGGGACTGGAATGACAGGCCCCTGACTGGAATGACGGCCCCTGGGTGTGCCAGAAGGGCTCGGGGACTGGAATGACAGGCCCCTGCCTAGAATGACGGGCCCTGGGTGTGCCAGAAGGGCTCTGGGACTGGAATGACAGGCCCCATGCTGGAATGACGACCCCTGGGTGTGCCAGAAGGGCTCTGGGACTGGAACGACAGGCTCTGTGCTGGAATGACGGTCCCTGGGTGTGACAGAAGGGCTCAGGGACTGGAATGACAGGCCGCTGACAGGAATGACGGGCCCTGGGTGTGCCAGAAGGGCTCGGGGACTGGAATGACAGGCCCCTGACTGGAATGACGGCCCCTGGGTGTGCCAGAAGGGCTCTGGGAATGGAATGACAGGGCCCTGACTGGAATGACGACCCCTGGGTGTGACAGATGGGCTCTGGGACTGGAATGACAGGCTCTATGCTGGAATGACGGACCCTGGGTGTGACAGAAGGGCTCTAGGACTGGAATGAAAGGCCCCATGCTGGAATGACGGCCTCTGGGGGTGCCGGAAGGGCTCTGGGACTAGAATGACAGGCCCCTGACTGGAATGACGGGCCCTGGGTGTTACAGATGGGCTCTGGGACTGGAA
Organism: Eublepharis macularius; assembly: GCF_028583425.1. Taxonomy (NCBI): domain Eukaryota; kingdom Metazoa; phylum Chordata; class Lepidosauria; order Squamata; family Eublepharidae; genus Eublepharis; species Eublepharis macularius. Next base: position 86,110,472 of record NC_072796.1, on the reverse strand, counting down.
TGACAGGCCCCTGACTGGAATGACGGCCCCTGGGTGTGCCAGAATGGCTCGGGGACTGGAATGACAGGCCCCTGCCTGGAATGACGGGCCCTGGGTGTGGCAGAAGGGCTCTGGGACTGGAATGACAGGCCCCATGGTGGGATGACGGCTTCTGGGTGTGCCAGAAGGGCTCTGGGACTGGAATGACAGGCCCCTGACTGGAATAAAGGCCCCTGGGTGTGCCAGAAGGGCTCGGGGACTGGAATGACAGGCCCCTGCCTGGAATGACGGGGCCTGGGTGTGCCAGAAGGGCTCTGGGACTGGAATGACAGGCCCCATGCTGGAATGACGACCCCTGGGTGTGCCAGAAGGGCTCTGGGACTGGAACGACAAGCTCTGTGCTGGAATGACGGCCCCTGGGTGTGACAGAAGGGCTCAGGGACTGGAAAGACAGGCCCCTGACAGGAATGACGGGCCCTGGGTGTGCCAGAAGGGCTCGGGGACTGGAATGACAGGCCCCTGACTGGAAGGACGGCCCCTGGGTGTGCCAGAAGGGCTCTGGGACTGGAATGACAGGCCCCTGACTGGAATGACGACCCCTGGGTGTGACAGATGGGCTCTGGGACTGGAATGACAGGCTCTATGCTGGAATGACGGACCCTGGGTGTGACAGAAGGGCTCTGGGACTGGAATGACAGGCCCCATGCGGGAGTGACGGCCTCTGGGGGTGCTGGAAGGGCTCTGGGACTGGAAAGACAGGCCCCTGACAGGAATGACGGGCCCTGGGTGTGCCAGAAGGGCTCGGGGACTGGAATGACAGGCCCCTGACTGGAATGACGACCCCTGGGTGTGCCAGAAGGGCTCTGGGACTCGAATGACAGGCCCCTGACTGGAATGACGACCCCTCGGTGTGACAGATGGGCTCTGGGACAGGAATGAAAGGCTCTATGCTGGAATGACGGACCCTGGGTGTGACAGAAGGGCTTGGGGACTGGAATAACAGACCCCATGCTGGAATGACGGCCTCTGGGGGTGCCAGAAGGGCTCTGGGACTGGAACGACAGGCTCTGTGCTGGAATGACGGTCCCTAGGTGTGACAGAAGGGCTCAGGGACTGGAATGACAGGCCCCTGACAGGAATGACGGGCCCTGGGTATGCCAGAAGGGCTCGGGGACTGGAATGACAGGCCCCTGACTGGAATGACGGCCCCTGGGTGTGCCAGAAGGGCTCGGGGACTGGAATGACAGGCCCCTGCCTGGAATGACGGGCCCTGGGTGTGCCAGAAGGGCTCTGGGACTGGAATGACAGGCCCCATGCTGGAATGACGACCCCTGGGTGTGCCAGAAGGGCTCTGGGACTGGAACGACAGGCTCTGTACTGGAATGACGGTCCCTGGGTGTGACAGAAGGGCTCAGGGACTGGAATGACAGGCCGCTGACAGGAATTACGGGCCCTGGGTGTGCCAGAAGGGCTCGGGGACTGGAATGACAGGCCCCTGACTGGAATGACGGCCCCTGGGTGTGCCAGAAGGGCTCTGGGAATGGAATGACAGGGCCCTGACTGGAATGACGACCCCTGGGTGTGACAGATGGGCTCTGGGACTGGAATGACAGGCTCTATGCTGGAATGACGGACCCTGGGTGTGACAGAAGGGCTCTAGGACTGGAATGAAAGGCCCCATGCTGGAATGACGGCCTCTGGGGGTGCCGGAAGGGCTCTGGGACTAGAATGACAGGCCCCTGACTGGAATGACGGGCCCTGGGTGTTACAGATGGGCTCTGGGACTGGAATGACAGGCTCTATGCTGGAATGACGGGCCCTGGGTGTGACAGAAGGGCTTGGGGACTGGATTGACAGGCCCCATGCTGGAATGACGGCCTCTGGGGGTGCCAGAAGGGCTCTGGGACTGGAACGACAGGCTCTGTGCTGGAATGACGGTCCCTAGGTGTGACAGAAGGGCTCAGGGACTGGAATGACAGGCCTCTGGCAGGAATGACGGCCTCTGGGGGTGCCGGAAGGGCTCTGGGACTGGAATGACAGGCCCCTGACAGGAATGACGGGCCCTGGGTGTGCCAGAAGGGCTCGGGGACTGGAATGACAGGCCCCTGACTGGAATGACGGCCCCTGGGTGTGCCAGAAGGGCTCTGGGACTCGAATGACAGGCCCCTGACTGGAATGACGACCCCTCGGTGTGACAGATGGGCTCTGGGACAGGAATGAAAGGCTCTATGCTGGAATGACGGACCCTGGGTGTGACAGAAGGGCTTGGGGACTGGAATAACAGACCCCATGCTGGAATGACGGCCTCTGGGGGTGCCAGAAGGGCTCTGGGACTGGAACGACAGGCTCTGTGCTGGAATGACGGTCCCTAGGTGTGACAGAAGGGCTCAGGGACTGGAATGACAGGCCCCTGACAGGAATGACAGGCCCTGGGTATGCCAGAAGGGCTCGGGGACTGGAATGACAGGCCCCTGACTGGAATGACGGCCCCTGGGTGTGCCAGAAGGGCTCGGGGACTGGAATGACAGGCCCCTGCCTGGAATGACGGGCCCTGGGTGTGCCAGAAGGGCTCTGGGACTGGAATGACAGGCCCCATGCTGGAATGACGACCCCTGGGTGTGCCAGAAGGGCTCTGGGACTGGAACGACAGGCTCTGTACTGGAATGACGGTCCCTGGGTGTGACAGAAGGGCTCAGGGACTGGAATGACAGGCCGCTGACAGGAATTACGGGCCCTGGGTGTGCCAGAAGGGCTCGGGGACTGGAATGACAGGCCCCTGACTGGAATGACGGCCCCTGGGTGTGCCAGAAGGGCTCTGGGAATGGAATGACAGGGCCCTGACTGGAATGACGACCCCTGGGTGTGACAGATGGGCTCTGGGACTGGAACGACAGGCTCTGTGCTGGAATGACGGTCCCTAGGTGTGACAGAAGGGCTCAGGGACTGGAATGACAGGCCCCTGACAGGAATGACGGGCCCTGGGTATGCCAGAAGGGCTCGGGGACTGGAATGACAGGCCCCTGACTGGAATGACGGCCCCTGGGTGTGCCAGAAGGGCTCGGGGACTGGAATGACAGGCCCCTGCCTGGAATGACGGGCCCTGGGTGTGCCAGAAGGGCTCTGGGACTGGAATGACAGGCCCCATGCTGGAATGACGACCCCTGGGTGTGCCAGAAGGGCTCTGGGACTGGAACGACAGGCTCTGTACTGGAATGACGGTCCCTGGGTGTGACAGAAGGGCTCAGGGACTGGAATGACAGGCCGCTGACAGGAATTACGGGCCCTGGGTGTGCCAGAAGGGCTCGGGGACTGGAATGACAGGCCCCTGACTGGAATGACGGCCCCTGGGTGTGCCAGAAGGGCTCTGGGAATGGAATGACAGGGCCCTGACTGGAATGACGACCCCTGGGTGTGACAGATGGGCTCTGGGACTGGAATGACAGGCTCTATGCTGGAATGACGGACCCTGGGTGTGACAGAAGGGCTCTAGGACTGGAATGAAAGGCCCCATGCTGGAATGACGGCCTTTGGGGGTGCCGGAAGGGCTCTGGGACTAGAATGACAGGCCCCTGACTGGAATGACGGGCCCTGGGTGTTACAGATGGGCTCTGGGACTGGAATGACAGGCTCTATGCTGGAATGACGGGCCCTGGGTGTGACAGAAGGGCTTGGGGACTGGATTGACAGGCCCCATGCTGGAATGACGGCCTCTGGGGGTGCCAGAAGGGCTCTGGGACTGGAACGACAGGCTCTGTGCTGGAATGACGGTCCCTAGGTGTGACAGAAGGGCTCAGGGACTGGAATGACAGGCCTCTGGCAGGAATGACGGCCTCTGGGGGTGCCGGAAGGGCTCTGGGACTGGAATGACAGGCCCCTGACCAGAATGACGGGCCCTGGGTGTGCCGGAAGGGCTCGGGGACTGGAATGACAGGCCCCTGACTGGAATGACGGCCCCTGGGTGTGCCAGAAGGGCTCTGGGACTCGAATGACAGGCCCCTGACTGGAATGACGACCCCTCGGTGTGACAGATGGGCTCTGGGACAGGAATGAAAGGCTCTATGCTGGAATGACGGACCCTGGGTGTGACAGAAGGGCTTGGGGACTGGAATAACAGACCCCATGCTGGAATGACGGCCTCTGGGGGTGCCAGAAGGGCTCTGGGACTGGAACGACAGGCTCTGTGCTGGAATGACGGTCCCTAGGTGTGACAGAAGGGCTCAGGGACTGGAATGACAGGCCCCTGACAGGAATGACAGGCCCTGGGTATGCCAGAAGGGCTCGGGGACTGGAATGACAGGCCCCTGACTGGAATGACGGCCCCTGGGTGTGCCAGAAGGGCTCGGGGACTGGAATGACAGGCCCCTGCCTGGAATGACGGGCCCTGGGTGTGCCAGAAGGGCTCTGGGACTGGAATGACAGGCCCCATGCTGGAATGACGACCCCTGGGTGTGCCAGAAGGGCTCTGGGACTGGAACGACAGGCTCTGTACTGGAATGACGGTCCCTGGGTGTGACAGAAGGGCTCAGGGACTGGAATGACAGGCCGCTGACAGGAATTACGGGCCCTGGGTGTGCCAGAAGGGCTCGGGGACTGGAATGACAGGCCCCTGACTGGAATGACGGCCCCTGGGTGTGCCAGAAGGGCTCTGGGAATGGAATGACAGGGCCCTGCCTGGAATGACGGGCCCTGGGTGTGCCAGAAGGGCTCTGGGACTGGAACGACAGGCTCTGTGCTGGAATGACGGTCCCTAGGTGTGACAGAAGGGCTCAGGGACTGGAATGAGAGGCCCCTGACAGGAATGACGGGCCCTGGGTGTGCCAGAAGGGCTCGGGGACTGGAATGAAAGGCCCCTGACTGGAATGACGGCCCCTGGATGTGCCAGAAGGGCTCGGGGACTGGAATGACAGGCCCCTGCCTGGAATGACGGGCCCTGGGTGTGCCAGAAGGGCTCTGGGACTGGAATGACAGGCCCCATGCTGGAATGACGGCCCCTGGGTGTGCCAGAATGGCTCGGGGACTGGAATGACAGGCCCCTGCCTGGAATGACGGGCCCTGGGTGTGGCAGAAGGGCTCTGGGACTGGAATGACAGGCCCCATGGTGGGATGACGGCTTCTGGGTGTGCCAGAAGGGCTCTGGGACTGGAATGACAGGCCCCTGACTGGAATAAAGGCCCCTGGGTGTGCCAGAAGGGCTCGGGGACTGGAATGACAGGCCCCTTCCTGGAATGACGGGGTCTGGGTGTGCCAGAAGGGCTCTGGGACTGGAATGACAGGCCCCATGCTGGAATGACGACCCCTGGGTGTGCCAGAAGGGCTCTGGGACTGGAACGACAAGCTCTGTGCTGGAATGACGGCCCCTGGGTGTGACAGAAGGGCTCAGGGACTGGAAAGACAGGCCCCTGACAGGAATGACGGGCCCTGGGTGTGCCAGAAGGGCTCGGGGACTGGAATGACAGGCCCCTGACTGGAAGGACAGCCCCTGGGTGTGCCAGAAGGGCTCTGGGACTGGAATGACAGGCCCCTGACTGGAATGACGACCCCTGGGTGTGACAGATGGGCTCTGGGACTGGAATGACAGGCTCTATGCTGGAATGACGGACCCTGGGTGTGACAGAAGGGCTCTGGGACTGGAATGACAGGCCCCATGCGGGAGTGACGGCCTCTGGGGGTGCTGGAAGGGCTCTGGGACTGGAAAGACAGGCCCCTGACAGGAATGACGGGCCCTGGGTGTGCCAGAAGGGCTCGGGGACTGGAATGACAGGCCCCTGACTGGAATGACGGCCCCTGGGTGTGCCAGAAGGGCTCTGGGACTCGAATGACAGGCCCCTGACTGGAATGACGACCCCTCGGTGTGACAGATGGGCTCTGGGACAGGAATGAAAGGCTCTATGCTGGAATGACGGACCCTGGGTGTGACAGAAGGGCTTGGGGACTGGAATAACAGACCCCATGCTGGAATGACGGCCTCTGGGGGTGCCAGAAGGGCTCTGGGACTGGATCGACAGGCTCTGTGCTGGAATGACGGTCCCTAGGTGTGACAGAAGGGCTCAGGGACTGGAATGACAGGCCCCTGACAGGAATGACGGGCCCTGGGTGTGCCAGAAGGGCTCAGGGACTGGAATGACAGGCCCCTGACTGGAATAAAGGCCCCTGGGTGTGCCAGAAGGGCTCGGGGACTGGAATGACAGGCCCCTGCCTGGAATGACGGGCCCTGGGTGTGCCAGAAGGGCTCTGGGACTGGAATGACAGGCCCCATGCTGGAATGACGACCCCTGGGTGTGCCAGAAGGGCTCTGGGACTGGAACGACAGGCTCTGTACTGGAATGACGGTCCCTGGGTGTGACAGAAGGGCTCAGGGACTGGAATGACAGGCCGCTGACAGGAATTACGGGCCCTGGGTGTGCCAGAAGGGCTCGGGGACTGGAATGACAGGCCCCTGACTGGAATGACGGCCCCTGGGTGTGCCAGAAGGGCTCTGGGAATGGAATGACAGGGCCCTGACTGGAATGACGACCCCTGGGTGTGACAGATGGGCTCTGGGACTGGAATGACAGGCTCTATGCTGGAATGACGGACCCTGGGTATGACAGAAGGGCTCTAGGACTGGAATGAAAGGCCCCATGCTGGAATGACGGCCTCTGGGGGTGCCGGAAGGGCTCTGGGACTAGAATGACAGGCCCCTGACTGGAATGACGGGCCCTGGGTGTTACAGATGGGCTCTGGGACTGGAATGACAGGCTCTATGCTGGAATGACGGGCCCTGGGTGTGACAGAAGGGCTTGGGGACTGGATTGACAGGCCCCATGCTGGAATGACGGCCTCTGGGGGTGCCAGAAGGGCTCTGGGACTGGAACGACAGGCTCTGTGCTGGAATGACGGCCCCTAGGTGTGACAGAAGGGCTCAGGGACTGGAATGACAGGCCTCTGGCAGGAATGACGGCCTCTGGGGGTGCCGGAAGGGCTCTGGGACTGGAATGACAGGCCCCTGACTGGAATGACGGCCCCTGGGTGTGACAGAAGGGCTTGGGGACTGGATCGACAGGCCCCATGCTGGAATGACGGCCTCTGGGGGTGCCAGAAGGGCTCTGGGACTGGAACGACAGGCTCTGTGCTGGAATGACGGTCCCTAGGTGTAACAGAAGGGCTCAGGGACTGGAATGAGAGGCCCCTGACAGGAATGACGGGCCCTGGGTGTGCCAGAAGGGCTCGGGGACTGGAATGAAAGGCCCCTGACTGGAATGACGGCCCCTGGATGTGCCAGAAGGGCTCGGGGACTGGAATGACAGGCCCCTGCCTGGAATGACGGGTCCTGGGTGTGCCAGAAGGGCTCTGGGACTGGAATGACAGGCCCCATGCTGGAATGACGACCCCTGGGTGTGCCAGAAGGGCTCTGGGACTGGAACGACAGGCTCTGTGCTGGAATGACGGTCCCTGGGTGTGACAGAAGGGCTCGGGGACTGGAATGACAGGCCCCTGACTGGAATGACGGCCCCTGGGTGTGCCAGAAGGGCTCTGGGACTGGAATCTCAGGCCCCTGACTGGAATGACGACCCCAGGGTGTGACAGATGGGTTCTGGGACTGGAATGACAGGCTCTATGCTGGAATGACGGACCCTGGGTGTGATAGAAGGGCTCTGGGACTGGAATGACAGGCCCCATGCTGGAATGACGGCCTCTGGGTGTGCCGGAAGGGCTCTGGGACTGGAATGACAGGCCCCTGACTGGAATGACGACCCCTGGGTGTGACAGATGGGCTCTGGGACTGGAATGACAGGCTCTATGCTGGAATGACGGGCCCTGGGTGTGACAGAAGGGCTCGGGGACTGGAATGACAGTCCCCTGACTGGAATGACGGGCCCTGGGTGTGACAGAAGGGCTTGGGGACTGGAATGACAGGCCCCTGACTGGAATGACGAGCCCTGGGTGTGACAGAAGGGATCGGGGACTGGAATGACAGGCTCTATGCTGGAATGTCGGCCTCTGGGGGTGCCGGAAGGGCTCTGGGACTGGAAAGACAGGCCCCTGACAGGAATGACGGGCCCTGGGTGTGCCAGAAGGGCTCGGGGACTGGAATGACAGGCCCCTGACTGGAATGACGACCCCTGGGTGTGCCAGAAGGGCTCGGAGTCTGGAATGACAGGCCCCTAACTGGAATGACGACCCCTGGGTGTGACAGATGGGCTCTGGGACTGGAATGACAGGCTCTATGCTGGAATGACGGGCCCTGGGTGTGACAGAAGGGCTCGGGGACTGGAATAACAGGCCCCATGCTGGAATGATGGCCTCTGGCGGTGCCGGAAGGGCTATGGGACTGGAATGACAGGCCCCTGACTGGAATGACGGGCCCTGGGTGTGACAGAAGGGCTCGGGGACTGGAATGACAGGCCCCTGACTGGAATGACGGGCCCTGGATGTGACAGAAGGGCTCGGGGACTGGAATGACAGGCCCCTGACTGGAATGACGGGCCCTGGGTGTGACAGAAGGGCTTGGGGACTGGAATGACAGGCCCCTGACTGGAATGACGAGCCCTGGGTGTGACAGAAGGGATCGGGGACTGGAATGACAGGCTCTATGCTGGAATGACGGCCTCTGGGGGTGCCGGAAGGGCTCTGGGACTGGAGAGACAGGCCCCTGACAGGAATGACGGGCCCTGGGTGTGCCAGAAGGGCTCGGGGACTGGAATGACAGGCCCCTGACTGGAATGACGGCCCCTGGGTGTGCCAGAAGGGCTCGGGGACTGGAATGACAGGCCCCTGACTGGAATGACGACCCCTGGGTGTGACAGATGGGCTCTCGGACTGGAATGAAAGGCTCTATGCTGGAATGACGGACCCTGGGTGTGACAGAAGGGCTTGGGGACTGGAATAACAGACCCCATGCTGGAATGACGGCCTCTGGGCGTGTCAGAAGGGCTCTGGGACTGGAACGACAGGCTCTGTGCTGGAATGACGGTCCCTAGGTGTGACAGAAGGGCTCAGGGACTGGAATGACAGGCCCCTGACTGGAATGACGGGCCCTGGGTGTGACAGAAGGGCTTGGGGACTGGATTGACAGGCCCCATGGTGGAATGACGGCCTCTGGGTGTGCCAGAAGGGCTCTCTGACTGGAATGACAGGCCCCTGACTGGAATAAAGGCCCCTGGGTGTGCCAGAATGGCTCGGGGACTGGAATGACAGGCCCCTGACTGGAATGACGGGCCCTGGGTGTGACAGAAGGGCTTGGGGACTGGAATGACAGGCCCCTGACTGGAATGGCGGCCCCTGGGTGTGCCAGAAGGGCTCTGGGACTGGAATGACAGGCCCCTGACTGGAATAACGGCCCCTGGGTGTGCCAGAAGGGTTGGTGACTGGAATGACAGGCCCCTGACTGGAATGACGGGCCCTGGGTGTGCCAGAAGAGCTCTGGGACTGGAATGACAGGCCCCTGACTGGAATGACGGCCCCTGGGTGTGCCAGAATGGCTCGGGGACTGGAATGACAGGCCCCTGCCTGGAATGACGGGCCCTGGGTGTGGCAGAAGGGCTCTGGGACTGGAATGACAGGCCCCATGGTGGGATGACGGCCTCTGGGTGTGCCAGAAGGGCTCTGGGACTGGAATGACAGACCCCTGACTGGAATAAAGGCCCCTGGGTGTGCCAGAAGGGCTCGGGGACTGGAATGACAGGCCCCTGCCTGGAATGACGGGGCCTGGGTGTGCCAGAAGGGCTCTGGGACTGGAATGACAGGCCCCATGCTGGAATGACGACCCCTGGGTGTGCCAGAAGGGCTCTGGGACTGGAACGACAAGCTCTGTGCTGGAATGACGGCCCCTGGGTGTGACAGAAGGGCTCAGGGACTGTAAAGACAGGCCCCTGACAGGAATGACGGGCCCTGGGTGTGCCAGAAGGGCTCGGGGACTGGAATGACAGGCCCCTGACTGGAAGGACGGCCCCTGGGTGTGCCAGAAGGGCTCTGGGACTGGAATGACAGGCCCCTGACTGGAATGACGACCCCTGGGTGTGACAGATGGGCTCTGGGACTGGAATGACAGGCTCTATGCTGGAATGACGGACCCTGGTGTGACAGAAGGGCTCTGGGACTGGAATGACAGGCCCCATGCGGGAGTGACGGCCTCTGGGGGTGCTGGAAGGGCTCTGGGACTGGAAAGACAAGCCCCTGACAGGAATGACGGGCCCTGGGTGTGCCAGAAGGGCTCGGGGACTGGAATGACAGGCCCCTGACTGGAATGACGGCCCCTGGGTGTGCCAGAAGGGCTCTGGGACTCGAATGACAGGCCCCTGACTGGAATGACGACCCCTCGGTGTGACAGATGGGCTCTGGGACAGGAATGAAAGGCTCTATGCTGGAATGACGGACCCTGGGTGTGACAGAAGGGCTTGGGGACTGGAATAACAGACCCCATGCTGGAATGACGGTCCCTAGGTGTGACAGAAGGGCTCAGGGACTGGAATGACAGGCCCCTGACAGGAATGACGGGCCCTGGGTGTGCCAGAAGGGCTCGGGGACTGGAATGACAAGCCCCTGACTGGAATGACGGCCCCTGGGTGTGCCAGAAGGGCTCGGGGACTGGAATGACAGGCCCCTGCCTAGAATGACGGGCCCTGGGTGTGCCAGAAGGGCTCTGAGACTGGAATGACAGGCCCCATGCTGGAATGACGACCCCTGGGTGTGCCAGAAGGGCTCTGGGACTGGAACGACAGGCTCTGTGCTGGAATGACGGTCCCTGGGTGTGACAGAAGTGCTCAGGGACTGGAATGACAGGCCGCTGACAGGAATGACGGGCCCTGGGTGTGCCAGAAGGGCTCGGGGACTGGAATGACAGGCCCCTGACTGGAATGACGGCCCCTGGGTGTGCCAGAAGGGCTCTGGGAATGGAATGACAGGGCCTGACTGGAATGACGACCCCTGGGTGTGACAGATGGGCTCTGGGACTGGAATGACAGGCTCTATGCTGGAATGACGGACCCTGGGTGTGACAGAAGGGCTCTAGGACTGGAATGAAAGGCCCCATGCTGGAATGACGGCCTCTGGGGGTGCCGGAAGGGCTCTGGGACTAGAATGACAGGCCCCTGACTGGAATGACGGGCCCTGGGTGTTACAGATGGGCTCTGGGACTGGAATGACAGGCCCCTGACTGGAATGACGGCCCCTGGGTGTGCCAGAATGGCTCGGGGACTGGAATGACAGGCCCCTGCCTGGAATGATGGGCCCTGGGTGTGGCAGAAGGGCTCTGGGACTGGAATGACAGGCCCCATGGTGGGATGACGGCTTCTGGGTGTGCCAGAAGGGCTCTGGGACTGGAATGACAGGCCCCTGACTGGAATAAAGGCCCCTGGGTGTGCCAGAAGGGCTCGGGGACTGGAATGACAGGCCCCTGCCTGGAATGACGGGGCCTGGGTGTGCCAGAAGGGCTCTGGGACTGGAATGACAGGCCCCATGCTGGAATGACGACCCCTGGGTGTGCCAGAAGGGCTCTGGGACTGGAATGACAGGCCCCATGCTGGAATGACGACCCCTGGGTGTGCCAGAAGGGCTCTGGGACTGGAACGACAAGCTCTGTGCTGGAATGACGGCCCCTGGGTGTGACAGAAGGGCTCAGGGACTGGAAAGACAGGCCCCTGACAGGAATGACGGGCCCTGGGTGTGCCAGAAGGGCTCGGGGACTGGAATGACATGCCCCTGACTGGAAGGACGGCCCCTGGGTGTGCCAGAAGGGCTCTGGGACTGGAATGACAGGCCCCTGACTGGAATGACGGCCCCTGGGTGGGCTATAAGGGCTCTGAGACTGGAATGACAGGCTCCTGACTGGAATGATGGGCCCTCGGTGTGCCAGAAGGGCTCGTGGACTGGAATGACAGGCCCCTGACTGGAATGACGGTGCCTGCGTGTGCCAGAAGGGCTCGGGGACTGGATTGACAGGCCCCATGCTGGAATGACAGCCCCTGGGTGTGCCAGAAGGGCTCAGGGACTGGAATGACAGGCCCCTGACAAGGAATGAAGGGCCCTGGGTGTGACAGAAGGGCTCTGGTACTGGAATGACAGGCTCTATGCTTGAATGACGGAACCTGGGTGGGCCAGAAGGGCTCTGGGACTGGAATGACAGGCCCCTGACTGGAATGACGGGCCCTGGGTGTGACAGAAGGGCTCTGGTACTGGAATGACAGGCTCTATGCTGGAATGACAGACCCTGGGTGTGCCAGAAGGGCTCTGGGGCTGGAATGACAGGCCCCTGCCTGGAATGACGGGCCCTGGGTGTGCCAGAAGGGCTCGGGGACTGGAATGACAGGCCCCTGCCTGGAATGACGGCCCCTGGGTGCGCCAGAAGGGCTCGGGGACTGGAATGACAGGCCCCTAACTGGAATGACGGTCCCTGTGTGGGCCAGAAGGGCTCTGGGACTAGAATGACAAGCCCCTGACTGGAATGACGGGCCCTGGGTGTGACAGAAGGGCTCTGGTACTGGAATGACAGGCTCTATGCTGGAATGACAGACCCTGGGTGTGCCAGAAGGGCTCTGGGGCTGGAATGACAGGCCCCTGAGTGGAATGACGGCCCGTGGGTGCGATAAATTATGTCTTGGCTCCTTGCTAATGCTATTTCTTTAAACTTGAAAATATTTGCCATATGGTACTCTATCGTATCAGGACAAGCTTTACTGTATAAACTCAACATTACCTCCAGTGACCTATCAAAATCTGCACAAAAAAGTTAACTCATTCAGCGCCTACTCCTTATAAAGGAACTAATTCCAGTAAGAAACAACTGAGCAACAAAATGGAAAGCATTCCAGAGTCAAGAAATTGTTTTCTTCCCCATTTCCTTGCAAGCCGTATAAGTGGGGAAGGGGGGAAACAATCCAAACTTTTTTAAAAAACCAGTTTAATATGTCACTAGCAGTTTGTGCTACCCAGCAGTATTGAGGTTCAGGTGGGGGGGACATTTTCTCTTGCTCCCAATAAAGACAGGCCCTTGATTTTGCACTTTTGTTCAACAGGCCCAAATGAGTTCACTTTCCACAGGGTCTCTCAGAGGCTGTACATATATCATGTTTTTTGATTTAGCATTTGGTATGAAAATTGCTTTTTTATTAATTTGACTTCAATAGTTTTTGTTATCAACATTATATTGCCTTTTCAATGGGTGGTGGGTAGGGGGTGAAGTTTTGTTATTTTATACTAGAAACAGAGCCCGTTGTGCAAATAAATACAATGGGCTCTAGAAAGCTGGGGCTGCGGAGGGCTGGTGGGAAGTTGTGGTTAGAAAGGGCTGGCAGGTGGGGGGCAAGGTGGGTCTGGGGAGAGGTGAGAAGCAGGAGGGGTCTGGGGAGGGATGGCAGGTACGGAGGCAATGGAGGTTTGGGGAGGTCTGAGAGTCAGTTGGGGTGTGGAGAGGAAAGGCAGGTAGGGAGGCAATGGGTGTTTGGGAAGGGGTCAGAGGCAGGTGGGGTGTGGAAAGGAAATGCATGGAGGGAGGCAATGGGTGTTTGGGAAGGGGTCAGAGGCAGGTGGGGGTGGGGAGAGTAATGGCAGGGAGGCAATGGGGTTTTGGGGAGGGCTGAGAGCCAGGTGGGGTGTGGAGGGGAAAGGCAGGTAGGGAGGCAATGGGGTTTTCGGGAGGGGTCAGAGGCAGGTGGGGTGTGGAAAGGAAAGGCAGGGAGGGAGGCAATGGGGGTTTGGATCGGAGAGCGGAGTGCCGTGGCTCCAGAGGCCTTGCAGGGCGGTGACACTCTGCTCACGCCGCCTTTCCCCAAGCCCAAGGAGAGTGGAGAACTGCTGCCCTGCGAGGCCCCAGGAACCGTGTGCACTGCTCTCCTCGAACCCGGGTCGAGACACCGCAAGAGGAGCACCGCTGCCATGCAAGGCCCCGGGTCTTTGCAGAGTGGCGTGCCCGGCTCCGGCAGGGCTGACATGGCAGCGGGTGCTTTGCCCTCGTCCTGTCCCTGCCGAAAGCAGCGCGGCGTGGTTCTGGCAGTGGTCAGAGGGCAGCAGGCTTCTCTCCTGCCACGGCTCCTCTGAGGCTTTCTGACACGCCGCCCTTGCTGCCCTTCCTGCGCCACCGCGGGAAGGGCTGAGAGGGGCACCGCTGTGGTGCAAGGGCTGAGCGGAGTGCTGCTGCCATGCAAAGCCCCAGATCTTTGCAGAGTGGAACACCTGGCTCCGGCAGAGCTGACGCGGCAGCGAGCACTTCGCCCTCGCCCTGTCACCCCGTCCCTTCCAAAAGCGGTGCGGCTTGGCTCCAGCATGGATCAGAGGGTGGCGGGCTTCTCTCCCGCCGTTGCTCCCCCAGGGCTTGCCGATGCGCTGCCCTTCCCGTGCCGCTGCCACCGCCCTCCGAACAGGCTGCGAAACCTACGGCATCGAGCGGCACCCTCCAGAAGCGGCCTGCCTGGTGCACTTACTGGTGCATCGGAAACCCGCTAAGGGGATTATAATAATAATAATAATAATAATAATAATAATAATAATAATATAATAACACTTTGTAAACCGCTCTGAGTGGGCATTAAGTTGTCCTGAAGGGCGGTATATAAATCGAATGTTATTATTATTATTATTATAAAGTAGGACTAGCAACAAAGCCCGTTGTGGGGGGAAAAAAACAACAGGCTCTAGAGAGGGCAGGGCAGGCGGGGCAGGCATTTCCTCTTCCGCCCTGTGCTGCGCTCCCTTCGCAGTCACGTGGTGCCCGCTCGGAGTTCAACACGGGGAGAATCTGCGTGTGGATTTGGAGCGACGCGCGTTCTCGGTCTGGGGCAGCGCAGGCAGCAAGAGCTTCGAAGTGGGCGGGACAGGGTAAAAGCCGGAACGAGACAGAACAGGCCGGAAGGGGCACAAAAGAAATGCCAGTGCCACAAAAAAGAGGGGGAAGTGTTAGAGACACTCCAGAGCAATATTTTAGAAATGAAAACTCTGGACTGGCACCCTTTAATTAACCCATTCCATGCCAAAAAGCTCCCGGAACAGCACAAAACTGCCCGGAACGGGCACTAAAGAAATGCCAGTGCCACAAAAAACAGTGGGATGTGTGTTAGAGACACTCCAGAACAATATTTTAGAAATAAAAACTCTGGACTGCCCCGCTTTTATTAACCCGTTCCATGCCAAAAAGGTCCCGGAACAGCACAAGACAGCCCGGAACGGGCACTAAAGAAAGGCCAGTGCCACAAAAAAGAGGGGGATGTGTTAGAGACACTCCAGAACAATATTTTAGAAATGAAAACTCTGGACTGCCACCCTTTAATTAACCTATTCCATGCCAAAAAGCTCCCGGAACAGCACAAAACAGCCCGGAACAGGCACTAAAGAAATGCCAGTGCCACAAAAAACAGTGGGATGTGTTAGAGCCATTCCAGAACAATATTTTAGAAATGAAAACTCTGGACTGGCACCCTTCAATTAACCCGTTCCATGCCAAAAAGCCCGGAACAACACTAAACAGCCCGGAACGGGCACTAACGAAAGGCCAGTGCCACAAAAAAGAGGGGGATGTGTTAGAGACACTCCAGAACAATATTTTAGAAATGAAAACTCTGGACTGGCCCACTTTTATTAACCCGTTCCATGCGAAAAAGCTCCCGGAACAGCACAAAACAGCCCGGTACGGGCCCTAAAGAAATGCCAGTGCCACAAAAAACAGTGGCATGTGTTAGAGACACTCCAGAACATCATCTTCAAGGCCTGTCCATCATCTTCAAGGCCTCCTGGAGGACTGGGGATGTGCCACAAGATTGGAGAACAGTGAATGTTATCCCAATCTTTAAGAAAGGGAGGAAGGATGACCCAGGAAACTACAGGCCAGTCAGTCTGACTTCTGTTGCTGGGAAGATACTAGAACAGATTTTAAAGGGATCAATCTGTAAGCATCTGAAGGACCGCTCAGTGATCCGGGGAAGTCAGCATGGTTTTGTTCCTAACAGATCCTGCCAGACCAACCTGGTTTCCTTCTTTGATCGAGTGACCAGCTTGCTAGATCGGGGGAACTCTGTTGACGTGATTTATCTGGATTTCAGTAAAGCTTTTGATAAGGTCCCCCATGACATTCTGATGGGCAAACTGGAAGACTGTGGAGTAGACTATAGGACAGTTCGGTGGATAGGGACTGGTTGGAGGACCGCACTCAAAGAGTGGTGGTCAACGGCTTTTCATCAGATTGGAGGGAGGTGTCCAGTGGGGTGCCGCAGGGCTCGGTTTTGGGCCCGGTACTTTTCAATATTTTTATCAATGATCTGGATGAAGGAGTGGAAGGGCTGCTCATTAAATTTGCTGGTGACACCAAAGTGGGAGGGGTAGAAAACACCCAAGAAGATAGAATTAAAATTCAACAAGACCTGAATACTCTGGAGAAGTGGGCAGCTGTGAATAGGATGCAATTCAACAAAGACAAGTGCACAGTATTACATCTGGGCCACAAAAATGAGAAGCACAAATACTGGATGGGGGATACACTTCTGGGCAGTAGTATATGCGAAAGGGATCTTGGGGTAAGAGTGGACTGTAAACTGAATATGAGCAGTCAGTGTGATGCGGTGGCAAAAAAGGCTAATTCAATCCTGGGTTGTATCAAAGGGGCCATAGCATCGAAATCGCAGGAGGTCATAGCCCCTCTCTATACTGCCTTGGTCAGGCCGCACCTGGAGTACTGTGTGCAGTTCTGGAGGCCTCACTTCAAAAAGGATGTGGACAAAATCGAGGGGGTGCAGAGGAGAGCGACGAGGATGATCAGGGGTCTGGAGACTGAGCCCTACGAGGAAAGGCTGAGGGCCTTGGGAATGTTTAGTTTGGAGAAAAGGAGGTTGAGGGGGGACATGATTGCTCTCTTTAAATATTTGAAAGGCTGTCATTTGGAGGAGGGCAGGGAGCTGTTCCAGTTGGCAGCAGAGGGTAGGACGCGAAGCAATGGGCTAAAACTACAAAGGTACCGACTGGATATTAGGAAAAGAATTTTCACCGTCAGAGTAGTTCAAAAGTGGAATCAGCTGCCTAGGAAGGTGGTGAGCTCCCCCTCACTGGCAGTTTTCAAAAAGAGGCTGGATGAATACTTGTCAGAGATGCTTTAGGCTGATCCTGCACTGGGCAGGGGGTTGGACTAGATGGTCTGTATGGCCCCTTCCAACTCTATGATTCTATGATTCTATGAGAAATGAAAACTCTGGACTGCCCCGCTTTTATTAACACGTTCCATGCCAAAAAGCTCCCGGAACAGCACAAAACAGCCCGGAACGGGCACTAAAGAAACGCCAGTGCCACAAAAAACAGTGGGATGCGTTAGAGACACTCCAGAACAATATTTTAGAAATGAAAACTCTGGACTGCCCCGCTTTTATTAACCCGTTCCATGCCAAAAAGCTCCCGGAACAGCACAAAACAGCCCGGAACGGGCACTAAAGAAATGCCAGTGCCACAAAAAACAGTGGGATTTGTTAGAGACACTCCAGAACAATATTTTAGAAATGAAAACTCTGGACTGCCCCGCTTTTATTAACCCGTTCCATGCCAAAAAGCTCCTGGAACAGCACAAAACAGCCCGGAACGGGCACTAAAGAAATGCCAGTGCCACAAAAAACAGTAGGATGTGTTAGAGACACTCCAGAACAATATTTTAGAAATGAAAACTCTGGACTGGCACCCTTCAATTAACCCTTTCTATGCCAATATGCTCACGGAACAGCACAAAACAGACTGCAGTTTTCTGCAGACTCGGGACTGAAAGCACACCCAGACCATGTTTTTCGCTTCCTTCCACCCCAACAATTATGTGTTGGTAGCCTGGGACTTAGCCTCAGGCGAAGAGGAGTTACCTGGCTGGATGCTCCAAGTAACAATCAAAAAATATGTCCTATTTTTTCAGTTATTTATTTGTTTATTTATTTGAAAAAAAAATTAAGAGATGTCCGATTAATATATATAATAAACCAAAAAAAGGAATCCACTTTAAGGATTGCTTCCCATAGACCAATTCAGTTAGAGGGTCAAAATGAAGGTGAGTGCAAAAATGATGCGAAGGGTGTGTGTGTTTGTACAGTGAACAGTGGATTAATGTGAACAAAATCAGTGATGCAAAAATTCGTGACAGCTTGGTTGGAAAGCTGCATGAAGTACTGGTATCTGAAGAGGGTTTTGACTAAAGTGTCAGCAGGTGCTTGGAGAGACGGTTCAAGCATACAGGAGGGAACAGCAGAGCTGATTTGAAGAGAAGGAGACTGGGTAAGGTTGCAACCTCCAGATAGAGCCTGGAGTTCTCCTGGAATTACAGCTGATCTCCAGATAAGAGAGATCAACTCCCCTGGAATAGCTGCTTTGGAGGGAGGACTCTATGACATTATATGCCACCGAGGTTCCTTTCCTTCCTAAACCACACCATCCTCTGATATTACCCCTAAATCTTCTGGCACAAGCAGGAGTCAGCAACTGTAAGACTGCGGAGGCTGAGGATGGTGAAGCAGCAAATATCATACTCTAGAATGTAACAGATAAAGGGCTTCTAAGCAAGATCAGGTTTGCCATTATGGCCTCTAGGAGAAAATTTCCTATGGGATGGTGGTCTGGGGTACCACTTGTCTGCACACAACACACACACACGTCAGTGCCCAGGCAGCCAGGAGGGCCAATAAGGCTGGCTAGGCAAGAATCAGCCAGTGGTCTAGTGGTGCAGAAAAGCCTGGTGCTGCAGATGCTGCCTATCCTCCTCACTTGGCTTGCCTTTGCCTCAGTTGCCCCATCAGTGATCCCTCTTGATCAGAGACACCAGCCACAGATGACCAATGATGAGGCAAGTGAGGCAAAGATGAGCCGAGGGAAACAGGCAGCAATAGTCCTTGGCTTCACTGTGGTGCTGCCTCCTACTGCTGGCTTGTACTTGCATATTAGCCCATTATCTGTTGGATCTCCTCCAGATGAGGCAGTGTTGATGGAAGAGGGATGGGACCAATGGTGAAGAACCATTTTCCATGGCTTCTTTGGCAACCCTGTCCACCCCCATTGCCACGTGATAAAGATGATCCATTTCAGTCTGATTGTTGCCCTCATCATGGCAGACTAAGATCATTTGTTGCCCTGATGAATGCCCTACACTGATCCTCTTATTTGGAAACTGCATCCTTGTTTGTTTTCCTGTACTTCTTAGTGCCTTTTGATATCGTTGACAATGCCATCCTGTGACAGCACAGCATTCATATTTGCTAACGCTGTGACCTGGAACCAGGTATTTGGGACACAGGGAAGTTTATATCCCAAACATCTGTCTGCCATGCAGCCACAAAGAGGTAGGTAGATAACATGCACAAATGATGTCTTCTTCACCCACTGGTTTGTAAAGTGTGGGTTGGTGAACCCCAAAAAATGGAGCCAGGGCATCCATTGTAGATGTCAGCACTCAAAAGGCAAGGATTGGGGGGGGGTTACCTCCCCCTGTCACATATGTGGAAGAGAACAGCTTCTCACATATGTGAAGGACAAAGGCTTTACATTCAGTAGACAAATGGCAGCTTTCTCCCTCCCTCCTCGACGGTATCTGAAGACAGCCCTGATCAGGTGAGCAAAGCTGCTGTGGTGGAACATAGAGGAAGAGGTTGTCCTACCGATATGCCAGGCCAAGGCCATCTCACAGTCAAGACTTTGAACTGAGTTTGATAACTGATGGCGGAGGCGGGGCGGGGGGCGTCGGGGGGAGCAGTGCAGCCGTGACCCCTGGGGGCCCGGCTGTCCTCGTCCTCGTCCTGGGCATGGGCATGGGCATGGGCATGGGCATGGGCATGGGCAATTTTATTTTTGGCAACCTCTTCTACATGCAAAACTTTTTTGGTACAAAGTTGTAATGTTATAAAATGGTAAAAATTTCTTAAAATTGTAATTTTACTAACAATCCAACTCAAATAAGTTTATAGACAATTCAAACAGTATTGCTTTTATAATCATATTAGGCATAAATATTAAACATAACTTTTAAACATTAAGTAAAAAGTATTAAACACTCGGTAGAGATGGGTTGAAGGTTTTATCTTAAATCCTGAGCAGCTTGAAACCTTCAAGTGAGAACTGAAAACATGTTTCTCTGTTTTAGAGAAACTCCTTTTCAGTACAAAATAAACGGGATGTATGTTTTTGTTGCACTCTCCCAACCAGGAGACAGACTCCTCCTAAGAGTTTAATGGCTTCTTTCATTAACAAACGCTAGTCATTTTCATTACATGAGGTATCAAAATATAAATGTTTATTTAAATAAAACATAGAAAAATAGAACAGATGAACGCAACAAGAATTAATTTTCCTAACATTTCTTAATGAAATCTAACTCAGTCAGATTAACGATGAAATGCATTCAAGTTACCGTAGCACATATTACAAGGGTAAGTTTCCTGCCTAGATCTTCATGAGATTTCTTTTGGCCAAAACCCTGATGTGCTATTTGGATTACCATTTTTATATATTATCTTATGCAGAAATCTAAGATCTTTTCATATGATAACAAAGATAAATATCAAACCAATCATAATTTAATTCTTTTTTACTATTTCCAATCATGTGACATTTTACCTAGCCAAAAGTACCACTATGCCCAACTGTAAGATAAGAGATATGGATAGTAAAAGTGACAAGAAAAGTTACATGACCAGATCATCCTTGGTCTCTGCTAACAATTACAGAACATGTATCTGATACTGTTCACTATTTTTAATTGGCTGTCAAAGATAAAGAAGCACCAGTTATACACCATACTAGAAAAAGAACTACAGTGATGTTCATACAGTGTTATTTAGAATGCATATGTTTCACTAAGTATGTGTTCTAAACCATAATCAGCAGTCTACTGGTTTGAATCCCACTACTGACATGAGTTCAGTAGGTGGCCTTGGGTCAGCCACTCCTCTCAGCCCCAGCTCCATTGTGGGGATAAGAATAACACTAACTTGTTCACTGCTCTGGGTGAGGCACTCATATGTGTAGAAGAGCGGTATATAAGCACGGTTATTATTATTATTTATATTTCCATGACACCATCCCTTGACCTGTGAAATTAAGTATTTTGATAAATATGAAAGTGATACCAAATATAAATGCATTGCATAATGTGTGAGTGTACATATACAAACTTTAAAAATTGTATTGGATAATACCGCAAAGCATGATTACTGAGAAAGCTGCTTTCACTGCTTTCAGTGTGGAGAGCTGCTTGTAGATCAAAACTACCTGATGAGCTGTCTTCATGCAGAGTGCGCTTGATTCTCTTGGCTTTCAATTCTGCTTTCGTTCAACATGGGTAAATCGATGTGTCAGCAGTAAACATTTGTATCACTCCTCTCTGAATGACCTTTTAAATTTTACTGCCTATCGTGTCAAAGCAATTAAAATTAAGAATACAGTTACTAAGCTGCTAAGATCAATTAATGTCTCTTACGCTTATCTATTGATCTAGTGACATCTTCAAAACCCACTGGTAACAGACTATACGTACTTCTCTTCTATCCACAATATATACACAAGGATTAATTACATATTCTTATCTTCTAAATTACATATTTAAATGACATTCTTATCTCCTAAATTAATTAGTCAAACTCTTACATCAAGGACTGGTGACAAGTTGTGGACAGACTACGCTTGGACAGAATGTACACTGAGAATAAATGACATCAAACAAATGGGAAACTAAATAAATCACTTTTACTTAACAAATAAATTTCTTCTGAAGTCTCTTTAGAAATTAAACAATAGAAACAAACTATGTGGCATTCCTCAAATCCACGTGTAGGATGCTATGGAAGTGGTACTTAGAGGGAAATTAACCTCCGTTGCCTCCTGTCATGAAGAGCAAAAAGAAAACATTAGAAATGAAATGATATCTAGAATAAGAAAACTAGAAGATGAACCCAAAAAAGGCCACCCAATCTATAAACTTGCTTGCATGAAAATTAGAGGAAAAAACCTCCTCACATTCTATACAAGCTAGTAAAGGCACCCAGGAAAAACTCAAACTAATTCTGTAAAATTAGCCGATGTATTTGCTGAATACTACCAAACCATTTGTACATCAGACAATCCTGACACTAATCATATTTTAAATTATTTATCATCACAGGAAATTTGGAAAAAACCTCACAAGAACATAAACAATATCTGGACCAACCAGTCACAACAGAAGATGTTACAGTCACTATCAAATCCTTGAAAAAAATAACAAAGCTTCAGACAGGGATGGATTCCCTGCCAAATTTTTACAAAAAAATACATTCACCTACTTTCAACTCCACTAACTGCCACATGCAACTCTGTTATGTTAGGAGGTAGCATCCCTCTATCTTGGTCAGAGGCTGAAATAGTAGTTACTCCAAAAAAGGACAACCATATTACAAATACTAAATCTTCTCAACCAATACCCTTCCTGAATCAAGACCAAAAGATCTTTACAAGCATATTTGCCAAAACATTGTCTAAATTTAAATAACCAACTACATTCACCTTGACCAGACAATACACGTAACACTTTAACTATAATTAATTTCTGTGAAGCATACAAAGCCCCTGCATTACTTCTGGCCTTTGATATAGAGAAGGCATTTGATTAAGTGGAAATACCATATCTAAAACTTTTACTTCAAAAAATGGGTTTTGGCGACCAATTCTAAAATGCCATTAATGCTCTTTATCTTTCTCCAAAAGCTACAGTTAGGACTAACAATGTACATTCAATAGATATACATATAGCAAGGGGAACTAGACAAGGCTGTCCCCTTTCCCCATTTCTGTTTGCCATAACTATAGACAGGGCCAATGCTACCATTAGACCAACCAGGCAGCCGCCTTGGGCACAGACCTCAAGAGGGGCATAGTTTTAAACAGATTACTTTCTTGAAAAAAATGCAACTGAGAAAACCTATTGAGCACCCCCTAAATGGTCCTGTCCACAGACATCAAGCAGCTCAAAAGCTCACCGTAACTTTTTTATTTATTTATTTATTTGATGTATACCCTGCCCTCCCCACAGATGGGCTAAGGGTGGCTAACAACATTAAAAAATACATTAAAATCACAGAAACATAATAAATATTTATTTAAAAATGATTAAAATGGTCCAGGAGCAGGCTATTTAAACAAATATTGGGAGTCCGTATACAGGCATGGCAGATGGCTGAGGGCAGCTCCGGAAGAAATGGTGGTCTTAGATGGAAGAAGAAGGACACTCGCTGGCACTCAGCCAAAGGCCCAGCAGAACATCTCCGTTTTACAAGCCCTGCAAAACTGTAACAGGTCCCACAGGGCCCAGATCTCCAGCGGGAGAGCATTCCACCAGGCCAGAGCCAGGGCAGAAAAAGCCCTCACCCTGGTTGAGGCCAGATGGATGTCCTTTGGGCCAGGGACCACCAGGAGTTGCTTGTCTGCAGAGCGCAACACCCTGCAGGGGACATAATGGAAGAGGCGGTCCGGCAGGTATGGAGGTCCCAGTCCATGAAGGGCTTTAAATACCAAGGTTAACACCTTGAACCAGATCTGGAACTCCACTGGAAGCCAGTGCAGCTGGCACAGCACATGATGAATGTGCGCTTGGATGGGCGTTCCGGTAAGGACACATGCCGCTGCATTCTGGATCAGCTGTAACTTCCGGGTCAGACCCAAGGGCAGTCCAGGATAGAGTGAGTTGCAGTAGTCTAGCGTGGAGGTGACCGTTGCATGGATTACTGTGGCCAGGTCCTGTGGTGAAAGATAGGGCGCCAGTTGCCTGCCCTGTCGAAGATGAAAAAAGGCAGACCTGGCAACAGTCATGACCTGGGCCTCCATTGAAAGTGTAGCATCCAAGGTCACACCCAGACTCCTCACCATCAGGGAAGGTTTCAATTGTACCCCATCAACAGCTGGGAGCCGGTTCCCAGCTCGATTGCCCCATGATCCAGACACAGAACCTCTGTCTTCAGGGGATTCAATTTCAGGCGACTCTGATGTAACCATACCGTCACAGCCTTAAGACCCTTGACCAAGGAATCCAAAGCAAGATCGGACTGGCCATCTGTAATGATTCCAAGTAAATGTGTGCATGTATCTTTAAATGCTTGGTGAGATAGGTGAAGAGTGGGGGGTGAAGGAGATGGATGAGTGAGTGATATGAGTCAGGCTATGGCATTCCATCCTTGATAGTCTGTTTCACTCCCTTCTGCAAGAAGACGAGGTCTTTTGATTTCAAAAGGTTTATTGTGAAAGACAGCATTCAAGCCCAGATGTGCATATTCCAGGATTAGAGATCCTGGCCGAGCAAAGCATTGCTAGGAATGAATCATAGAGCAAAGGTTGTTACATTTCACACTCCCGGAGCCCAGCCTCCCCCCCCCCCCCAGTTCATACAGCAAAACTTCTCAGATGTGCGCTGAGCTGGCCAAGGTCGAAACAGCAGATAAGACAGGATCCTTTCCCATGGAATCGGCTCCTTGCTGGTGTTGCCTGGAGGGAAAGAAGTCTAAACACTATACGATTAAATATGGTGTTACTTAGGTTAAAACAGTTTCTGACAATATGATTGGTTGAGGACTGAGAGGGTGGGTGGAGTGAATGCAGTTTGAGACTGAGAGTAGAGAGAAAATTTTTAGTCAGAAGGAAGCAGACTAGCTGTGTGCTGCATGAATATGTTGAAGTGTTTATGAGAGAAATATAACCTGTGTGGAACCTGAACTGAGCATGTTTGTGAAAGGACACTCAGTCAGGGAAAGAGAGGCCAGCTGTGTGAATGAGAGTAAATGAAGTAACTTTAAGAACCGAGAACTACGTTTATGAAACCAATACGCTTCTCGAATAAATAAAAGCTTATTTTTGTTTTGCTATATCCCAGTGTAGCTGTCATTGCTATATCCCATTCCTATCTTCAGGGCCACATAGAACCACGAAGGAGCCTGACGCTTAGGAACGTTACCAAAGGGAAAAATTAAATAAAATATCTTGGAATAAATAATAATAATAATAATAACATTCGATTTATATACCGCCCTTCAGGACAACTTAATGCCCACTCAGAGCGGTTTACAAAGTGTTATTATTACCCCACAACAATCACCCTGTAAGGTGGGTGGGGCTAAGAGAGCTCAAGAGAACTGTGACTCGCCCAAGGTCACCCAGCTGGCTTTGTGGAGGAGTGGGGAATCAAACCCGGCTCTCCAGATTAGAGTCCCGTGCTCTTAACCACTACACCAAACTGGCTCCTAAATAAAATATTCCGGGTGGCAGCAGACTACCCAGAGGGTTAAGGGATAGATTAAAAGAAAAATCTACCCTAAAGAAAGTAAAGGTCATAACACCATCCATCAGCAGATAGAGCTGAGTGTCATCCGCATACCAGTGACAACCTAGCCCAAAGCTGTGGGCTAACGGGGCAAGGGGGCACATATAGATGTTAAATAGCATCGGGGAAAGAATTGCCCCCTGAGGGATGCCACATACCAAAGAATGGTAAGCAGACATCTGTTCCCTGAGTGCCACCCTCTATCCTAGATTGTGAAGGAAGGAGTTCAGCCATTGCAGGGCTGTTCCACGAATCCCCACATTGGCAAGGCAATGGGTCAGAAGATTATGACTGACCATGTCAAATGCTGCTGTAAGATCTAAAAGTATCAGCAGTGCCAACCCACTCCGGTCCAGGTGTCGCCGCAGATCATCTGTGAGGGCAACCAGAGCCATCTCTGTACCATGGCCAGGCCTGAAGATGGACTGGAATGGATCCAGGATAGAGGCATCACCCAGGTATACCTGCAGCTGTTCTGCTACCGCCCTCTCAATTACTCAAAGTTATCTCAGAAGTCTCAGTCAACTTGAGAGGAACAATCCTTAGTGAAACTACTCCTTTTTAGCTCTCCAGAGAGCCAGCTAAAAAGAAGAAAGCAAACAAATTAAGTATCTGCAGACAAAAGTATCTCCTTTTCAAGTACAACACAATTCTCTCTCTCATTGTCTCACAGCAAACATGAGAAGGGGGTGGGATTAGAAGACACTCTGTTGTGCCAGCCAGGAAAAAGGTGGGGAAATAGCTTCCAATGCTACAAAAAGAAACTTTTCAGCAACTTGAGGAAGCCAAGCAAGAAGTGAGAAGGAAAACAAAAGGGAAAAGGTGGGAAACTGCCTCCAGAGCTAAGAAAAAAACCCACTTCTTAGAGCAAACTGTATCCCAGCAACACCAAGAGAAGAGGCAGAGTGGAAAACACTAAAATCTTCACAGCTATTCTGCTGTGTCTGGAAAGAAATGGGCAGAAAGTCAGCTTCATGGCTGCAATAAAAGGGAGGAAAGTAGGGAAATTCTGCTGTAGCAATGCGCATAGCATACTTGCTGCAGAGGAACAAGTGCAGGGAAAAATACCTCTGCACTAGAACCTACAACTATATAGCCAAGCTTTTAAGGTTTCCTCAAAATCTGAAAATCCTTTAAAAAGTTATGATGACCTCGTCCAATCCTTAAGGCCACTTTTGGTAGGTGCTCGAGAGGGAAAACTGGTCAAGACCAAGTTGTGGCATTTGGAGATCAGTTGTAATTTGTGGGGATCTCCAGGAGGGTTGACAACCACAGAGTCATCAAGCCAGGCGGCCTTAGCATGGACCTGCCTGCTGCCAGAACTGCCACTGTCTCCCAAAGAACCCCAGGAGCAGCGAAGGCTGAGGGTAAGGGCAGAGTCATGGGCCAAGCACAGGAGCGCATGCCTGGCAGCCCACGGCCTTCCCCCTGCTGAGGAAATGTCAGGAGAGCCAGTACAGGATCTGATCTACTCCTCCTGAGTAGCAGAGATGAGCCAGCTTGGAGAAAGAAGCTTAATGAACCCAGCCTCACCTGTAGGAGAAACTCCCTTTATAAGGCTGCAGCTAGCATGGGATTAGCTAGTCAAAATTGTGGCATTCTGGACTTGGCTGTTGGTGAGCTCTTAGGCTCTGGCTGCCTGAGCCTTGGTGGGTCAGAGTCTTTGATTTTGGAATCTGTTACTTGACCATGGAGTTTGACCTGAGAATCTTTGTTGTTGGCCCTGTTGTCGTCAGAACTTGCCTCCAACCTAGTGAGCATGATATTTTTAATCCTTCTGTTTCTACTACTCCTTCTGTTTATACTCTTAGATTATGTTGCTGCTGTTTCTTTGGGTTTGTCATGAAAATATGGTTTAGAGCAAATTATACTAAGTGATACATGTGTATTCTAATGAACTTTGTTTTAGAATTTCATTAGGCTGTCTTGTTTTTGGGCATAAATTGAGCTAAATGTGTAAATTTGGTTTTCTATAGTGCCTTTAATAAATATGAATCTGCCTTTCGGATCTCTTAGTGTATTTTTATGTTGGAAGGGTAAATACTTTTACTTTACCCTTTCAACATAAATTTTAAATTTCCGGCATGGGAGAGATGGAGCTCTTTCAATGTGCTATCATTCTCTTCAACACCGACACCACACCCTCCGCTTTTCTCCATTTCTCAGCTTCTTCTGGTGGTAGCTAGGATATTTCACCCCATGAAGTAGGTTCAGGTATTTCTGCTGTTCTTAGTGCAGAGGTAGTCAAGTCAAGTTTATTATTACAGTCTGCAACCAGTACATATAAAACCATTTGCAAATCAGTTTAAAAGCCGTTGAGACTGGATACTGGGGAAGAACGATGAATAAATATAAGAGTAAAAAAATAAGATTATCATAAATTAGTTGTTTAAGCTGCCTTATGTGATTTACGTTGCTTGTAGACCTGGGCACAGAATCTTGCTACTTGACATGGTGTCTGGTGATTCTGATCAGACAAAAGATAATCAAGTTTGATTTTATTTGAACTTCCAGGGAATCTTTCTACTAATAGACTAATGGTTTCCGCTCTAATTTTACTATGACTTGGGCAGTTGAAGAAGATGTGCTTCATTGAGTCAGTTTCTCTTAGGGGATAGGAGCAAAGCCTAAGAGAGTAATGGACAGCTTTAAACTTTCCTTCCAGAACGGCAGAGGGTAGAGTTGAACTTCTAGCTAAAGCAAATGCCCGTCTGGAGTTACTGGATTCAAGAAAGTAAAAATAGGCTGCAGGAGCGGCAATATATTTAGTAATATCTGAAGAAATAAAACCTGGTGCTCTAAGAAAATGTTTGTCTTTCAATGTCTGTCACTCTCTGCTTAATGAGTGATTTTTCTCGGTCTAACCCCATGACTAGCAAACTTTGAGGGGAAAGACCCAATTTTCCCAGGGATTTCAGAGTCACCTTTTGCCAATTAGATTGAAATTTGTCTTGGAATAACAGAGGGAGCAGACGTTGCGGGTTTAGACACCCTGACAGCCATTTGAAAATTGAAAGGATGGTGATTCTGGCCTCTACCCTTAACATTCCTGTTTCCAGTCTAACCCATGAGTTAGGCATGCATTTGGGCACTTGTAATAGAGCTCTAAGGAATTTGGAGTGCACTCTCTCAAGTTGAGAGAAAGAGGAGGATGGCAGCCCCATGATCCGTATACTAATTGGGCCAATGGTTTGGCTTTAAACAATCTGAGCGCAGCCGGTACATACTACCCCCCTTGTGATCGATAGAATTTCAGTATACCGCGTGCTGTTTTTTCTCCCACATCAGCAATGAAGCTGCTATGTGTTATTTTGGTACCTGAGACTTGCAAAACTACACCCAAATATTTGAAGCTGGTAAGTTGTTCTAACTGATGCCCCTGAAGCTCCCATCGTCTGGTCTTTGGATTTTTACCGAAAGCCAGGATCTTAGTTTTTTGGTAATTAGTTAGAAGGTGTTCAGTATCACAGAATTGGGAGAATTTTTTTAGGGCTCGTTTCAGCCCTATGGGGGTCCTAGAAAGTAATACAGCATCATCTGCATAGAGCAGTACGTGAATGTGCCTATTTGCTAATTTGGGAGGATGCAATCCAGGGGCATTGAAAAGGTTTACCAAATTGTTGATGTAGAAGATAAACAGAAAGGGGGCTAGAAGGCACACCTGCCTGTAAGTTTGAATGGGGTCAGTCAAATGCCCAATTCGGCTGCACCTTACTCAAGGCAGTTTGCTTGTGCATAGCCCCCAAAAGGGACAGCAGTTGCCTATCAATAGAGGAGGCCTGCAGTTTCCTCCAAAGTCTATTTCTAGAGACTGTGTCAAAAGCTGCTTTTAAATCAACAAATGCCCGGTAAAGTGATGCTTGGTTTTCTGTAGCGTATTTCTCTACAAGGTGTTGCATTACTAGGCAGTGATCTATTGTTGACCTGCCAGCTCTAAAACCAGCTTGCTCATCAGCAATTATTGCCTCCTGTTCTAGCCAGTCTAAAGATTTCTTCAGCAGATGTTTTGTAGACAACTTGCTTACAATGCTTAGTAAGCTGATTGGTCTATAATTGGATGGATCCTCCTTCTTTCCCTTCTTATGGAAGGGGACTACTATAGCCATTCCCCAATCATTGGGGATGTAGCCGGTTTCATCAATATAAGTAAATAGGGAGGCTAGGAAAGTTTCCCACCAGTCCTTATTTGTTTTTCGTAATTCTGGAGATATTCCATCAAGCCCAGGGGCTTTTGCATTCTTTAACTGGCTAATATAAGCTTTTACCTCTTTGGCACGAACTGGGGGGCATTTGGCCAGATTTTCTATTGTTAGGGCAGGAGGGGGTTGAATAGGATCATCATACATTTTTTGGAAAAAAGAAGTCCATTTATCTGGGGGGGATAGAGGAAGCCAAGGGGGAGGCGGCTGTGGAGGCGCGGTTTGACACTAGTTTCCAGAACACCACTGAGTTTTTGCTCGTAGCTGCTTCAATTATACTGGCCCACAGTTTTCTGGTATGTTCTTTCTTACAGCGGGCAACCAGTGATTTATATTTCTTTCTAAAAAATGAAAGAGAACGATATGCATCTTGTCTGGTCTTTTCATCAGCTCTCAGTGCTAACTTATAGGCATAGATTAAAGCATTTTTAGCACAAATACAGCTCTGATCAAACCCAGGTTTAGATGACAAATTGGTCTTGACCAGTTTTCCCTCTCGAGCACCTACCAAAAGTGGCCTTAAGGATTGGATGAGGTCATCATAACTCTTTAAAGGATTTTCAGATTTTGAGGAAACCTTAAAAGCTTGGCTATATAGTTGTAGGTTCTAGTGCAGAGGTATTTTTCCCTGCACTTGTTCCTCTGCAGCAAGTATGCTCTGCGTGTTGCTACAGCAGAATTTCCCTACTTTCCTCCCTTTTATTGCAGCCATGAAGCTGACTTTCTGCCCATTTCTTTCCAGACACAGCAGAATAGCTGTGACGATTTTAGTGTTTTCCACTCTGCCTCTTCTCTTGGTGTTGCTGGGATACAGTTTGCTCTATGAAGTGGGTTTTTTCTTAGCTCTGGAGGCAGTTTCCCACCTTTTCCCTTTTGTTTTCCTTCTCACTTCTTGCTTGGCTTCCTCAAGTTGCTGAAAAGTTTCTTTTTGTAGCATTGGTGTAGCAGGGTTCAGTGTTCCCAAGAATTGAGACTAGACAGAATCTTCAAGAAGGAATGATGTTTATTGCCGGCAGAGCTCAGCATGACTAGTGCCACAAAGAACTGAGCTCCCCATTCATTCACAGTTCCTCATTTTATACATACAGCATATAGACACATCACATGGTGTTGGTGTCAGGTAAGCTAAGCTCATTTTAGCTAGAATGTATCTGTTTTCCCATCTAACAGCGAGGCACTTCAACTGACAATTTAGATGAACATGTCTACATTGCTTCTGCTTTTACTTTGAATGCAGGCTATTTTAGATAAGCATGTCTACATAGCTTCCTCTTTCACTTTGAATGCAGGCTACTGTAAAATGTGAGAACAAAGTTTATTTTTCATTATAATCATTCAGTATTAATGGCACACAGCATTTGCAATCTATTAGTAATTAAACAATTGGTATTTCCTTCAGCTACATTTCCCCCCTTTCAGCCTCTGATTAGCGCAGCAAAGAGGCTCACCCAAAACTTTGTCTGTACAATTTATTCCTTTAGCCCTACATACTCCCCCTCCTTCTTTTCATCCTCTGACGGGAACCTCAGAGCCCGCATCTTAATTGAATAATCTCGTTCAGGAGATACAGAGGTAACAGTATATAGCTGAGTCAGGGGTGGGGCTCCCCTGGGTGGAGGCGCCACCGGTGTGACCATCATTGTCATGCCTGAAACTGTAGATTGTATGAGGCGAATAACACAGGGAATACAACAAGGGAGGAATATAATACCGGCTAGAGCACACCCCATCAGAAACAAAGCTTTCTTCCACCAACCTCCTCCTAAGAAGGAGTCCCACCAGGTAGTGTCCCAAGCAGATTTCTACGTCTGCACAGGGACATGGGCTAGCTTGCGTATATTGGAAGCTATGTTTGTAACTGCTTGCCCACTGTCATCAATTGATAAACAACAATCCGAGAGATTAAACTTTCTACATACTCCTCCTTCCTCGGCTAGGAGGTAGTCTAGAGCCAATCTATTTTGGTAGATAGGTGCTCTCATTTGGGTCTGCTGCCGGGCCAAGAGTTCAAGAGCCGCAGCTGTTTGATTAGTAATAATCTCAAGGACAGCCTGAAGATGGATTAGGCGGTTCAGTATGTAAATAGGGTGTGGCAGCCCCAAGACCCATCCTGTGCCCAGGTGGCTGGGCCATAATACTCTATTATACGCTGGGGGGCCTGAACTGTATGGTTTCACTGGGTTAATATTTCAGGGGTCACTTCCATTGCCACCCAGGGCCATTGCTCACTCATAAGGGGTCCCCCACACACCCAACAATCTGAGACATTTAAAGAGGCGGCTATTTGTTCAGCAAGAGTCAAAAAGAGATTTCTACCAGGGGCAGGGATTGGAACATCTGAGGCAACCTCCTGATACAAGGAGGAGTATACCACAATCGGGGCCTTAGTTGTGGCCTCAGTTTCTGGTGGCTGAGTTGGTCTGGGGGCGGAGGCCACACGATCCTTCCCCCACGCAGCTGGGATGCATAACCATGGTATGGTTGGGCAACCTTGCACCGTACCAGACCAGGACCACCCTATATTTTGGACCATTGCATACATTTTCCCTTCATGATAACAAACTTTTGCAAGATGTCTGTGATAACACTTTGTACTAACAGGGGTGGTTACGGCATGAAAAGTTCGGATATACCGTTTCAAGCCAAAACAATGGTTACACCTCCATCCTCTCTGTGGGAGTGTCATCTGTGTTGGAAGGAGTATAAGGAGGAGGAGAAGACAGCCTACAATTGGGGCACGTCGTAATAGCATAGTGTTGGCACTTACAGACTGGACAAGTTTCTATTTATGGTCGTCTGCCCAAAATACACCTGAGTAGGCAGCTGAAAAGAAGGGTTAGCCAGACCCCAAACACACACCCCGATATAATAATGAAGGCAGAGTATGACATGAAACTCTTCTTAAAACTTAACTTTAAATTGCAGCCTGAGTCTAGCACATTTTCCCTGGACCAGGCTTTTTAGCAAAGCACTTATAATATAGTCAAGCAAAGCTTAATCTAGATATAATATCAGAGCGGTGGGGGAGTAGCACCACTCCCTGGAGTGGGAGAGTAGGAGGAGTATATAAGAAACACTGGGGGCAGGGTACGTTACTACAATGTTGTTGACCACAGTCAGGACAAACTACTTCTTGGATGCCTGTCCCGATCTTATAAAAACAACAGATAAGGAGAACAAAACAGAGGAAAAATGCACAGCCAGTAAAGGTATAGGAGAAAACGCGAAAAAACATCAACTGTTACTGTAGTCCACCGATGATCGAAGGTTCAGCTGTGGGTAGACTAGCCAGCCCAGGAGTGGCTAGACCAGAGCGTCTTCAGCCTTGAACCTGAACAGCCTCCTGGAGTGCTCAGGTACCAGGCCCTGGAACTGTTGCCTGTGAATCTTAGCCTTTTCCGGTAGGCTGAGATCCAGAGGGTAGCTTCTTCAGTCAGAAACGGAGGGGATCGTCTGGACAGATCTCTGAAACTCAAGGCGTGGCAGCAGGTTTAATATTAGTCCAATGAACCCAAACTGCAATGCCTTTTACTTTCACAGCAGTAGGAGTTGCTAACAGGACAGTGTATGGGCCCTTCTATTTAGGTCCTAGCAGATTTACTTGCCAGTCCTTTACCCAAATCTCAGCTCCTGGCTGAAACTTATGGACTAGATTAAACACTGGCAAAGGCTATTGTTCTCCTACATACTTTTGAATTTTCTGCAAAGTCTTGCCCAGGGCCACAACTTGTTCCCTGAGTCTCAGATCTCCCAACTGACAAGGGTTTCCTGTAACACCTTGTAAAATAGGAGGTGGCCTACCAAACATTAACTCAAATGGGGACATTTTCACTTAAAATAACTGCTGGCAGACCCCACCGTCCTACAATTTCCTTTAAGAGACACCGAACTACCTCTCTGGCCTTTTCAGTTTTACAAGGAAACGCTTCTACTCACCCAGAATATGAGTTAACAAACACTAACAAGTATCGGAATACTTGGTACCGTGGCAATTCAGTAAAATCTACAACTAGTGACTGAAATGGCAGAGACCCCGGGGGTTGGAACCCAGGAGGTGGACCTGGTCCTTGTCGGGGGTTGTTTCTGGCACACACGACACAGCTTCTGGAAACAGCTGCACACAGTCCATGTAGTTTAGCAATGTACAAGTCCTTGTTTAGTAACTCTGCTAGTGCTGACTTTCCTTAATGAGTGGCTTCATGGGCAGCTTTTACTACTGCATGAGCAATTGATTCTGGCCCAAAGGGTCTTCTATCTGGAAACTGAAGCCAGCCATCACGTCTCTGGGTATTCTGAGGACTAGCCTAGTCCTCCTCCTCATGGGAATACTTTGGAGTCCAATCAGACATCTGGACTTGGAAAAGGACATTGAAAATGGGATGGCTGCAAAAATTCTTCTCTGGCCACTGCAATGCATGACAGTTACTTTTTAAAGCCTTGGAGCAATTGCAAAATCTCAGGTCCATTTTTAATTCATTTTCATGAAGCAGTGATGAGACCTTTCTCTTTGTATAAAACTCCATGAGCATGCAGAGTAAGAAATGCATATTTAGAATCTGTCCAAATGTTAAGCTTTTAATCCTTCTGCTAACTGAAGAGCTCTGGCTAAAGCAGTAAGTTCAGCTTTCTGAGCAGAGGTATTGGGTGGCAAGGGTTTAGCTTCTATATTCTTTGTCCAAGTTACTACTGCATACCTTGCATTTCTAACCCCATTTTCGACAAAGCTGCTGCCGTCAGTAAAATAATGTCTGGGTTTGGCATGGGGACATCAGTCAGGTCCTTTCGGCTAGAGTAAACTTCATCGATGGTTCGGAGACAATCAAGGGTTGGGCTCTCCTCATCTACTGGCAGTAAGGATGCTGAGTTGAGAGCACTAATTACAGTTAGCTTCACTTGTGGGTTTTCAGCAATCCCTGATACGTGGTCATGCATACATTTGTGAACGAATCTCTTCCCTGTAGTCCATCAGGGCGAGCACAGAATGTGGGACTTTAACACAGACCTTCTGTCCCAAAGTCAGCCACTAGCTCTGCTGTGGCTGCTACAGCACGGAGACAGGCTGGCCAGCCTTTTGCTGCAGCATCCAACTGCTTAGACAGGTATGCTACTGGCCTTTCCTAATTTCCCAGATGCTGGGTTAATACTCCAGCTGCTGTGCCATTCCTCTTATGCACAGAAGAGCAAAAAGGCTTCATAAGGTCTGGCAGACCCAGGGCAGGGGCTTCCAGCAACTGTCCTTTAAGAGTCTGGAATGCTTGCTTCTGCTCTTTTCCCCACAGAAAAAGGATCCCGTTCTCCCCCCTTTGTAACTTCATAAAGGGGCTTTGCTGTTTTTGCAAAGTTGGGAATCCAAATTTGGCAATACCCTGCAGACCCCAGAAATTCTCGCACTCGCCTCCTGGAGGAGGGCTCTGGAATGGAGCAGACTGCTTCCTTGCATTCATGGCCCAGGGACCTGATTCCTTCTGATATATCAAATCCCAAATATTTTACTTGGGGCTGACAGAGCTGTGCTTTCTTCTGTGACACTTTGTAGCCAGCTTTGTATAGCACCTTTAGCAACTTCTGGGTAGCCTCATAACAAATCCCCTTACAATGATTGTTTTATCTGTCACGGGGACTACTGGCTGAGTTACTACTGAACGTTCAGCTCTAGTGTCCACTAAGAAAGAAATATTTTGGCTCCTCATGCAAATTTCAACCATGGGCTCCTGGGGGCCAAGATTGAAGGTGCTCAGTCTGGCTTATGCCTCCCATTCTTCATCCCATTCAGAGTCTATTTGCCATCCATATTTGTCCTCTCTCAATGCTGCTTCCATGGCTGGTCCTCATCTTTTATACGTTCCATCTCAGACTTCCCCTCGGCTCTGGGGGTCCCATCTTTTCCTTCTTCTATCATCTCGTCCTCTTCCACATCCCCTGATACTCTGTAGCCTCTCTTTGCACTCATCTTTCTAATGCCCTCTTTTAAAACACCACGCACATGTTTCAAAATCTAGGGGCTGCCTGCCTCCTCTCTCTCAGGGTGCCCCCCATACGTCCCCTTCCAGGGGGGTACTGTCCCTGTTGGGGCTGCTGGGCCAGTGCTACAGCCAGCAATTCTGCCTTCTTTTTCATTTTTCTATCGGTCTCTCTTTGTGCTTCCTGTTCACGATTAGAAAAAACTTTATGGGCAATTTCAAGCAGCTGCTCTATATTCATTCCCAGGAACCCTTCTTGCTTCTGTATTTTCCTTCTAATGTCCCCTGCTGCTTGGGTGACAAAAGTGTTCAAAACCATTCTATTTTCTTCTGCTTCTGGGTCATAGGGAGTGTATTGACGGTAGGTCTGGTAGACCCTTTCTAGGAAAGCACCAGGAGGCTCATTTGGTCCTTGTTGACACTTGTATTTTTCTCATATCGGTTGCCCTTTTTCCTGCAGCCTTTATCCCTTGCATCAGGGCCTGCTGGTACCTGGTTAGTTTAGCCATGCCTCCCTCTTCATTGGCATCCCAGTTCAGATCTGCCATAGGAAATGCCTCTTTCACCTTTTGTTTCTGCATCCTCCCCTTCTTTCACTAGCTTTGCTAGGTATTTCCTAGCTCCTTGTATAATACGTTTGCGTTCCTCTGTATTGAAGAACGTGATCAGGAGCTGGTTACAGTCCTGCCAAGTTGGTTTATGGCTATTAATTATGGACTGAAACAAAATAGTCACCGGTTCTGGCTGATCTGAGAATGGAGGTGTCTGAGTCTTCCAATTGTACAGATCAGTAGTTGGAAAGGGTATATATATTAAATGCGAGGTCCCTGAGCGAGGGTCCACTGTCTCTCTTAAGGGACAGGCTTTAGTTTTCTTCAAGGGATAGACATTGCTCTCTTCCCCTTCTTTTTCTAGCTCTGGGATATCTTTATACTCATCTTCTGCCTCTACATTTTCTTTCCGTGTCTAAGATCTGGTTTTGGCAGGGGTAGCATTGGAAGGGTTTCTTGGTCCACCCCCAGCTCCCCTTACTTGCTCTTCTACAGGCCCTTCCACTCTCTCTCCTCCTCTAGGCAGTGAGGGAGCATATGGTGGTGCGGGCACCTCTTCTTCTTGGGTTTGTTGAACAGGCTTAGACTTCGGCTGGAGCCTAGCTTCTAGAGGGGCAGTGGGGCAGGCAATATCTCGCTTTACTGGCACCACCGGGTAGATGCCTCCCTTTGGTGGTCGCCTTCTTGACTATGGATTCATCCTTCTTCCTTTCCCTAGGGCCATAAGCTGCACCTCCTTCTTCCTAGCCCAGTACCCCGGCCAGTCCTTAACCCAGGGAGGGGGATTCAAACAAGTATCAAACCATGACTGTGCATATATAATCTGATCATCATGTTACTTAAGAGTAAAGTGATAAACATTTAGGGCAGTTGTTTCGTCAAAAGTCCCTTCCTTTGGCCAGCCTAAATCAAATGTAGGCCAGAAAATTTCCAACAGCTCAGGGGTTGGATTCTCCCCTGACTGGACCCATCCTCCATACACCTCCTGGAAATGTTTCAACATCAATTTCAAGGGGGTTGTTTCTGGGGATGAGCATGAACCACCCATTATCAACACAGAGCCCAGACAAGACAAGATAGTCTAGGGATTAATAACAGTGAGAAAGCAGTAAGGGGTCTGCTTCTCACGAGGCCCTACGCACTCGCTTCTCGTCTTTGACGACCTGACGAAGTCGCCCAGCCAGGAAATGCATCTCGGAGATTCACACACCAATCACCCTAGGCGTTCCATTCATGTCATTCACATGACAAGTTTCCATCCCAGTTCCTACAAGCACCAGTGGGTTCAGTTGAGTCCCTCTGACTCACTTACTTGGGCTGTGCTAGGGGGTGATCAAGCCCCTCTTCGCTCCAAAGTGGAACGGTAACCCCAATTACTCCATACTCACATGTCCCGGGACTTTCCTGGATCACTCGTTCCTGATTCCGTCACCGGGTTGTTGACGCCCCAGTGGCGCACCGCTGACACCCGAGGAAGGCAGGGCCTGCTCCTGAAAAACTCAGGGGGCGCCCACAGGTCCACTACCAGTCTAGAACCAGCGGCCATGGACTGGGGGTCAAGGGGGTACCCCAAGGGTCCCCTCAATCCTGGAAGAACGAGCCCCCAAAAATGTAGCAGGGTTCAGTGTTCCCAAGAATTGAGACTAGACAGAATCTTCAGGAAGGAATGATGTTTATTGCCGGCAGAGCTCAGCATGACTAGTGCCACAAAGAACTGAGCTCCCGATTCATTCACAGTTCCTCATTTTATACATACAGCATATAGACACATCACATGGTGTTGGTGTCAGGTAAGCTAAGCTCATTTTAGCTAGAATGTATCTGTTTTCCCATCTAACAGAGAGGCACTTCAACTGACATTTTAGATGAACATGTCTACATTGCTTCCGCTTTTACTTTGAATGCAGGCTATTTTAGATAAGCATGTCTACATAGCTTCCTCTTTCACTTTGAATGCAGCCTACTGTAAAATGTGAGAACAAAGTTTATTTTTCATTATAATCATTCAGTATTAATGGCACTCAGCATTTGCAATCTATTAGTAATTAAACAATTGGTATTTCCTTCAGCTGCACTGGAAGCTATTTCCCCACCTTTTTCCTGGCTGGCACAACAGACTGTCTTCCACTCCCACCCCCTTCTCATGTTTGCTGTGAGACAATGAGAGAGAGAATTATGTTGTACTTGAAAAGGAGATACTTTTGTCTGCAGTTACTTAGTTTGTTTGCTTTCTTCTTTTTAGCTGGCTCTCTGGAGAGCTAAAAAGGAGTAGTTTCAGTAAGGATTGTTCCTCTCAAGTTGACTGAGACTTCTGAGATAATTTTGAGTCTCCTAGACTATTTTGAGATGCAGCAATGACTGGGAGTGTTATCTGAAAGCAGGATGATATAACTCATAAGGTTTGCCTTTTTTGAGAGTTAATGATCTCATATTGCCTATCCAAAGCCATATCATACTGCTGTTATTCAAAGAACAATATACACGAATCGCTAGCATTTTTTTCACCTTAATAATTACTTCAACTGGTCCACTTTGTTGGGGGAAATGGTTAAAAAATAGCTTTTCTTCAGAGGTGCAATGGATCTTGAATCAATAGAGAGTCAGCACACGAGTTTAGCTTTTAAATTAATCACTTCTAAAGGAAAAAAGGTTAACAGGATTGCCTACAAAATAACAAATGCCTGGAGCTACATTCTCACTACTGGTTACAAACAAAGAGCTGGGATAACTGAATGGAGAATCTTCTTCTCCCTCTGTCTTCTTGACCCTGAAAGAAAATCACCTGACCTGTTGACCAATAACAGTTTACAAACACTCAAGTTTTCTGGGCTTGCAGATTATTGGCTTTGAGCCAGGTTCCCCTTCCAGGTCAATCTAAACAATAGCATGGTAGGTAAACACATTAACCCCATAATGAGTGAATCTCAGACCTTGCAACACACATATATTCCAACACATTTATGGTACAGGTTTCTCATATTTGTTTTACATATTGGGAAATGTCTTGTTGAGGTAGTGGTGCTCATTCGAGTCTTTCTCCATCAGGCTGCTCCCTTTGCCAAAGATTGCT
This sequence comes from Eublepharis macularius, assembly GCF_028583425.1. Lineage (NCBI taxonomy): Eukaryota > Metazoa > Chordata > Lepidosauria > Squamata > Eublepharidae > Eublepharis > Eublepharis macularius. The sequence goes on along the minus strand of NC_072796.1, from coordinate 86,071,458 downwards.
GGCATTGATTGTGTGGGCCTGGTGTGGGATGCCGAGGAGAGTATAGCCATCTGTCTGGTGTACCGATTGCCCAGCGCACCAGCAGATGCTGTGCCTGGCCTGTTAGAGGCGGTGGCTGGCTGGGCCTTGGAGTACCCCAGGCTTCTGGTCTTAGGGGACATCAGTGTCCATGCTGATGATGCTACCTTCTCACAGGCCATGGACATGATAGCCTCCATGGCAGCATTAGGACTCTCCCAGTTTGTATCAATGCCCACACATCGAGCAGGACACACACAGGATTTGATCTTTGGGTTCGGGATACAGGTGGATCTGGATGAAGCTGTAGCAGTGCCATGGTCAGACCACCTCATCCTGAGGGCTTGTCTGGGCACCATGACCCCCTCCTGCTTGGGCGATGAGCTGATTTATGCTCACCCGTGGAGTCAAATGGATCCAATTGAATTGCAGAACGCTCTGCAGGATCCGATGCCCCCTGGTGGCTCATTGGATGAGCTGATAGAGGACTGGAATGTCCGTTTCTCTGAAGCTATTGATGAGATCGCTCCCCATCGCTCTCTCCGCCCCCGAACTAGGGTAGCTCCTTGGTATACTGATGAGCTACGACAAATCAAATGGGAGCTGAGATGGCTAGAGCGAGTGTGGCGGCGACTCCATGATGAAATGACAAGAACATCTTATAGGACGTTTATGAAGGCCTATGAGATGGCACTGAAAGCTGCAAAGAGAGACTACTATGCAGCTTCCACTGCGTCCACTAGTTCTTGCCCAGCACAACTTTCCAGAGTGATTTGGTCTTTAACGTCCCTCACACATGGGACAAATAAAAATGTAAATTCGGTAATAAGCTGTGAGGCTTTTGGAGACTATTTTGCGAATAATATCTTGTCACTCCGCTGGGATCTGTCCACCACAGTTGATGCAGTATGTGTACTGGAGGCCCCTTGGTCGTCCTCAGGGTTGATATTAGATCAGTTCAGGCCACTCTCCCAGGAGGAGGTGGGCAGGTTCCTTCATGCTGTGAAACCTACCACGAGCTCACTGGACCCATGCCCATCATGGCTGGTGAAAAGTGGTGGTGATGGGATTTGGGCACCGTTAGCTGACATCATTAATCTTTCTCTGAGTTATGGGTTTTTTACAGACTCACTGAAAGAGGCAGTGGTGCGGTCCTTCTTAAAGAAACCATCACTGGATCCTGCTGATCCAGCCAATTATCGCCCAGTTTTGAATATTCTGTTCCTGGGTAAGGTAATTGAGAGGGCAGTAGCGGAACAGCTGCAGGTATACCTGGGTGATGCCTCTATCCTGGATCCATTCCAGTCCAGCTTCAGGCCTGGCCATGGTACAGAGACGGCTCTGGTTGCCCTCACAGATGATCTGCGACGACACCTGCACCGGAGTGGGTCGGCACTGCTGATACTTTTAGATCTTACAGCAGCATTTGACATGGTCAGTCATAATCTTCTGACCCATTGCCTTGCCAATGTGGGGATTCGTGGAACAGCCCTGCAGTGGCTGAACTCCTTCCTTCACAATCTAGGACAGAGAGTGGCACTCAGGGAACAGATGTCTGCTTACCATTCTTTGGTATGTGGCATCCCTCAGGGGGCAATTCTTTCCCCGATGCTATTTAACATCTATATGTGCCCCCTTGCCCTGTTAGCCTGCAGCTTTGGGCTAGGTTGTCACTGGTATGCGGATGACACTCAGCTCTATCTGCTGATGGATGGTGTTATGACCTTTACTTTCTTTAGGGTAGATTTTTCTTTTAATCTATCCCTTAACCCTCTGGGTAGTCTGCTGCCACCCGGAATATTTTATTCCAAGATATTTTATTTAAATTTTCCCTTTGGTAACGTTCCTAAGGGTCAGGCTCCTCCGTGGTTCTATGTGGCCCTGAAGATAAGAATGGGATATAGCAATGACAGCTATACTGGGATATAGCAAAACAAAAATAAACTTTTATTTAGTCGAGAAGCGTATCGGTTTCATAAACGTAGTTCTCGGTTCTTAAAGTTACTTCATTTACTCTCATTCACACAGCTGGCCTCTCTTTCCCTGACTGAGTGTCCTTTCACAAACATGCTCAGTTTAGGTTCCACACAGGTTATATTTCTCTCATGAACACTTCAACATATTCAGGCAGCACACAGTTAGCCTGCTTTTCTCTCTACTCTCTGTCTCAAACTGCATTCACTCCACCCACCCTCTCAGTCCTCAACCAATCATATTGTCAGAAACTGTTTTAACCTAAGTAACGCCATATTTAATCGTGTAGTGTTTAGACTTCTTTCCCTCCAGGCAATACCTGCAAGGAGCTGATTCCATGGGAAAGGATCCTGTCTTATCTGCTGTTTCGACCTTGGCCAGCTCAGCGCACCTCTGAGAGTGTTTTGCTGAATGAACTTGGGGGGGGGGGAGGCTGGGCTCCAGGAGTGTGAAATGTAACAACCTTTGCTCTATGATTCATTCCTAGCAACGATTTGCTCGGCCAGGATCTCTAATCCTGGAATATGCACGTCTGGGCTTGAATGCTGTCTTTCACAATAAACCTTTTGAAATCAAAAGACCTCGTCTTCTTGCAGAAGGGAGTGAAACAGACTGTCAAGTATGGAATGCCATAGCCTGACACATATCACTCACTCATCCATCTCCTTCACCCCCCACTCTTCACCTATCTCATCAAGCATTTAAAGATACATGCACACTTGGAATCATTACAGATGGCCAGTCTGATCTTGCTTTGGATTCCTTGGTCAAGGGTCTTGAGGCTGTGACGGTATGGTTACATCAGAGTCACCTGAAATTGAATCCCCTGAAGACAGAGGTTCTGTGTCTGGATCATAGGGCAATCGAGCTGGGAACCGGCTCCCAGCTGTTGATGGGGTACAATTGAAACCTTCCCTGTTGGTGAGGAGTCTGAGTGTGACCTTGGATGCTACACTTTCAATGGAGGCCCAGGTCATGACTGTTGCCAGGTCTGCCTTTTTTTCATCTTCGACGGGGCAGGCAACTGGCGCCCTATCTTTCACCACAGGACCTGGCCACAGTAATCCATGCAACGGTCACCTCCCGGCTAGACTATTGCAACTCACTCTATCCTGGACTGCCCTTGGGTCTGACCCGGAAGTTACAGCTGATCCAGAATGCAGCGGCATGTGTCCTTACCGGAACGCCCATCCAAGCGCACATTCATCATGTGCTGTGCCAGCTGCACTGGCTTCCAGTGGAGTTCCAGATCCGGTTCAAGGTGTTAACCTTGGTATTTAAAGCCCTTCATGGACTGGGACCTCCATACCTGCCGGACCGCCTCTTCCATTACGTCCCCTGCAGGGTGTTGCGCTCTGCAGACAAGCAACTCCTGGTGGTCCCTGGCCCAAAGGACATCCATCTGGCCTCAATCAGGGCGAGGGCTTTTTCTGCCCTGGCCCTGGCCTGGTGGAATGCTCTCCCGCTGGAGATCTGGGCCCTGTGGGACCTGTTACAGTTTTGCAGGGCTTGTAAAACGGAGATGTTCTGCTGGGCTTTTGGCTGAGTGCCAGCGAGTGTCCTTCTTCTTCCATCTAAGACCACCATTTCTTCCGGAGCTGCCCTCAGCCATCTGCCATGCCTGTATACGGACTCCCAATATTTGTTTAAATAGCCTGCTCCTGGACCATTTTAATCATTTTTAAATAAATATTTATTTTATGTTTCTGTGATTTTAATGTATTTTTTAATGTTGTTAGCCACCCTTAGCCCATCTGTGGGGAGGGCAGGGTATACATCAAATAAATAAATAAATAAAAAAGTTACGGTGAGCTTTTGAGCTGCTTGATGTCTGTGGACAGGACCATTTAGGGGGTGCTCAATAGGTTTTCTCAGTTGCATTTTTTTCAAGAAAGTAATCTGTTTAAAACTATGCCCCTCTTGAGGTCTGTGCCCAAGGCGGCTGCCTGGTTGGTCTAATGGTAGCATTGGCCCTGTCTATAGTTATGGCAAACAGAAATGGGGAAAGGGGACAGCCTTGTCTAGTTCCCCTTGCTATATGTATATCTATTGAATGTACATTGTTAGTCCTAACTGTAGCTTTTGGAGAAAGATAAAGAGCATTAATGGCATTTTAGAATTGGTCGCCAAAACCCATTTTTTGAAGTAAAAGTTTTAGATATGGTATTTCCACTTAATCAAATGCCTTCTCTATATCAAAGGCCAGAAGTAATGCAGGGGCTTTGTATGCTTCACAGAAATTAATTATAGTTAAAGTGTTACGTGTATTGTCTGGTCAAGGTGAATGTAGTTGGTTATTTAAATTTAGACAACGTTTTGGCAAATATGCTTGTAAAGATCTTTTGGTCTTGATTCAGGAAGGGTATTGGTTGAGAAGATTTAGTATTTGTAATATGGTTGTCCTTTTTTGGAGTAACTACTATTTCAGCCTCTGACCAAGATAGAGGGATGCTACCTCCTAACATAACAGAGTTGCACGTGGCAATTAGTGGAGTTGAAAGTAGGTGAATGTATTTCTTTGTAAAAATTTGGCAGGGAATCCATCCCTGTCTGAAGCTTTGTTATTTTTTTCAAGGATTTGATAGTGACTGTAACATCTTCTGTTGTGACTGGTTGGTCCAGATATTGTTTATGTTCTTGTGAGGTTTTTTTCCAAATTTCCTGTGATGATAAATAATTTAAAATATGATTAGTGTCAGGATTGTCTGATGTACAAATGGTTTGGTAGTATTCAGCAAATACATCGGCTAATTTTACAGAATTAGTTTGTTTTTCCTGGGTGCCTTTACTAGCTTGTATAGAATGTGAGGAGGTTTTTTCCTCTAATTTTCATGCAAGCAAGTTTATAGATTGGGTGGCCTTTTTTGTGTTCATCTTCTAGTTTTCTTATTCTAGATATCATTTCATTTCTAATGTTTTCTTTTTGCTCTTCATGACAGGAGGCAACGGAGATTAATTTCCCTCTAAGTACCACTTCCATAGCATCCTACACGTGGATTTGAGGAATGCCACATAGTTTGTTTCTATTGTTTAATTTCTAAAGAGACTTCAGAAGAAATTTATTTGTTAAATAAAAGTGATTTATTTAGTTTCCAATTTGTTTGATGTCATTTATTCTCCGTGTACATTCTGTCCAAGCGTAGTCTGTCCACAACTTGTCACCAATCCTTGATGTAAGAGTTTGACTAATTAATTTAGGAGATAAGAATATGTCATTTAAATATGTAATTTAGAAGATAAGAATATGTAATCAATCCTTGTGTATATATTGTGGATAGAAGAGAAGTATGTATAGTCTGTTACCAGTGGGTTTTGAAGATGTCACTAGATCAATAGATAAAGCGTAAGAGACATTAATTGATCTTAGCAGCTTAGTAACTGTATTCTTAATTTTAATTGCTTTGACACGATAGGCAGTAAAATTTAAAAGGTCATTCAGAGAGGAGTGATACAAATGTTTACTGCTGACACATCGATTTACCCATGTTGAACGAAAGCAGAATTGAAAGCCAAGAGAATCAAGCGCACTCTGCATGAAGACAGCTCATCAGGTTGTTTTGATCTACAAGCAGCTCTCCACACTGAAAGCAGTGAAAGCAGCTTTCTCAGTAATCATGCTTTGCGGTATTATCCAATACAATTTTTAAAGTTTGTATATGTACACTCACACATTATGCAATGCATTTATATTTGGTATCACTTTCATATTTATCAAAATACTTAATTTCACAGGTCAAGGGATGGTGTCATGGAAATATAAATAATAATAATAACCGTGCTTATATACTGCTCTTCTACACATATGAGTGCCTCACCCAGAGCAGTGAACAAGTTAGTGTTATTCTTATCCCCACAATGGAGCTGGGGCTGAGAGGAGTGGCTGACCCAAGGCCACCTACTGAACTCATGTCAGTAGTGGGATTCAAACCAGTAGACTGCTGATTATGGTTTAGAACACATACTTAGTGAAACATATGCATTCTAAATAACACTGTATGAACATCACTGTAGTTCTTTTTCTAGTATGGTGTATAACTGGTGCTTCTTTATCTTTGACAGCCAATTAAAAATAGTGAACAGTATCAGATACATGTTCTGTAATTGTTAGCAGAGACCAAGGATGATCTGGTCATGTAACTTTTCTTGTCACTTTTACTATCCATATCTCTTATCTTACAGCTGGGCATAGTGGTACTTTTGGCTAGGTAAAATGTCACATGATTGGAAATAGTAAAAAAGAATTAAATTATGATTGGTTTGATATTTATCTTTGTTATCATATGAAAAGAACTTAGATTTCTGCATAAGATAATATATAAAAATGGTAATCCAAATAGCAGATCAGAGTTTTGGCCAAAAGAAATCTCATGAAGATCTAGGCAGGAAACTTACCCTTGTAATATGTGCTACGGTAACTTGAATGCATTTCATCGTTAATCTGACTGAGTTAGATTTCATTAAGATATGTCAGGAAACTTAATTCTTGTTGCGTTCATCTGTTCTATTTTTCTATGTTTTATTTAAATAAACATTTATATTTTGATACCTCACGTAAAGAAAACGACTAGCGTTTGTTAATGAAAGAAGCCATTAAACTCTTAGGAGGAGTCTGTCTCCTGGTTGGGAGAGTGCAACAAAAACATACATCCCGTTTATTTTGTACTGAAAAGGAGTTTCTCTAAAACAGAGAAACATGTTTTCAGTTCTCACTTGAAGGTTTCAAGCTGCTCAGGATTTAAGATAAAACCTTCAACCCATCTCTACCGAGTGTTTAATACTTTTTACTTAATGTTTAAAAGTTATGTTTAATATTTATGCCTAATATGATTATAAAAGCAATACTGTTTGAATTGTCTATAAACTTATTTGAGTTGGATTGTTAGTAAAATTACAATTTTATGAATTTTTTACCATTTTATAACATTACAACTTTGTACCAAAAAAAGTTTTGCACGTAGAAGAGGTTGCCAAAAATAAAATTGCCCGTGCCCGTGCCCGTGCCCCAAGACCAAGACCAAGACCAAGACTGCCGGGCCCCCGGGGGTCGCGGCTGCGCCGCTCCCCCCGACGCCCCCCGCCCCGCCTGCCCTTCTGTCACACCCAGGTTCCGTCATTCAAGCATAGAGCCTGTCATTCCAGTACCAGAGCCCTTCTGTCACACCCAGGGCCCTTCATTACAGTCAGGGGCCTGTTATTCCAGTCCCAGAGCCCTTCTGGCCCACCCAGGGGCCGTCATTCCAGTCAGGGGCCTGTCATTCCAGTCCCAGAGCCCTTCTGTCACACCCAGGTTCCGTCATTCAAGCATAGAGCCTGTCATTCCAGTACCAGAGCCCTTCTGTCACACCCAGGGCCCTTCATTCCAGTCAGGGGCCTGTTATTCCAGTCCCAGAGCCCTTCTGTCACACCCAGGTTCCGTCATTCAAGCATAGAGCCTGTCATTCCAGTACCAGAGCCCTTCTGTCACACCCAGGGCCCTTCATTCCAGTCAGGGGCCTGTTATTCCAGTCCCAGAGCCCTTCTGGCCCACCCAGGGGCCGTCATTCCATTCAGGGGCCTGTCATTCCAGTCCCCGAGCCCTTCTGGCACACCCAGGGCCCGTCATTCCTGTCAGGGGCCTGTCATTCCAGTCCCCTAGCCCTTCTGGCACACCCAGGGGCCGTCATTCCAGTCTGGGGCCTGTCATTCCAGTCCCCGAGCCCTTCTGGCACACCCAGGGCCCGTCATTCCAGTCAGGGGCCTGTCATTCCAGTCCCAGAGCCCTTCTGTCACACCCAGGTTCCGTCATTCCAGTCAGGGGCCTGTCATTCCAGTCCCAGAGCCCTTCTGGCCCACCCAGGGGCCGTCATTCCAGTCAGGGGCCTGTCATTCCAGTCCCCGAGCCCTTCTGGCACACCCAGGGCCCGTCATTCCTGTCAGGGGCCTGTCATTCCAGTCCCCTAGCCCTTCTAGCACACCCAGGGGCCGTCATTCCAGTCAGGGGCCTGTCATTCCAGTCCCAGAGCCCTTCTGGCATACCCAGGGGCCGTCATTCCAGCATGGGGCCTGTCATTCCAGTCCCCAAGCCCTTCTGTCACACCCAGGGCCCGTCATTCCAGTCCCAGAGCCCTTCTGTCACACCCAGGGTCCGTCATTCCAGCATAGAGCCTGTCATTCCAGTACCAGAGCCCTTCTGTCACACCCAGGGCCCTTCATTCCTGTCATGGTCCTGTCATTCCAGTCCCAGAGCCCTTCTGGCCCCCCCCAGGTTCCGTCATTCAAGCATAGAGCCTGTCATTCCAGTACCAGAGCCCTTCTGTCACACCCAGGGCCCTTCATTCCTTGTCAGGGGCCTGTCATTTCAGTCCCTGAGCCCTTCTGGCACACCCAGGGGCCGTCATTCCAGCACAGAGCCTGTCGTTCCAGTCCCAGAGCCCTTCTGGCACACCCAGGGGTCGTCATTCCAGCATCGGGCCTGTCATTCCAGTCCCAGAGCCCTTCTGGCACACCCAGGGGTCGTCATTCCAGTCAGGGGCCTGTCATTCCAGTCCCAGAGCCCTTCTGGCACACCCAGGGGCCGTCATTCCAGCACAGAGCCTGTCGTTCCAGTCCCAGAGCCCTTCTGGCACACCCAGGGGTCGTCATTCCAGCATCGGGCCTGTCATTCCAGTCCCAGAGCCCTTCTGGCACACCCAGGGCCCATCATTCCAGCATGAGGCTTGTCAATCCAGTCCCAGAACAGGTTATCTGAGCCCAGACACTTTCCTTCAAAATCCATTCCACGTTTTCTTTGCACCTCTTTTTTTGCTCTAATGTGTTTCAATGGAGCCCATGCAAGTCAATGGGCATTCCAGTTTCCCATTATTTCCTATGGGCATTCAAGCCTCTCCCATTATTTCCAATGGGCAATCCTGTCATTCGTTTTAGTACATCCCCTATTTTACAGCAGTGTACTAACACAGCTACCTTTTTGTAATCATCATGAACATATCAATTTTTATTCAGAAGTATACTCTTGATTTTTGTGGCTGTTTCACCTAATGGGACTAGATGGTCTTGTACAACTAGTTTTTATTGTTAATTTGTTTTGATTGTAATTAAAATGCATTACATGGTTTTTGTTTTTGGATTCTACAGAGGCTAGAAATCAATGAGTTTAGACTGGAGTAACTTTGTACAGGATTATACTGTAAATCTCTCTATCAACCTGCTGCAATCTTGTTGGAATAGAGAAGGCTAACATGTGCCCAGGATGGGATGCAGACCCTAGCACATGTTGTCAGAAATATTTATATTTGTATATCAAACAGTTGGGAAGGAGAAGTATTAATAACTTTACCTGCAGAGTAATTTAGTTTGATATTTAGAAATCATGTATGAATGACTGCTTGCATTGTTGTTTCTAAGCGAGAAACAATAAAATTAAAGTAGTTTGTATATTTTCTGTTTGTAGACTGATTTTTTTTTTTAAAAAGGCATGCTCAAAACTTTAATGCAAGTTGTTGTTTCAGCTCACAAAGTCGATCTTTGGCTCACAACACTGCACAGCTTGAGAGGGAACATTGGTCCACACTCCTCCCCCAGTTCTGTGGTTGATTTATACTGAATTAGTAGAAAAGAACAAGAGCCCACTAGCCTCTATAAGACTTAACAAAATTTGTGGAAAAGATATGAGCTCTGGCTCATGAAAGCTCATACTTTACCATAACTTTTACTAGTCTTATAGGTGCTACTGGACCCTTGCTATTTTCTATTGCTACAGACAGGCTAACAGGGCTATCTATCCATCTTGATTTATACTGAGTTGCATGTGTGGCCTCTTAGTTGTGAGAAATTATCCTATGATGCACAATGTTCCAAAGAGGCACTGGATGCGCTATATTTTCCCTGAATGAGAGATTCATTCGAATGTAGGCAAAAGCTAGTCTTTTGTAAGGTGAGAGGGGAGCTTGGCCATCTCTTTAAATAGACAAAGTGAGATAGATGCTTCAGTAGCAGATTTGGGGTGAGGACCAACATCCATTGTCACCACTGCTACCTCGCCACTGCCACCGCCACCACTTCACACACACATATCTAACAGCCAGAGCAGCTAACACATCTTGCCTCCGTATTCCCCAGGAAAATGTAAAGACAGCATGGCAGGTACATAGTCATGAGACACAAGAATTAAAGAGGTCCCATTGGCCATGTGCAGCTTGCTGCTCTGTCTTTCAATATGCCTGGGGAATGAGGAGAGAAGGTACTTTAGCTTCTCCAGCTACTGAAGGGTGGTGGTGGTGGGTGGAACAAGTAGTGAAAGGTAGCAGTGCCTGAATACATGTACTCTGTCCCTGTCAATTTTATTTATTACATTTATAGTCCACTCTTCCTGCAAGTGGGCTCAGAGCAGATCACAACAATTAAGATACATAAAAGATAAAAACTGGTAGCATAAAATTAAATTACAGTTTGTTAAAACACTAAGTGCAGCGCATATATTGCACAATCCCATCTTCAGTCATTTGGGCCTAAGCGACAGGCTGGCCAACTATTGAATGAACAACAGAATCAAGGGGGCATGTGCCTGCTCTTGGTAGGAGGCCGGTTGTGTAACGCACCTGCCTCAACCACCATATGCCTGGAGGAACATCTCTATCTTACATGACCAGTGGAACGATAACAGGTCCTGCTGGGCCCAAGTTTCCGCAGACAAAGAGTTCCACCAGGTTGGTGCCAGGGCCAAAAAAGCCCTGGCCTTGGTCAAGGCAAGGAGTACCTCCTTGGGGCTAGGAATCACCAGTAAATGTTGGTCTGCTGAACAGAGCACCCTTCAGGGAATATAGAGGGAGAGACGGTCCTGCAGGTATGTTGGTCTCAGTCCGCTAAGGGCCTTAAATGTTAAAATCAAGACCTTGAACCTGATCCAGAACTCCACCAGAAGATAGTGCAGCTGGCGGAAGACAGGCATTATATGTGACCGGAATGGAGTCCCAGTCAAAACATGTGCCACTGCATTCTGAACTAGTTGTAATCTCCAGAGTAGGCCCAAGGGCAGCCCAGCATAGAGCAAGTTACAGTAATTTAGCCTGGAGGTGACCGTTGCATGGATTGCTGTTGCCAGTTTGGTGTACTAGTTAAGAGCAGTGGGACTCTAATCTGGAGAATCAGGTTTGATTCCCCACTCCTCCGCTTGAAGCCAGCTGAGTGACCTTGGGTCAGTCACAGCTCTTCCAGAGCTCTCTCTGCCCCACCCACCTCACAGGGTGATTGTTGTGGGGATAATGACAACATACTTTGTAAACTGCTCTGAGTAGGTGTTAAGTTGTCCTGAAAGGTGGTATATAAATGGAATTTGTTGTTGTTATTGTTGTTAGGTTGTGGGTCAAAAGGTAGGGGGCAAGTTGCCTGATCTGACGCAGAGAGAAAAACGCTGACCTGGCAACCGCCATGATCTGAGCCTCCACTGATAAGGAGGCATCCAAGACCTTTATTGGACAGTGTTGATTCATAGTGTTTCTTCTTCCATCCCTATATACTGTTTCCTTGCTTGGCTGTTTTCAGTTAAAGATGTGCACATGTGATGGATTTTCACAATGAGCTCAAGCAACTCTGACAGAAATAGCTGCTAAAGATCTGACAGCATATGTGGCTTTCTCTGGCATGTACATGACCATTCTTTGTACACTGTTTCCCATATTCTCCTAGCTTGTTTCTGGTTTTGAGAGGTGAATTATCACGTGATTGCTGGAATGTTCCCAGATTAATACAAACAACATTAGCTTCCAAGAGGAGTAAAAGTCAGGAGAAAGTTAAAAAGAGAAGAATCAAACCCAAGGTAGATTGCTGTTTTCCAGCTTTAACTTGATCAATTTTGATTTTTTTAAAAAAGTATTCTACTTTACAGATGATTCTCAAATAATGATACAGTTAATTCTTCATCTGTACTACATTTGTATCTTTAACAAAAATATATATTTTTGCTATATCTTCCAATAATTGTTTCATTTGGAAAAGCAATCACTGTGCAAATTGGAACCATCATTTGACAGTCTATTATTTTTAAATAATTTGTTTCCACAGTTTTAAACAGGCAAGATAGTACAGTTTACTTTCTGGGCAATTTCCAAAATAATTTCATGTCCCTACTGCAACCAGGCTTTTCTGCCATGAACTGGATTCATAGTCTTTTTAAAGCTTTAAAGTGATTTGCTTTCTTAACTTGTCAGATCTGGTTTTATACGAAGGAGAGTCAGAACAAAATCAGTCCATCACATTTCACAGTTCCACTGCTTATGAGGATGCAGAATTAATCTGTTCAAGTCAGTTTCTGAAAACTTCAACTGTCCTTTGATGATTCTCCCAGTATAAGAAAGCATTGGGCATGGTTGGATACCTTACAACTGGTGATGGTAAGAGACCATTATAACACGATTCCATATAAAGAACGTGTCTGTATTTGTGATCAGAATCCTATCGAAGACTTAGGCCATCTGGTCTTCCATTGCCCAAGATTTGCATTGGTATGTGGAAGATATCTTGGGGATATTTTATTACAATATCCTGGGAAAGCAGAAATGATAGATTAACTGTACTACTTGCTGACAAAAGTAAATGGATAACAATGCAAATGGCATAGTTTGTTGAAAGGGTGATAAAGACCATATAAAAATCATCTACTGCTGTTGTGGCTGATGGATAAATTAATGTATTTTACCAACTATCTGATTGAATTGCTCGAATTGATGCTGGTTTTAGTTCAAACTTGTGATTTTAATGATTGTTATAAATTGTAAGGTATATTAGAGTTTTTAGTGTTACTCGAAAAGAGTCTGGTAGCACCTTTAAGACTAACCAATTTTATTGTAGCATAAGCTTTCGAGAATCACAGTTCTCTTCGTCAGATGCAACTGGTGATGGTAAGAGACCATTATAACATGATTCCATATAAAGAACGTGTCTGTATTTGTGATCAGAATCCTATCGAAGACTTAGGCCATCTGGTCTTCCATTGCCCAAGATTTGCATTGGTATGTGGAAGATATCTTGGGGATAGTTTATTACAATATCCTGGGAAAGCAGAAATGATAGATTAACTGTACTACTTTACTGTTACTGTGATTGTTGTATTATAATCCTGATGTTGCTGATGTCAGTTGCTAAGGCTGTGAGCTATCACAATAAAGCTTATGAGGATTTTCCCCATATCAGAAATAAAATGAATATGAGAATAAAGTATATGGGAAGAGGAAGGGAAATCCATCAGAAGAATATCTCAGTATTGTTCATTGTGCAGGAGAGATAGAATCCAATGATCCACTTGTTTTTTTGAACATGTTAAAACTTCTCAGTTTGTTGTACTGCTATGACGGCCACCCCCCTTCATTCTCCCCACTGTGAGGCAGATTTTCCTGCCAAAATTCAGTTTTTCTGCTTTAACTGAGCAGCTCCAAGTAGTATGTTAATATTTGTGGTTTTGAAAGTCTGTTTGTCTCACCCTGACATACAGATATAATTTTGGCTTTTTAGCCGAGCCCAGGAACTTGATGGGGGAAAGCAGGAACCTTCTTCCTTTTTGTTGGAAAAGGCACTAGAGACTATATAACATTAAAAAAGAAATAACTTTATTTAACAGGCAGGGATTGAATAAATGTAGTCAGGGGATGTGGAGGTTAAATTCTGTTGGTGTTACAGAATACTAGAGTTCCACCAATACATAGATGCAAAACAAATGGTTTAGAGTACAGATGGGCACGAACAGCAAAACGAACAAAAAAAAGCCATGAACAGCCCAATCCGCTGTTTGCGAGCAAGCTGTTCGTGAGGCCCCGTTCCCGGCGAACATGTGTTCGTTCCAAGCCCTCTTCATGGCGTTCATCAGCCGTTTATAAAGCTCAACAGTCTGGCGCCTTTCAATCAATTCCCCTGGCAACATAGCCATGGACTGTCTGAACTCTGTCTGAACTTCTTCTGGCTTTCCTTCTGGCTTGTAACCCCTCAAAGTAGCTTCCAGCAGACAGTCCAGTTTTTTTCCACTATGAAAAGAAAATGACAGGAAAGGGAAGGACCCATGGATCATGGCTTTCCTAGGGTCCAATCTCTCCGAAACTTGGGAGGTCTTCAGAGGACAGTGAGGACTCTGTCCCCTGCAAATTTGGTGGGTATTGGACATTGGGAAGGTCAGTTTGTAACCCCTCAAAGTAGCTTCCAGGAGACATTCCTGTTTTTGCCACTGTAAACAAAAAATGACATGAAAGGGGGAGACCCATGGACTCTCCCCAGCTCAAGTTCAGCTAAGTCCCAAGGGGGCTGTTCTGGCTCCCATGAACCTCCAACTACGAACATGTTCATGAACATGTCATGTCCGTCGATGTTCGTGAATCCCTGTTCGTGGATGGCAATGAACAACGAACATCGTGTTCATTTTTTTTTCTTGTTCATGACCATCTCTAGTTTAGAGTAGTTGTTGTGACCAACAAGGAAAGATTTTGCAATGGTCTGGAACTGAATAGATATAGATATACATATAAAGGCTATCCTGAAATTATGAAGTGTAATGCAGTACAGGTCGCTTTTAATCAATTTAAACTAGAGGGAAAATTTGGAACTGCAGAGTGGAGAGTCAGTTTGGTGTAGTGGATAAGAACGCGGGCCTCTAATCTGGAGAACAGGGTTTGATTCTCCACTCCTCCACTTGGAGCCAGCTAGGTGACTTTGGGTCAGTCAAAGCTTCTAGGAGTAATAATCGATTATTATTATTATTATTATTATTATTATTATTATTATTGATGATGATGGTGATGATGATGATGATGATCGTCTTATCTGTAACTGCATCATGTTTGAATATCCAGCCCCAAATATTGGTATCTATCACAGTGACACCCATGGGGGAGTCCATCAGATAAGAAGTAGCAATATTGTTGCAGCAAGCAACACAGCAGCATCTTTCTGCATCATCATGAGACATTGCCTGTAGAATAGAGTATTGGAGTCATTTCTTTGCTTTTTCCAGAATCTAAGCATGACAATACGTACATGGTCCCTGATTGCAGGCAAACCAAGTTCTGCCCTCATCAGAGCTGCTGGGGTCCTCTGGGCAGGGCAAGAATTCTCTTTAAAAAGAGTTGGATGGATTCCTGTTTTGTGACTAGGGCCATTTCCCCACGTCTTAAAAATAACACCCCATTCACTATAGTGGGGTGCTATTTTTAAGACGTGGGGAAACAGCCCAGGTGATCATTACATACCCAAACTTTTTACTTTGTATAAAAGTGTGGGACAGCATGGTATAATTTCAGAACCGGGTCAATCAAGATACCTCCCTTCAAGCTGTAAGATTTCAGAATAGTACCTATGGTTCTTAAAGCTGTAGAACTGGTGACTGCAAAATGAGCCCTCCAAGACAGGGCTCATTTGGCAGTCACCAGAGTTTCACTAAAGTTTACTTCAAGATATTTAAAGGTGCTATATTTGTGTGACGGTCCCCGTCGGTCGGGTGCGCAGCGCCTGGCGGGTCCTTCGCGGCACGGTCGGCGCCTTCGGTGGGCGGCGGGTCCTGGGGTCAGAGTCTCTCCCAAGGCCATGCCAGCAGCCCGTGTGCTGGCGCATGGGGGGTCTGGGCTCCCTTTTAGATTGGCCTCAGACAGCCCAAGGCTGTTAGGCAGGATTAGCAGCCTGTTGACACAGCACTTGGTCCCAGGGACGGTCCTTCCGTCAGGACCTGCCTCCCCATTGCTTCCTCCCTGGCCAGGAAGCTGAAGACCCCTTTTATTCCCTCCCTCTATGGGCAACCCCGCCCTGCTCCCCAATTGCCAGCCCCCAAGGTAAGCCCAATCACCTGGGCTACTGCTGGTAGCACCACCTGGCTCCACCCCCGCCCAGGCTGAGGACCTCGTGTCTGTGGACACCTGGAGGCTGCCTTGCCTCCCATCCCCTGTTCCCCCATTGGGCTCACGCTTATGGCCCGCCCGGCTGACGGGCTGGTGGGGCTATCGCTGTCCCACGTCTGGGCTGGCCCTTGCCCCTCCTCCCGCTGTGGGCATTGGCCGTAGCTGCGCTCCGTGGGTGGCTGCGCCGTGGCCATGCCTCGCCGCTGCCTCTGCCGCAGTCGGGGCCAAGCTGCCCAGCGTGTCCGCCCCAGTGCCGCCGGTCGCTCGGGCTGCCGCGCCTCCATCTCCCGGCCACGGTCTCTGAGCGGGCGCTGCGGCGCCCCGGCTCCTCTGTTGCTGGCAGCCGCTGCCTCCTCCCGGCCGCGGCATCTTGGCTGGTCTGGCGGCATCTTGCCCTCTCCGCCACCCGTGGCCGCCGCCCGGCCCCTCGGCGGCGGTGCCCAGGCCAGCCCTCCTCCGGGCTCTTTACTGCTGTGCCGCCGGTCTCCTCCTGCCGCCTGGTAAGCTGCGGGGGCCTCCGGGCCACAGGGGGAGGCGGCGAAGAGGGAGGGGAGGCCCGTCCCCAGACAATTTGTCTATTGGAGTGCAATCTATGGTCCACTTAAATAGATGAGGCCTTTTTCTTACCATAGTTCTATTGTCATCCTGCATTGGGCAGGGGGTTGGACTAGAAGGGCCTGTATGGCCCCTTCCAACTCTGTGATTCTGTGATAAAGATAATCACATAATAGGTGGAGATGTGTTTCCTATTGAAATCAATAGAAACAAAGATTCTAGTGTAGTAACTATAATAAAGAAAATATTAAACAACCAAGTGAATGAAAAGTGATTCAAATGCAAATTTTTGTGTATATTCCTAGTACAGTTTGTCCCTAAAAGCTGTGCAAATGGTATATCCTATGGGGTGTTTCTGTAATCCTGTAGGAATTGCCCCCTGAACTTTTCACCAAAGCAAGAGTTAGTTTTGCTGACAGAAGAACTTCTTGTATCAGCAGAACAGTGCAATCCTAAGCAGAGTCACTTCAGTCTGATTTCAATAGGCTTAGACTTGAGTAACTCTGTTTAGGATTGCGCTGGAAGACTCCTTGTTCTGGTGGGAAGTGCCACCATTAGTGACATGGTCTCATTCCATGTCCAGAGTTTTGACTGCTAAATTTCCAAAGAGTATATTTCCAGACCTTTCTAGTCATCTAGATATCCCAACTACATACCGAGGCATTCTTGGTACTGTGAAAACACACCTTTTGGAGGTATACTGTAAGTCCCCCATGCAATGGAAGAAAAACATAACTGTACATACATACTAAAATATCCAAATCACGAAGGAAAATTATTTACTTTTAGAACTTAGCATGCAAGATATGGTGAGGAGATAAGGTGGATCTCATTATTGGGGACATATAAAGGATGGCCATGGACACATGCCATGCTGTATGCTGCTAATGCTCAGTTCTGTTATATTGAACTGGCTTCTCAGACTATTCAGGAGCAAAATGTCAGAGGTGTGAAGCAGGGGAGCATCCTTGGACCCTATAGGAACTGCATTCTTGGTGTATGTATGCTCCCTACAGGAGACAATGTACACATCTCATTAGAGGAATAATGATGTAACAAGGAGATGAACATAGAATTTCTGTTTATATATGCACAAGATTATAAATAATATCTTTATCGAACTAATTCTCTACCCTGACCTGGATAGCTCAGGTGAGCCTGATCTCATCAGATCTCAGAAGCTAAGCAGGGTCAGTCTTGGTTAGTAATTGGATGGGAGTCCTCCAACGAAGACCAGGATTGCAGAGGCAGGCAATGGCAAACCATCTCTGTTAGTCTCTTGCCATGAAAACCACACTAGGGGTTGCCATAAATCACTTGAGGGCACTCTACACACATACAAATAATCCTCTAGGGAGCTCAAAGTGAAGTATATGGTTTTTCCACAACACCCTTGGAAGATAGGGAAGCAATAAAGTCAGTTATTTGGTTAGGAATTGTGAGGAATATCTGTATATATGACATTTTTGCACATCATCTTTCCTCAACTTTTAAAGAAATCAGGCCTGTTACCCACAGTACTGCCATATTACTTTCCTCAGTTATGTATTTCACTACTGTAACTTTCCAGTGTTGTTTATCTGCAGGTTTCAGAAGACAGCTGTGGTTCCCAGGACAGTCTTATCTAGATGGCTAGCCACAGACCTTGGAGAAGTTACTTTCACATTCCCAAATCTCTACAATGGCTGGGCATATGGGGGAGGGGGAATGGAAAGGAGGGTTTGATATACTGCAACATGTAACCAGCATGCCATTCTCAACAAAGCTTTGTGTTCAGCCAGAAGCTTGCATAGCCTTTGGATTATCTATGGACACCTGTACTTTGAATATAATCTTTCAATAAAGAACCTTTGACTCAAGAGACGTTGGATTTCTTGCTGCAAGGGGTTGGGAGATGAAATCAGAGTAACTTGAACTCCATAGACTGATATTTTGTTGAGAATCCTCCTCTCTCCCTTAACCCACACCCTGGAAGGATGGCTACCGGATATACTCTGACTGAACCACCTGCTCCGGGACAGGTGGCTGGAGAGACTCCTTTTTTTCCTGATGTCGGGGGTTTACAACCAACCCCGTCTGGAAACGTATCGTGGGCTGACCTGGGCGCCAGACCGCGGAGTCGTATAGGGAGAGGATTTCCCCCTATGAATTGGACTTCCGTACCTACACCTCGGCAGTAGAGACCTCGGCCCCGAGAGGGCAGAGAGAGGCGCTTGGGGACTATGTTTGTGCGCCCCTCTGGAGTGTTCACCCAGGAGCCACAGCTCTCCCCCGTCGTGGAGGCCCTGGGGATGGGCGCCAGCGGGGATCCTGTGTGGGAGGCCCTTCAAGCCTCCACGGTGGCCGCTCATGCCGCTATGATTAGTGTGCTTCCCCAATACGTGTGGGATGAGGCGGCAGGATGTCTGGTGGAGGCGCCCACAATGGTTGGTAGTGGGGGCGAAATGCCTCAGGACTGGTCGATTCCCCACCACGAATTACAGAGTTGGGACAACATCGATGCACGATCGATTGGGTCCGCTAATGTGGGAAGTGACCCAGCGCAGCCCGGAGATCGGTGGAATGTGCTTATGGAGAAAGTCCAAGTTATGTGCTACGAGATGTTAGCAGTGACCGGCCTCACCAAAGGCTGGGAGGACAGTCTATCTGGGGCCCAGCGCCCTGTATTACTCATGGAAGCGACAGGCTTTGGCGTGGAAAATGTAGACGCGGGGCAATCGGCACCGCTGGATTTACAAGGAGGAGAGGATCAAGTGGAAGGGTCCCTCGGCTCGACTACCTCCACATCCAGTTACCACGATATGTTAGGTTCCCCAGCTGAGGGGCCATGAAACGTGGGCTTACAGACCACCCCAACCCTGGGCAAAGGGGCCATAACTGGCTTGTTGGCAGAAGATGTGGAGCGCGCCCATCAGATGCAACAAGCATGGGAGGAGGAACTACGCAGAAATGCGGAGAGGGCTGTGGAAGAGGTGAGAAGCAGGGTGGATAACGCTTGCTATGCAGCAGTGGAGGTGCAGGTAGAGGCCATGAGGGGGGAGTTAGCCCAAGTGGCCCAAATAATGGAACTGATGCTAGCACATCCCGCAGGGCCCCCCGCACCGCCTGCGCCACCTCCCGTATTGCCCCCACAGCCTCCCCTAGCTCATGTAGGAACTCAAGCTGGAGGGGCAGGCCCTCTGGTGCCTATTCCTGCAGGACCTGTGAGGCTGCCAGCGGGACAAAGGGAACAATACCCCAACTGCAGCTGCCGACAGTTCCACCATCTGCCCTCTCTCAACAATAATCTTGAGAGAGGATTCATCCGCCAAGCCAGCTCTCCCCATGCGGCTCCGGTGTTGTTTGTAAAAAAAAAGGATGGGGGACTCAGACTGTGCACCAACTTCCGAGGAATCAACACAGTCTCCATGTCAAATGCCTACCCCATCCCGTTGATCCGGGACCTCCTCAGCGTGGTGGCACAGGGTAAGATCTTCTCGAAGTTAGATCTTAAAGATGCTTACTTCCATGTCAGAATAAGGGAAGGGGATGAATGGAAAACCGCATTTAATATGCCTCTGGGACAATATGAATACCTAGTTATGCCTTTCGGCCTTAAAGGGGCCCCATCCGTTTATATGATGCTTATAAACGAAGTATGACATGAATATTTATATAAAGGTGTACCTTGATGAGATTTTGATCTACACACAAGATAAGTATGAGATCGGACGTCTCTCAATATGTAACATCCTGCCCTATGTGCATAATGGCCAAGTCGAGGAAGGGGAAACCCCCGGGGTTATTTCAATCTCTAGAAACCCCCTCCAGACCCTGGGAGGTGATTTCTATGGACTTTATAACAGATTTACCTCCCTCAAAAGGGTGCACTTGTATTTTAGTGGTGGTGGATTTATTTTCAAAACAAGCTTACTTCATCCCATGTACCACTATCCCTACTGCAAAGAAGTTGGCCAGCTTATTCATGAAGCACATCATAAGACTGCATTCTTTTCCTAACAAGGTGATCTCCGATAGAGGCGTACAGTTCGTTGCCAACTTCTGGCGGGAGTTACTTCAGGTAGCAGTCATCAAGCAAGGTTTAAGCTCCGCGCACCACCCAGAAACCAATGGGCAATCTGAACAAACAAATCAAGTGTTAGAGCAATTCTTCAGATGCTATATTAACTACCAGCAAGACAATTGGACGAACTTTATCTCTTATGCTGAGTACGCGTACAATAACTCAGGCCACAGTTCTACAGAAGAGTCCCCCTTTAAAATTGTGCACGGATATGAGGGGCAGGCCATACCCTTCGAAACTAATGCAGAAACAAAGAAACCAGGAGATCTGGGAGAATGGTGGACATCTCTAACCGAGCAATGGACTCTTATTCAAAAGACTTTGAACAAAGCCAAAGAGGATTACAAAAAGTATGCCGACCGCCACCGTGTGGAGCAATGGAAACTACAACCGGGAGATAAAGTTTGTGTGTCCACAAAACACTTCAGGAGCGAATAGCCCAGCAAAAAATTAGGACTGAAGTACATGGGGCCTTTCCCTGTTAAGAGAGTAATCAATGACGTAATGGTGGAATTAGAATTGCCAAAAAACCTAAAGCAAATGCACTCTATCTTTCACTTCAGTCTACTGAAAAAGGCACCACAACCAGATGAATGGCATCCCGAAAAGGCGGTGCCCCACCCCACCCTCATAGATGGACAATGCCATTACAAGGTGGAGGAGATCTTAGACTCCAAAAAGAAACATAACAAATTATTTTATCTTATCAGATGGAAAGATTTTGATGAAAGTTACTGAGAGTGGGTAGAATCCTCCCATGTACACACCCCAAAGCTCATAGCAAAGTTCCACAAAAAATACCCACACAAGGTGGGGACTGAAGGGTGAGGGGGGCCTTTGGAGGGGCAGAATGTCAGGTCTGCTACCCACAGTACTGCCATATTACTTTCCTCAGTTATGTATTTCACTACTGTAACTTTCCAGTGTTTTTTTTTTTTGAAAAGTTTTTTATTGGGTTAGAACATTATTATTTTTGCATTACAATCAATTTTCCCCTAATTTTCCGTTTCTAACCCCCTCCCTTTCCCCCCCTTTTGTTGACTTCCAACAGCTTTCCCACCCTCTGTCCCTTTTCCCTTACTTCTATTAAATTCCTCTATCTAAAACAGATATACATTCTCCATTATATTAAGCAGTACATCTTTAACTCCCTTACTTATTATACACCCAAACTATACGTCTTTAGATAAACAATTTATCCCATTTTCCAGTTTTGAATATTTCTATATAAACCTATATATCATAAACCATAAAAATTTCCCACATTTAAATCAAACAATTTGATTTGTTCTCTATGTATTACTCATTTCATCTTTTTATGGTAATTCTATATAACTCCTCAGATACTCAATCAATTTAACTCTTCTATACATTCAGTTTGGTGCATATAAATCTTGTCAAAGAAAGAAAATATTGTTAGTTAGTCAATCCTCATGTTTAAACCTTATCATTAATTATTCTCTATCAGTTAACCTATACATATCTATATATATCTCAATCAATTAATCTAACTGCTTATAAATTCACATTTCTCTTCCTCCCCCGGTAAAGTCACCCCTCTCTTTTATACTTTTATTATACTTCAGTAGTTCTCAAACTGCCACAGTTTTCCTCCCACCTCCCATTTCTTCTCCAGATATTGTTTCAGCTTCTCCCAGTCTGTGTTAAACTGCCCTGAGTCCAGATCTCTCAGTTTTCTTGTCATCTTGTCCATTTCAGCCATATACAGCAATTTGTAGATCCAATCTTCAATAGTTGGTACTTCTTGTACTTTCCATTTCTGCGCATACAAAAGTCTAGCTGCTGCAGTCATATAAAAAATCAACGTCCTATGATGGGCTGGAATTCCCTCCATTCCCAAGTTTAGCAGCAGGAGTTCTGGGTTCTTATTTATTTGAAACTGTAAAATTTCACTCATTTCTCTTATTATTTCCCCCCAGAACTGCCTAGCTACCTCACACGACCACCACATATGATAGAGGGAGCCCTCATGTTTCTTACATTTCCAGCATTTATTAGAAGTATTCAAGTTCCCTAGCGCAATCTTCTTTGGTGTCATGTACCAACGATAGATCATTTTGAAAATGTTCTCTTTAATATTGATACATGTCGTTGTCTTCATTGTAGTTTTCCACAAGTATTCCCATGCCTCCATTGTTATTTCTTTATTGAAATTTATAGCCCATTTCACCATCTGTGTTTTAACTATCTCATCCTCAGTATACCATTTCAACAGTACTTGGTATACCTTGGATATTCTTTTCTTGTCTTCTTTAAGAAGGGTCTGCTCTAGTTCCGAGTTCTCTGTTTGTATGCCCCCTTTTACAGAGTCCGAATTGTATAAATCTCTAATCTGTCTGTACTGGAACCAATCGTAGTTAGGTGATAGTTCCTCTTGCGTCTTTATTCTAAGTTTAGATACTTCAATTTTAGTTATTTCTTTGTATGTTAAACATTGTTGTTCATTATCAACAGCTCTCGGATCTATCACCTCGTATGGAACCACCCACAAGGGGGTTCCTTCTTGTAAGTAAATTCTGTACTTCTTCCAGATTGTATATAAACTTCTCCTTACAAAATGATGTAGGAACATCGAGTTGACCTTTACTTTGTCGTGCCATAGGTATGCGTGCCATCCAAAAAATTTTTTATATCCCTCTAGGGCTAATAGTTTCTTATTCTTTAACGTCATCCACTCTTTTAACCAAACTAGGCAGATTGCATCATGATAAAGTTTCAAGTTGGGCAGTTGCATTCCGCCTCTTTCCTTTGCATCTTGTAAAACTTTTACTTTCACTCGAGGCTTCTTGCCTGCCCAAACAAAATCTAATATTTTCCTCTGCCATTTTTCAAATTGTTTAGAGTCTCTGATGATTGGTATTGTCTGTAGCAAAAACATTACTCTTGGTAACACATTCATCTTAACTGCTGCAATCCTGCCCAACCATGACAGATTCAGTCTATTCCATTTGATCAAGTCTCTCTCTATCTGAGTCCATAATTTTTCATAATTATTCTTGAACAAATCTATATTTTTTGCAGTCAGCTCAACTCCCAAGTATTTCACCTTACTAGTTACTTCACAGTCCGTTGTTTCCATTAACAATTGTTGTTTCTGCTTAGTCATGTTTTTGCATAATATCTTTGACTTCTTTTTGTTAATGAAGAAACCTGCCAAGTCACCAAACTCCTTGATCTTATCTATCACTTTTGGCATGTTCTCCAATGGATCTTCTACAATTAACATTATGTCATCTGCAAATGCTCTAACCTTGTATGAGTAGTCCTTTATTTTTATTCCTCGTATTTCCTCATCTTGTCGTATTTGTATCATCAGAATCTCCAATACTAAAATGAACAACAATGGAGATAACGGGCAACCTTGTCTTGTTCCTTTACTAATCGTCAATTTCTTAGTCAGTTCATCATTCACTACAATTGCTGCAGTCTGGTCTCTATAAATTTCTTTAATTGCTCTGATGAATCTTTCTCCCAGTTGTAGCTTTTCCATAATGGCAAACAAAAAATCCCAGTTTAAATTGTCAAACGCTTTTTCAGCGTCTACAAAGAAGAAACCAACCTCTTTATCACAACGCTTATCGTAGTATTCAATAGCATTGATCACTGTCCTTAAATTGTCTCTTATTTGTCTGTCTGGCAAAAAGCCTGCTTGTTCTTCCTCTATGACTTCCGAGAGCCACCCCTTCAGTCTCTCCGCCAATATCTTCGCAAAAATTTTGTAGTCATTGTTAAGTAATGATATAGGCCTGTAATTTTTCACATTAGTCAGATCTTGGCCCTCTTTTGGGATCAATGATATATTCGCTTCGCTCCAAGTGTCTGGAATTCTTTGATCCCTAAAAACTCCGTTCATCACCTCTTTTAGGAATGGTGCCAGTTCGTTGGCCATTGTCTTGTAAAATTTAGCCGTAAGTCCATCTGGCCCTGGCGCCTTTCCTAGATTTGCAGATTGTATTGCCTTACTTATTTCCTCATCGGTTACTTCACTATTCAACTTATTTCTCCAAGCTTCCGAGATCTCTGGAAGTTTAGTTTTCTCCAAATATGATGCTATTGATTCTTTGGTTACTTCTTTTTTATTATACAGATTAGCATAAAATTTATAAAAGGCTCTACTAATGGTAGTCTGTTCCAGATACGTTTTGTTTTCTTCACAGATTTTGTTTATTATTTTCTTTTCCCTTTTCTTCTTCAATTGCCATGCCAAATATTTCCCAGGTTTATTAGCACCCTCAAAAGCTTTTTGATTCAGTCTTTTAAGGTTCCACTCCAATTCTTTATTACTCATTGCTGTTAACTGTTCTTGAAGAATTTTGATTTCCTGATATATTTTCTTTTTCCCTGGTCTCTTTTTTAACTGTGCTTCTTTGGCCTTTATTTTCTCCTCAATCTCTTGTCTTTTCTCCTCTTTCTTTTTCCTTGCTCTGCCATTTAAGTCCATTAGTATGCCCCTTACAACCGCCTTGTAAGCATCCCAAACTTTATTGGTTGGTACTTCTTTATTCACGTTGTATTGTATAAAAAACTTTGTCTCTCTTCTCAATATTTCCATATTCTCATTTTCCTGTAACAAGTCCTCATTTATTCTCCAGGCTTTCCTTTTCCTCCTTTTTCCAAATTTCCACATAATTGGATTGTGATCTGAGCCTACCATCGGCATTATTTCTACCTCCTTAGTCCATAACGCTAAGTCCTTTGAGGCCCAGATCATATCAATTCTTGATAATGTAAGATGCCTTGCAGAATAAAAAGTAAACTGTTTGGTTTTAGGATATTCTCTTCTCCATACATCTTCAAGAGTCTCTTGTTGAATCAACTCAAAAAAAAGCTTTGGCAATAGTCCTCTTTTCTTTTGTGCTGTTGTAGTCTTTTTGTCTAGTTCCAAATCTGTCACTCCATTGAAATCTCCAGCAAGAATTATCTGGTCATATACAAGATCGTCTAAATACTTCCTTAAATCCTCAAAGAAGCTTTCCTTTGCACCGTTAGGTGCATAAAGTCCGACTACCAACACTCTCTTTAAATTCCAATTACATTCCACTGCTACAAATCTAGCTTCCACATCTCTCATAACAAATTTTGGCTGCAGCTCCTCTTTTATGTACAACACCACTCCTCTTTTTTTCTTGTTAGAGGCCGCTACAAATTCTTTGCCCAATTTTCCAGATTTTAAATATTTTACATCCTGTTTTCTAATATGGGTCTCCTGCAAACAAACAATATCACATTTTTGTTTTAGTAGCCAATGAAAAATATTTTTCCTCTTATTCGGTGAGTTTAGTCCATTTACATTCCAAGATAATACTTTACACTCCATATTCATGGTTTTGTTGGTAAGTCTTTTTCATTGTCCTTGATAAATCTCTCCATCTCCCGCTCAGATCTGATGCGTTTTTTTGCCCCTCCAAACTCAAAGGACACTCCTTCCGGTAACTCCCATCTGTACCTGATATTCATGTCCTTCAAAGTCTGAATTAGCACTCTATATTTTTTCCTGTCCAGTAACACTGATCTGGGCAGTTCCTTCATTATGATAATCGTCTTGCCATCAATCTCCAATGGATCTTGAAATTGTTTTGTCACAATCCTCTCTTTCATGTTTCTAGTTGTAAACTGCACAATCACATCCCTTGGTAGTTTCCTCTGGGTTGCAATTCTCGAGTTCACACGGTACGCCACATCTAGGATAGCCACAATTTCCTCCTCCTCCTTCCCCAGGTAATCAGCCAACACCTCAGTCATCTGTTCTTGCGCTGACTTCCCTTCCACTTCCGGCAGACCACGAAAACGAAGCTGCTTCTCCATGTGTTTAGTTTCTGCAACTGACATCCTCCCCTTCACCAGTCTCATCTCTGTTTGTTGCGTGTCTATTAAATTCTCCATCGCGTCTTCTACTGTTTTAACTCTCTGCTGCGTTCCTTGTAATTCACTACTAATCGTTTCCACGCCTTTTTTCACTTCTGACAGCTCCGACTTTACTGTCTGTGTAACTTCTTTGACCTCTTTAATAAGCTCCAGTTTCGTGTCCTTAAGTTCTTTCATCATGTCTATAAGTTTTTTGTCCAAATTTTCTATCGCCGATTGCCACTCTTTTTTCGACATCGTGGGGCTTGCTTTAGCTCGCTCCCACGAATCTGCTCTCTTCCTTAGCTCCGTGGCGTATATTTAAACGTTTTCCTTTTTTTCAAATGTCCCAATCTTTGCCAAAATTAATTTTTTTTTTTTGTATCCAAAATGTCGGGCGTCTTTTCTCTATGGTTTCTCTATGTTATTGTAATCCAAGATGGCCTACTTCCTCTTCCGCTGAAGCCGCGACCCTTCCCCTTTCAAAAATGGCGATTCCCTGCTTCCTGTCCGTCGGCAAGGGCCGCTTCCCTCCAGCCACTCTATTGTTGTTACGCACTTCCTGTCTCCCGTCTTCCCACAGCAGGTCTCGCGATGGTGTCTTTTTCCCACAGCTCCGAAACCACAGGTATTCAAAACAATAGTCCAATTTTTGCAATAACTTCTTTAAATTTAGTCTCTTTTAAAATACAACTCCTGCCGAGTCTTCGCCTCCTTTTCACTAGTCTGTTGCAGTTTAAAAATCTACTTTCTTTCTTCTCTGTTTTTATCAATCTGTCCCGTTTCAAGAGATAGCGATCTTTACCTTCTCTTCAGCTTTCTCGGGTTGTAATCGCTGTTTCGATCTTAAATTCTCCTCTCGACTTCCCTCCCCGATCGAAGCTTGGGTATGTAGGTCTTATGCCAGCCGAATTGGCCCCAAAACTGCCGCAGAGATTATAGCCGACCCGTCGCAAGGTGGGACCTCAAGGATCAGGGGGGAGACTCCTTGTGTAGAGCCCCCCCCTCGTCCGAGATCTAACTCACCCTAGGGTCTTGAGCGTTCTTTGCCTGCTCCCCGCCTGAGAGCAGTCGGCCGCGGGTTATTTTCACCCCTCCGGCCGATTAAAACGGCAGTCCGGTCAGCTCCGCAAATGGAGCTGCGTTAGACCTCCATGAATCCCAAACCGGAAGTCCGTAACTTTCCAGTGTTGTTTGTCTGCAGATTTCAGAAGACAGCTGTGGTTCCCAGGACAGTCTTATCTAGCATGGCTAGCCACAGACCTTGGAGAAGTTACTTTCACATTCCCAAATCTCTACAATGGCTGGGCATATGGGGGGAGGGGGAATGGAAAGGAGGGTTTGATATACTGCAACATGTAACCAGCATGCCATTCTCAACAAAGCTTTGTGTTCAGCCAGAAGCTTGCATAGCCTTTGGATTATCTATGAACACCTGTACTTTGAATATAATCTTTCAATAAAGAACCTTTGACTCAAGAGACATTGGATTTCTTGCTGCAAGGGGTTGGGAGATGAAATCAGAGTAACTTGAACTCCATAGACTGACACCTTCTTTTAAAAATTTACCAAATGAGGTGGGGCTTCTGGGATTGCAAAAATCTTTCTAAATAATGTTTCAAAAACGCTTTGTATTGAACAAGTAAAATATCTGGCATGTACCTTGGTAGTACAAATAGTTGTAGTCAACTAGAGTTTTGCAGATTAAATTTTTATGAATGCTAGTGAAGTCATAATTTATTTCATGAATAAATTCTTGAATGAGATAGCATGCAACACATAGGTGAATTAGATCAATGGTCTCAAGTGTTATGCAGGCAAACTTCAAACAGGAATGGAAAAGGAGTATGAACTATTTTTCTGAATTTATGCAATGATGGCTCCACTATGAAATCATTGTATCCAAACACTTAATACAATCCAAAAAAATTCTCAACTGATAATAAAACAGATGGAAACACACAGTTAAACATTCAACATAGGTATGCCTAGGGTTGGGCCCAGTCAGCCTTTTTTATTCAATCCTCCTAACTACAAACCCCATTCCATGCGCCTTCTCTCCATAGAGATCCCATGATTTTTTTTGGTGTTCAAAGGGGATCTCATCTTCAATTTTGCACCAGGGAAAAACTAGTTAGTTCCAACCACTAACTTTTTATGGATTATGCCCACTGCTGTGTTATTGTTTGGGATCTAATCCACAAAGCCATCCTATTTAATAAACTGTGTCAGATTAGAAGGGCTGGAAGAGAGCTGATTGCTTGCCACTGTGTGAACTGCAAGAACGTCTGGTTACTACAATCATTTCTGTCAAAACATTCATTAGGGTTTTTCATATTATATTTAATATAATATGAGTAGGTCAAGCTGCTTACATAAATAATGACAAATCAGCTTCCATTTTTCTGCCAGCAGCTTTATATCCTTTGTCAGGTGCAGATGCAACAGTGCTGGCACTACATATTGCAGGTGCATATTGTTATATTTAAGTTTGTAATTTCCATGTCAAAGAAAATAGCAGCTACTTGGTACCTGTAAATGTACCTGTAAATGCTCTTTTTAAAAGCTTCAACAGGTTTCTTTACTTCTCATAAACTAGCCTTATTTTTTGTATTGCCAGACAGGATAAAAGAAAGTCTAGAAACTGCTAATTGTCTCTGGAAAGTTTTTTTTTTTAAAAAATGTAGTATCTACAGGCTGTATTTGGACAAATAAGAGAGCAGGCATGGATAGCAATATAGCAGGGACAGTTTTATTCATTAAGAAAAAAATTATGGATAGAACCAATGTTTCTATTATTTTAGTCACCTTTAATAAGTCTTTGCCTCTACCCCACCCACCAAATAAAGATGCCACATACTGGCAGCTGATCTGAACCTTATTTAACCCCATTACATTAGTGCGGGCTGTCCTATCTATTAGGATGCCAGAGGCTTACCAACGCTACATGGAATTACTTACATAATTGTTTTTCAGAAGTAAAGAGTAAATCCTAACAGGTTAAAATCCACAGGGCACATAGGAACAGAATATAGTCTTAATATCATACTTGACCCTCAAGGTACCCTTCCCACTCCTTGGGGACATCATTGCTAATGGAGTTTCCATTTGAAAATAGTACTGGACCAAAAAATTCCAAATCTGCCATTTTGGCTCCAGGTGGTACTCATTATCCCAGATGGACTGCTCCCTACCTGCCCCACAGGGTGAGAAGAAAGCTGTGGCATTGGCTGCTTGGATAAAGGCTCTGACAATGCCAATGTGCCTTTACTCTGCCACATTCTTCCTAAGCTCCTGATTTAGCCCCAGGCAGCAGAAACAAGGTAAGTCACCCAGACTCCTGTTGCCAAGGCTCCTGATGCCAAGGCTTAGTCATAGAGAAGAGCAAGCCAATCAGCTGTCAGGCTCTGGATGACAGGATATGGCAGACAGATCTCTGGATCATTATAGCAAGACAGGTCCTCGGTTAAATGACTTTTATTCAGAAATCAGATCTTTTCCATATTCAAGTTCATAGGTCTACTTAGGAGCAAGGCAAGCAATGAAGCTGCTCGAGCAGAAGCTTGATAGGAATGACAACATGGGAAAAATACATTTTATTTCTACCCTGGTTTTCCTCCCCCTCCCAATTCCAAATAATCTTTTGCCACTCTTTCTTTGTGAGAACATTTTACATATTTGTGCTATCACGATTCGTTGCTAGGACGAAAGACATATCATAGTCTGAGAGGAAATGCAAGGTCATAAACATTGGAGTCCAGCAGATAACCACCTGTGAAAGCCTGAGAAACAGAGCACGAACAACAGGAAATCAAGTAACCTTAAGATTCTGTTTACAATAACTAGACTAAGCTTCTAAATCAGAATTAAACTTGACATGGATGGATGGGTACAGACATACATGACATCAGCACCCAAAGGTTCTGAATGGTAAGAGCTGTTCTAACAGCAAAGCAAGCTTATATAATAATACTTGCTCTCTGCCTCTGATTAGATGGGAACTCTAGCACAACTGATTAGTATCTTCATTTTTTGGAAAGGCAGGCAGGCAGGCAAAGGCAGCTGCCAGGACACTAAGGGAAAGATCTGGAAGACTGTTAATGAAGTTCATTAATGCTTTCCCACCTCCAGTATAATTAGGCAATTTTATTCAACATGGCATCTTAAGACCCCTGCAAATTCAATATTGGACTTTTTTTTTTTACAAAAAATAAATTGACAGAATACTCTTACAGAATCCTCACAAAACTGTCTGAAAATATTAAAATGCATAAAACACCAGTCTGACGTGGCTTCAGTTCAAATCCCAGACTACCTGGAAAAGCTCACTGGGCAACTTTGATCCAGACATTCTCATTCAGCCTAACATTCTTGATGCTGTGAAGATACAGTATAAGAGGAGAAAAATATATATGTAGCCTGAGTTCCTTGGAAGAAGGGAAGGATCACAATGTAATATGTAAATAATGTATTTATCAACAAATTTACCCTGAACATGAAGAGTCAAGTCTGCAATCCATGCACTGTCGAAAATCTCATGGTTTCCATAATTTCCCCCGATTGACAAGTGTTCATTTAGTTTGCTTATGAAACTGCACACTTTTCTTGAAAACCCCAATTGTGTGCAGGAATTTCTGCCCCATAACTGTATATGCCCTGAATCTAAAAAAACTGTCACTCTGAAACCCAAGAGTGCCATTGTTCTCTTGATGTCTTGCCCATCATGTGTTTTTAATATGCACTTTTATGCTAAAGTTGACAAGAAATTCCATGAGTTTTAAACTGAGCAGAAAGGATGATTTATGTTTTTGTACAGAGATCAGTCCCACAGGGAAGGAAGCACTCATGATACATTTAAAATCAAATTAAAGCAAGGAAATCACTCTTCTTACAGGGCCCTTGGAGGAAATACAGTTCCTGCTGATTTTAATCCTGAAGCTGTTCTAGATTCCCAGGTGTTTCCAAGGTTTGTGATCTTGCCAGGCTGCTCTGAATTTCAGCAGTCTAGCAAATTCAAGATTTATTACTTTCTCATTTTTAGAACCTGCATGCTCACAACAGGAGGCTGTGGGAGAACTCATGGTGAGACTTAATCCAAGACTGGGGTAACGTGCAAGCAATCTGACCAGACCTCAGCCCAGAGAAGGCAACATTTCAGAACCACCAATTGAGTGGAAAAATGATTAATCTGTAACTATCTTTTAAAAAATACAGCATTTTGTTTGAAGAAAGAGCAATTGAGCAATGAAACTATAATAAACAATAAACCTTAGAACTGAAACATTTGTAGCCTGGAGGCATGGAATCCTACATGTCCAACATACTCAAATTCTTTGAATCATAAATAAAGCAAACTAGGCACATATATTCGTAATTTCCTAGGCTTGATTTAGTTTGCACAATGTGTTTTTCTCAAAGCTTGAAGTTTTGTTTTCGAATCCAGATTTGTTTTTTGAATCCAGATTTGGCAAATGGGATGAAGAAAAGACTTGATCCTATTATTAAGGAACAGCTAACATTCCTTTACTGATGGAAGATGGTCACAAAAGTTCTGTAGTCTGCATATAGAGACTGCAATGGAATTGGGAATTAGGGTTCAAGAAAGAACCCTAACTTCTTCCCTATCTCTGCTAACTTTCTATCTTGAGTATGGGGGAATAGTGGCCTGTATTCAACAGCAGAGTTCTGAAACCTTGAGGGCATTTACATTTCCTTAAGAGACGGTGATGGTTTGCACAGATATCCCTTTCCTACAACACTCCACTGAGCCCCACTGAGCCCTCTAAGGGTCAGCAGACTCTTATGAGCAGCACGGGGCCTATTTGCCTTGTTTGGAAGTATGTGGTTGGATACAGTCCAGTGGGGTTTTTTTTGCCTTGCATACTGTTATGCTTCCAGAATCTGGAAGAAGGTATATAGGAGGAGCTAGAGAATGTTTTGTCATCAAGGCCATGTCTGCTGACTTGATCATTCTTCTGGCTGGTGACTGCTAGAATAGAACACTCAAGTTTGGCTATTTGAAAGCAACTGGCATTTCAAACTGATGGGGGATTCCCCCGACAGAAAAAGTTCCTTGGGATCCCATTATTAATGAAATCAAGTGCTCCCTTCGAAAATAGCTAACCAAATAGCAAAGAATGATTTGTAATATGAGGCAAAATGATTCAATGGTATTGCAATACTTCTATTTCAGTGGATGGTGGAAGTTTCATTGATCGTATTATTCTGTCCCCTATATCAGTCACTTTGTCTGATTTTTTTGGTAGAAGTCCAAGAATCACACCATGACTCACTAACTAAAGAAAAGTCAAAATGTAACACAATACAAGAAAAAACAGTAATAAAATAATAAACATAGATAAATATACAAATAACCCAATAGGGATTTAATATAACTCAATATAAAGGGCAAACAGATACTAACAAGAAGGCAGGCAAATGATAGTATATCGCATCTCAGTTTCAAGATCTGTAATAAGACAGGTTAAAGTGCAAGGCGCTTCTAAACAGAATACTCCATTATTCCTGTGACAATATACAAAGTGCCTATGCCTATATAAATTATGTAAAGTACCTGTGCCCCTCTCTCTTTATATATGTATACACATTCAATGAATATCACTGTGATCCAAGTGTAATCCAAGGAAACAATAGTACAGACAACAATATTTATAGCAATATAAATTCTCATCAATCTTCCAGTTAACCACATAGGTTTAAATCATCCAAATGTGGAAAAAGAAGTTCTTCAAAAAGTTCTTAATAGTTGCACTGCTTTTCCATGAGTAACTGCATGGTTATTCCATGGTTACCTGGAAGATTGATGAGAATTTATATTGCTGTTAATATTCATTGTATGTATATATATCGAGGAGCACAGGCACTTTACGTAATTTATATAGGCTCTGGAAGACTTCCTTATCATGCTGGGAATTTTAAAATTATTATTATTTATTAAATGTATAGTCCACCCTCCCTGCAAATGGCCTCAGGGTGGATTACAACATACAGATAAAAACACATTCATAAAATAGTACATAAAATAATAGTAAAAGCCAGATTTAGCAGCATAAAAACAAACTCTGCACCATGTTCCTAATATCCCTGCCAACCATAAGGGGAAGAGCGGGGTGAAGATGTGAGTTGGGGCAGATGACTCATATAGCTCCCCACTAATAGGAGACAGGCAGGGAGGCCAATTGGTGGATCTGAATACTGGCCTCAACCAAATGCTTGGCAGAACATCTCTGTCTTACAGGCCTGCCAAAAGGACACAAGGTCCTGGCAGGCCCAAGTATCCTCTGACAGAAAGTTCCACCAGGTTGGGGCCAGGACTGAAAATGCCCTGGCCCTGATCGAGGCCAGTCAAGCCTCCCTAGGGCCAGGGACCACCAGTAGATGTTTTCCTGCTGATCTAAGCACTCTCCGGGGTACATATGGGGAGAGGCGGTCCCAGTCCGTTTAGGGCCTTATAGGTTAAGACCAAGACCTCGAACCTGATCTGGAACTCCACGGGGGAGCCAGTGCAGCTGCTGCAAGGTTGGAATCACATGTGCCCCATATGGTGAACCCGCCAGGACACGTGCAGCAGCATTCTGGACCCGCTGCATCTTCCAGGTCAGTCCCGAGGGAAGCCCTGCATAGAGCGAGTTACAGTAGTCTAATCTGGAGGTGACTGTTGCATGGATCACCGTAGTTAGGTCACGGGTTGAAAGATAGGGGGCAAGTTGCCTGGCCTGCTGAAGATGAAAAAAGGCAGACTGGGCAACTGCTGTGACCTGGGCCTCCATTGATAAGGAGGAGTCCAGTGTCACACCAAGACTCCTAACCACCAGTACGGGCACAAGTGGTGCCCCATCAAACGCTGGGAGCTGGATCCCCCCATCCACTGCACCATGGCCCAAGTACAGGACCTCTGTCTTTGTAGGGTTTAACTTCTGTCTGCTCTACCGCAGAATGATGTCATTCCCAGCACAACAAGGAAGTCTTCTGGAGTGCAGATGCACACAGTATGCACACAAAGGTGAATCCTCCTGGTGAGTGCCCCCACCCCCTCATTCCCCAGTTTGGGGTTCTGAGGGAACTGACAGCCCTACTTGGGCCAGTCATACACTCTCAGCCTAACCTACCTTACAGGGTTTCTCATAAGGAAAAAAGATGTAAGTTGCCTTGCATCTCCACTGAAGAGAAAGTTGGAGTATAAATGAAATAAAAATAAAAATGTAGTCCATTTGGATACACAAGGCTTCCAGTCATTCAAATGATTAAAACAAATCTAAATTGTGCTTGTCCAGTGGGAGTTAAGTTAATATCACCTACGAACTCCAGTCCACCTATTTGTATTGGTAGCAAAAAATCTCTGGAGAAACTGGAGATCCAATGCAACTTGTGACATAAGAGGGAATGGATGAACATTGTTTCAACAATTACACCTGAGTGTCATTGGAATATCAGCAAGGGTGCCTGAGTGATTTACAACAGGTCCATCACTGCTACAACACCACCTCTTTACCCACCCACCCATGTAATTTGGATTATAAAAGTGTCTGTACAATGATTGTGCAATCCATGCATTTGATGAAATGAGGTATGACTCTCAAAAGCTTAGGTTGGAATAAATTTTATTAGTCTTTAAGGTGCGACCAGATTTCTGCTTGATTGTGATGGGAATTACCACTGACACGGAGGGAATGAGTGTCAGTGTTACTTTTCTCTCTCATTTCTACTGATACTCTTATGACTTTCCATCTGGGAGTACACAACTGCATTTATTTGCTTATTTTTATATATAAATGAATAGAGAGTAATAAATAAAAAGAATAATAAAAATATAACAAAAATAAGAAGGAAGTGCAATATAGCTCCATTCCCCCCTGAGATTGACCTCTATTATTTTAAAATTGGGTTGGTTCATGCTGTCTGTGGACTTTATATTCTGTCAGAAGACCTTGATTCTGCATATGATCTTCCCTTTCATGTTTGTAGAGCAGTTTAGACAGCTCGAAGCATTGAAATCTCATAGCCACTGGGGGTGGGGGAGTACTAGAACTCATGAGTGCTACAAGTGATAAACCGAGTGTATCACATGGACTCTGACAGAAACAGAAGCTATTCAAGTATTCATCAGAAGGGAAACCACAATGGCTGTTCAAGCTGGCTGCTGCATTTGGTTCTTTTAGTCACAAATCGGTTAGCAGCAGCAGGATCCAGAAGATAAGATAAATGTTCCCTGCATGTTAAACGTTATGAGAAAAACCAAATGTTCAGAGATGGATGAGAGTCTGATTCCTACGAGTCACACAAGAGAATCAGGATAAGGGTTGGGACCATTTTACTCCTGACATCAACAGATCTCTTTGCCTCCCATTAAAAAACTGTGTTGCTCCCTGCCACAGTACTGTGTAGCAATTAGACTAGCAAGAACTAAGAAGATTGTGAACCAGGTTCATGTCTCCACTCTGCCACAGAAGCTACTGGGCCAGTTACCTTTTCTTAATCTATCTTGGAGTGTTGTTGTTGCTGTGAGGATAAAATGAAGGATGGGAGAATAATTTTGTATATCACTTTGAGTCCCCATTGAGGTAAAATGTGGGCTATGAACATATAAATAAATATGTTTTCTGTGAGCTCCCTGACTTGTCTGAAGTCTGAAACATTCAGAAAATAAAAAGTTTATTTATTGGGTTTATAACTTGCTCTATCCCATATATTCAGAGATGCTTACAGCAGTTTCCCCAAATGTAGTTCTGCCCCCAGTGAGCTCACAATCTAAATAATTAAATATAATGTATAATAATTTAATATAAAATATAACAAATCCAGATGTGGTAGGGATGGCGTTTCTGGAGTTCTGCCAGGGAGATGATGGATCTTCAGTCCCAGATCCTGGATTACCCACTTTTCCAGCAGCAGTCCCTCTCACCTTTTTAAGTTCTCAACATCAACATGTAGTCAAAACAATCATAGCACTGTGACATATTCTGTAAAAAAAAAATCTCTTTGCCGGATTGAGGGGTGAGAGTAAGGGCTGAGATCAGAAAGCACAGATAACAGTTTGGAGTTCAAAAGGCCACAACTTTTATTGCTTTCAACTTTCAGGAGCCTTGGTGCTGCATGGGGCACGTATCCAAGATCAGCTGACCCACCTGCCAGCAGATGACCATCTCACCCCCTCAGATCACCAGCTGAGGGGGGCATTGTGGGATGACAGTAAGTGGAATTCCACCTGGGCATACGCCTCTGTGTGGTTCCCCTGTCATCTGGAATCGAGCATGCCCTGACAGACCACTGCCCTGCATCGCCCCCAAGATCCCTTAAGGGGATCCCGTGCTATGGGAAAATTGTGCATGCAGGCCGTATTTCTTTCCAAGTGGATCCATGCCCAATGCCAAGCCAATCCCCCCAAATTGTGACAAACAGTTGACAGACCACAAAGAGTTGGCTATGCTGGCTGCATAGAACTGCATATGGAACCGTGTCAGCTCCCCCTTTAAAGCCTGGCTGGGTGGACCTAAGGGAGAACAATGCTTTTCAGGTCCTCCCACTCAGATACTCCCCCTCAGTTTGGCTGGCCAGCTTCCAATTGACCGACTGAGCATTTCAAATCTATTTGCTCCAGCAGGGTCTCAGATGGCCAGAGAGAGCCGCCTAGGCCAAGACATGGCTGCAGGGGCCTCCGCCATGCTCTCACACCCAATAGCCTGCAAACTGACTTCCTGGTGAGTTGGGGTGGGTGGGTAGCTTTTTTAAAGCAACACAACTGCTCCAGGGAATGAGAAATGAGATTGTAATGCCAAAGCCACCAGGTATTTCATCACAGCTGGCTTCCAATCCACAGAACCTGTTGACTCTGAGCTTCATCCTAAAAAAGAGCAGGTACATCGGACAACCAAGTGGTGAGTAGCTTTCAGAGTGCAGCAATATTGTCTTAAGATACATGCAAGGGATGATTTCAAATATCTTCTTTTATTTGGAATCAGAAACCAGTTTTGATTTTGCTTCCCTTTTGTGTGTACAAAACATATTTTTCTTTAACGTATACCATTTTCTGGTTCATATATTTTCCTATCAAATGTATACATTTTTCTGATATTTTGCATCAGTAAATAAGCATACTATACATATAGTGTGTGGAGAGAGAGGGAGAGAGAGAGAGAGAGAGAGAGAGAGAGATTAGACATGGGCACAATGGAAAAAAAGAACAATCTGTTCGTTGTTCATTGCCACCCATGAACAACGAACAGTAACGAACATGACCCTGTTCACAAACATGTTTGCTGTTTGTTGTTCATGGCCCTTAAAGATCCCTTTAAACTATCAGCTGGCAGGCCATGTGCAAGGGGCAGGGCCCTTTAAACACCCCACAAACTGACCTTCCCAATGTCCAATACCCGCCAAATTAGTGCCGTAACTTCTCAGGTTTAAAACTTAGCCACTTAGCCACTTATCAATCAGTTCCAAATTCAAATCCCAGAGTCTTTTTCTACTCTTTTGACAATGTACAGTAAAGAAAACACTCCAAAAAGTTGCCCTAGAACTGTACAAGAGACAGCAAGAAGATTGTAATTAGTGTTAAGTTGTTGTAAATATAATTTGTTCCAGGGTGGAAGGTTTATATCTTTAAACTAAATCAGGTAAATAATATCAAACCGACAGCCTAATCATTACCATGATGATGCAAGAGGAGTGATTATGATGAGTCAGGTGCTTTTTCACACTGTCACTTTAAAGCATTTCAGTATCTGTTCTGCTTCCCATGTTTGCAGGAGTTCCACACTTGCAAGGTAGTCATGGGACACAGAACCCATTTTTGTCTGTGGTATCCCCGCCCCCCCCCCCGCCCTGAGGACATACCATGATTTTATTTTGAAGCTGCTGCTGAGTCGTGTCTGGCCCAATTAATGTCAGTGTGAACTCTATACTCCCCTTCTGCTTCTCTTCTCCCCCCTCTCCCTTTCCCCGGGAGCTGATTGGTCTGTGCAGAATTAACCACTCCCGCTCTCCTCAGCTCTCTGAACTCCTTTCCCTCCATTTTTATCAGTAAAGTGAGATAAGGCTGCTTCTCCATTTGCTTCCTTCCTCCCAAGTGTGCAAGCACTCTCTTGTTTTTTCCCCCCAAAGCCAGGAACAATTCCTAGTGTTGCTGCTTATTCCCTGCTGGCTTTAAATGCCAGGGAAGGGTTAAATGGCTGCTTTCCCCTTCCTCCTTTGAGGGTATGCACACTTTTTTTTCAAAGCCAGAAATGAGTTGTTCCTGTGTTGTAATGTTACTGCCCTTTCCCCCTGGTTTTAAAAGCCAGGAAAGGGTTAAATGGCTGCTTTTCCCTCCTGATGTCTTCTGCTAATGCCAAAGAGTTTTTAAAAAAAAGCTTTTTGCACATCCCTTTGCAAAATAAAGCTGCTGGGAAGCAATGAAGCAGCAGCATTTCAACCCTTTCCCGGCTTGGCTTTAAAAAAAAAAAAGGGTGGAACAAACACGAAAAGTACTCCGCCACCAATTGCCTCTCCAGTGGGCATGGAGCAGCCCAATCAGCAAATACAGAGGTGGGGGGGGGAGTGTTCCAACATTGCAACATTACTATGCCTGCTCAAAGGTTTTTTTTAAAGTGTGATGTAAATTGCAAAGCCTCCAAAGCCCAAAATGGCACCAAGGCTTCAAAGCCTCTAAAATGAAAAACAAGATGCCAAATCGAAACTGCCTCAGACAGTGTGGAACATGGGAGTAGCATGCCAAAGCCACTGCAATCGAGACGAGTGCTCATAAATGGCTGTTTAAACCATAAGTGCGAAAGGGACCTAAGTGTGGTGCAGTAAATTAATGTGTCTTAGTATGACTGCTCTCCACTTTGCCATGAGACCTGCTGGGTGAGCTTGGACCAGTCACACTCTCTAAGCCTAATTTAACTCACAGGGTTGTTATGAAGAGAAAATGGAGAAAAGTGAACATATATTTCATAGAGGCTGCAGCATCATTTATTCCATAGAGGTCACCATTTATTCCATAGAAGTGCTCATTACTAGTTTAGACACCATACAGAGAGTAAAAGAGACCTTGCCCTTCTTACCTGCTCTCTCATTTTTAAAGTTCCCTTTGCTGCATCTGCTACCATCAGTCGCCATAACAGGATGAAGAACATCCATTTTCACTTGTTTGTTTTAGGGGAAAATGTGGATTAATGCCTGAGAAGTATAATTTGGGTCAGGTGAGCTAGGGTCTTATTCTACATGTTATGTACAATAGGTTAGTAAGCTGCCATCAGAAGAAACACATCAAAAGGCATTGCAGGAATTTTAGGAAGCTCAGTGAACCAACTAAAAGGCTTAAATTTTAAAATAGCTTGAAGCCTTCGGAATTATAAGAAAGATAGACATTTGACCCAGTTAAGAGCTGATAGACATATTTGGTTAGCATATCAGAAACCAATCTAACACAAGAAGTTACAGCCTGGTATCACTAACCACTCGAAGAAACCCACTTTCCGCTTCTAGAGAAATCTCTCCATATGGTTTGTAGCCATCAGGATTCCATGGATCATTTCAAATGACAAAACTAGATTCAGCAAAAACTTGAACAGGGTCAAATACTTGCAGGATGTTAAAACTGATGGCCACACAAAGAGCCTTGGAATGGTCTTCATAGCTGTGTTTGGACTGCCTTGTTTCCTTCTTCACTTCCTTTCAGTGCTCAGCTTCAGTTTGGCCAGATTTCTCTGCCTCAGTCTTTACTTTTCTTTCCTGCATGTTCTACCTCACCATTAGTGTGTTCAATCAACCTTTTTATTATCCTCTGTTTCACCAAACTTCATGAGCAGAGCAGATGCGTTTATCTCCACTTGGGTTCTGCGGAACATCAACATAGGCTATTGTTGGAAAAGACAATTACCCCCTCCCAACTCTCTGTGTTTGCAGAATGAACAATGTATAACTGGGAATATAAATGATCCTTGGAGCAATGCCATTGCAAGCCACCTATACAAGCACAGATTTCATGATAAGGGATGATGGAAGGAGAAGCATCCTGTTATTGACTGAATGATGAAGCTGACTGACCAACAAGGCTGGCTCAAAGTAGTGAGCAGCTCCAAGCCCCATATTTCCATGTCAGGATCCAAGATAGGGTGCAGAGGGAGGGCTTCCTCCTTTTGTAGCCAACCTTGTTCTCTCCTGGAGTAGCAGTGGCATGTGAGGAGGCAAATGTCTTCTACTGTGTTGCAACTGTCCTTGCAACAGTTGCAAAAGGATCCAAGGCAGGCTGTAGACACAAGAAGTGCTCCCATTGTTGCCCATCTTCAATCCTCTTGGGAAAGCAGCAGTAGGAAAGCACACAGCACACAACACCTCCCATGTTGCTGCTGTCTCAGATCCTTCCAAGGAGGACTACAGAGGAAGCTGTAGCATACCTTTCATCCTCCCACATTGCCATCTCCCCAGTCAGTCTGGAACCCTATCAACCTGCACCACCTTTGCTGACCAATCAGCAAAAGATCTTTGGTTCTTTGACTAAGCATCTGGGTTATCTCTGTCATAGTCTAGATGCTGTGGTCAAATTGAGAGTAATGAACAAGCTGGAACTGAATCCAGAGAAGATGATGCTGATAGGGAATAAGAGTTTTCTGGAAATGACTGATTTACCAATGGTGATTAGATGGGATGGCTGTTCCTCTAGAGGATGACCTTGTGATTCTCCCTGACCCAAATCTACTCATTGACCAAGATCTACCTGCCTGGAGCTGTGTCATTTCCTATTTGGACTCAGTGGCCACCATGCCTTTTAGACCAGTCTCAGTTTGCCATGCCAATCTATGCCGATTGCTGACAAGGTGAAGTCCTTCATGGCCTCAGATCTAATAGTTTGAAGGGCCACCTCTCTGCATCTGCACCTATATGCCAGTTACCTCTGGGACATTGTCTGATACATAATATGATCAAGTTCATAAGAGAAGTAGGGTTGCTAGAAACAGGGCCTCAACTTTCTTAGGATGTCTTCCTGAAAGAGTGCAGAAATCTTCCTTTCTTCTTACATCTCATGTCCCCCCACCCTCATTTTCCTACTCTGGGTCACCAAGGTCTTTTTACAACACCTGGTATGAGAGATTTTTCAAATGGAGATTCCAAAGATTGGGACCTTCTGCAGGCAAAGCATGTATTCTGTGTCCAAAGGGTTGTTTTATCATGACTTTGACAATTAATCACTGAACTCTTTTCTACCCTAAGGGGCACAATATTATAGCATACAGCTTGTACAGTAGAACCATGTATGTACATTTCGGCTGAATATGGTGCAGGTAGCACAGCCTGGTACCTGATTCGATCAGTGGCTGATGCCAATTTGCAAAAAAGGCATTAAATGTACAATGATGGCAGTAAAGATATTCCAATTTGCAGTATTCCTTTTGTATGTTCATTTATTCATAGATTTATGCTCCATAAACGTACTTTATTTATTGAGAAAATTTATATGCTGCCTCTCCTGAGATCTGCTTGAGGTATCACAAAGGGTTCCTGAGGCAGCTTCAAGAATAAACATAGAACAATCAATAACACACACACACACAAACTACACTTGATCTTAGCCAAAAGGCCAAGAAGAGATGTAGCAGTCAATAATACAAAACAAAATCAAATAAAACAACTGCAATATATTTAAGAACAATCATAAAACAGATTGAATTGCCATGTAGCCAAACAAAACCAATCATAAAAATCTAAATCTAATTGTTAGCAGCTCACAATGAAACACTGTCAACTTAGCATTAATAAAGTGGCAATGGGCATAAGGAAACCATACTTTAACTAAAAGTCTGAGAAAATAAGGAACCTTTTCACCTGAAGCTTGACATTATTCAAACAAGACATCAGGTGAATTCTTATGGGAAGAGTTCCATAGTTGGGGTGCTGCCATTGAGAAGATTCTTTCTCTATTGGCCACCCTGCAGAAAAGACTTTCTCCTCATTCTTAACCGTATGACACAATTCTATGCTAGGGTTTGTACTGAAGAGACCTAGTCCCAGACTATTTTAGGAGAGAAAAACAAAAGATTCCTTTCCTTTTAACAATCTTTTCCAGTCCAAGGGTTATATTTATACTATGATTCCAAATATAAGAAGACAGCTTTGCAATCATTGATTACTTTATAAATTTTTAAAACATGAGTCTTCTTCAGAAGGAATGCTTTGAAGCTTAAGCATTTATGCTCACTTGCTCAGTCAAATTTAAGCATGCCTTTAAAAGGTCTGTTAATCCTGTTTCATATACTATATGGTTAGAGAGGAATCTGTGATAACTTACCCTGTTGACAGTTATCCCATCTCTTCTCCCTCTTCCATAAGAACACATCACTATAATCTTAGAGTCGATTCACAATCTAAGGGCCAAGCTACACGTGATGAATGACACTTGAACAGCAAGTGGATTGAGTGGAGGGCAAGTGAACAGGGAGAAATACACTTGCCGTTCAAGTGTCATTCGTCATGTGTAGCTTGGCCCTAAGAGTCATGTGTGAATGGAATGAGCTGATATGCACATACAGCTGGATGTATTTTGAATGTTGTGAGCCAACAACATAAAGATGACAATGATGTACCAAAAGGAACAACACATAAACATTTCTACAACAAACTTATGCAAGACTTTAATAGCAACCATTGTAAATCCAACCAAAATCCTCAGAAAATAATACAGAACAGATTCAGTTCACACAATTAATAACAGAGCCATGCAGAACTTTGTGGGGATTGTTTGCTGGACAGATTGCTGGCTGCCAGTCTCCCGTTCTGACTAAAACCATTAACCAAGAGTTGAATGGAAACGAAGAAGATGAAATCATGGGAAGACAAGCAATGAGACAGTCTCATTGGTGTACCCAAAAATAAAAAAACCTGGCCAGATCGGTCCTTCCATGTGAAATATGGATCTGGAAAGACATGAGTGTGCATGCGTGTATGAGTGTGCAATGTACCTACCTGCTACCTCCCTGTCATTTAACTCTTGGTTAAGAGTTTTAATCAGAAAAGCTCCAAAGCCAGAAGGCTTTCTGGGCAAGATTGAATTCCTCCTGGTGCTCCTTAATCTTTGGGCGCTGTCTTTAGTTACTGTGCTGGCACTGGAGCACCATGACACCTAAGCAAAGGACAGCAACAGCAGCAGGCCACTGAATGGGCATGAACCAGCTCCACGTGCCCGGGAACATCTCAGTGTAGCTCTCCTTTAATACTTGCCTTTTCTTTCCAGTTTTCATCCTAACCTGCGTAACATGAGCCTTTGTAGCAGCCCGGGAGCTCAGAGGATGAGGAAGACCCCTCCCTCCTCAAACCCATGTGTGCACATCCACATGGAGATTACCGGTATTTCCTTGCATTGCGTGTAAAAATGCACAGAAAGGAATGGCAATGGTGATGCTAGTGCCAACAGTACCACACCATCTGCTGCTCTCCTCCCTGGTGCAAAGCAAACCTTTTGCGATTTGATCCCTATGAGCCACTCAATGCCATTGCCCAGGAAGTGCTGAAGAAAGAAGGTACTCATGCACACCTCACACATCCCCTTCCTGCCAATGGAGTTACCACTAAGATTTCAGTCTCTCTCCTTTAGAGCCAAGTGGTTGCATGATGAGTACAGATGGACTTGCCATTAAGGAAAACAATACACTGCTGGACAGCCACCCATTGCCTGGCCTGCCTGTGTGGCCATTGCACAATAAGAACTGAAATGAAACACACAAACTTTTTTGAGGGAGGGGGGAAAACCATTACAGCCTCATCCCCCAAATTTGTTATGCCATTCTGGAAGTCCCTTTAACAAGCTGAACCAACAATTTCTGTATTTTCAGCTCATTTTCCCCATTATGCACACCCCTATTCTACACACCTTTCACAGCAAATGAACAGTGTATGTGTGCACATCCAACACTCATCTGGATGCATACCCCGAGCATTATTTGGGTTCTATAAACACCAAACCCCATTGTTGTGTG
The DNA here is from genome assembly GCF_028583425.1 of Eublepharis macularius. Lineage (NCBI taxonomy): Eukaryota > Metazoa > Chordata > Lepidosauria > Squamata > Eublepharidae > Eublepharis > Eublepharis macularius. Next base: position 86,027,164 of record NC_072796.1, on the reverse strand, counting down.
CGCTCAAACTTGGTGGATTGATGGTTTAGAAGAAGGATTGTGTTTTGTGAAATTTTGGTGCCATTAACTGCAAAAATAGCTACCCCAAAGAGCCTTGAAGCTCTCATTGCAAAGAGCAGGGCCAAAATCCATGATATCAAAAAACCCTCAAATGGATTTGAGCCAAACCAGCAATGCCTCATACAGAAAACACCAATAATAGTAAAAAGTTTATTTCCAAAGCCCTGGATTTGAAACTGAAATGAAAATTTTCTCAATGCACATCTCTAATGCTTATCAAAGGACAAGAGAAAATCAGGGAGAGCCTGCTTTCCTAAGAAAACTTCTAACAAGGGGGATTTCCAAAGTTTCCTCCTACTTCCACGGTAGTTTGGAGAAGGGAAGGGGATTCTGAATTTGTTCTGGAGATCAGTCTACCAAACAGATGCACCTCTAACTATTGGCCTGGTACTTGCAGCGGAGAATAAAATTCAGACTTGCTGGGAATGGTTGAATGCAGCCTGACTGGGGTCTAGCAATTTAAGAACTTGGCCAGTGTACAAAGTTGATTGCCTCTGTGATTTGTTTTAACTCATGCTTCATAGCTCCTCTGCAAAATGCACATCCCAGTTATGGTACCAGCCAGGGAACCCACCCTCACTATCCTGGAGGCTCATTAGCAGGAGACTGGTAGCAGTGGGTTCAAGCTGGCTTCCCAAGCCTCTGTAGGCTCCTTCTGGGTGGAGTTGGTCAGGGGCTCCAGCTGGAGCAAGGAGGCCAGACTGAGATGAAGATCAAGGTACATCGAATGGATATGCAAGGTATTCCTGGTAGCATGGTTCTGTTTTCTGTTGCAGCATATTCAGAATGGCTGTTAGTCAATTAAAGCAAGACCAGTTGGGATTTGGCCAAATAACTAGCATATTAGCTGATTATATTTGCATATGGTGCATACAATATAAGCGATAAGGCAGCTATTAATGTGTGCAAATTTCCTCACAACCATGGAAATCACTGGGAATTATTTCAAAATTTCCAAAGAAATCTCTCACAAGAATTGCTGCCTGCTCAGAAGTGCACTGTTCACATCCCTCATAAAGTCCACAAACACCCCACATCACAAAGTTTCAAATGAATATATGGCCCACCTGCACACCTGTGACACAAAGGAAATCAAAGTACAGCTCACCGCATGTTCTCACATAGAACAAATACTAAGCATGCTTCCCCGGATGGGCTTTTGCCCTGTAATTAATATATGGGAAATGACATGTAAGCAATCTTCAGTGTGAACAGAATCTACTGAGCACTAATTGTAGACCACATGCGTCAAGATGTAACTTTTTATTCAAACATCGCACAGCCAATCTGTATAGGGAATTTTTGAATGAAGCTCAAATATGATGTGTAACTATGTGTAATTTTGACCAAATTGTCTTTCGAATGAAAGCAACCGGAGAAGGCTGCAACCTTGAGTGGGGAGGAGGTGTTTAATTCTTTTTCCTTAGGAACTCACCCCCAACAGCTGCTTTTGTAGTCACAGAATAAAAGACACAAGTTCCCATATCTTCTCCTAGAGAGGAGAAAAGCAGAGTGGGAGGGTAATTTCGTGCAGAATAAGGACCCAAAAAGCAAGCGTTAGGCAGCCCCTTTCACTTCAGACCTTCACTCAAGAGATATTGCAAAGTCACAGTTATATGCAACTTTGCTTTAATGTTTTTCCTTAATGAAAAGCAAGTCAGAGAAACTTGCAGCTGTATGATTGTTCTTAGTCAGGAAGATGCTATTATCACGCGATTTCGCGCGAGAACATGCTGCATCCCGGCAAAAGGTAAGCCGTGTGGAAATGGCCTAGCTTTCCTAATGAAATCACTAACCCTAGTCATGGCAACTTGCATAACTTGGGAAAAAAGGTATCTTCTGTATCAGCCCCTAATTTAGATTACTACTGGATTTTATGTGCATGCATATTGAGTATTGATCTACTGCCACCTAGTGATGATGACGTCAAACAGTAGTCAGTCTGGCTGAAGAAAGTGTGTTTTCTTATGCTGACATAAGAAACAGGGCTACTGTTTCCCATATTCTCTGCTAAGAGGAACAGGAACAAGAGCAAGAAGATGTTTGCACTACATCAAGATGGATTGCAACTCTTTTTTCTCTTTCCTTCCATCTATGTAACCTGAAGAAATCACATTTAATATGCAACCCTATGGAGAGTTACTCCAATCTAAACCCATTGACTTCAATGGGCTTAGACTGGAGTAACTCTCCATAGGATTGCACTGCCAATTGCAATAAGGATTTACAAGAAGACTGGACAGCTACATTTTACCCAGATTTTTTGCCACTGCCTATACTTGTCTCTCTCCCCTTACAAGGAAAGTGATACAACTCAAAGATGAAAGTCTTGGGTATGGAAGGTTAAATTTTCTTCTACTGTGTGTCATTCTTTGGCATTTTAACACAGTAGCTCTCCATGCCCCCTTCAAAATAGATCTTATTTGCTAATTAAGGAACAGTGCATATTAATACAAACTTATTCAAACACTGTCTTACCTTTGCTTCCATGTTGTTTTACTCTAATCATGATTGCCAGCTGTTTTTTCTATAGTCCTAAAGGAGATTGGAAGTAAACCCTGATTTAATTGCCATCTGTATTGTGGTTTTCTACATTCAGGCTGTACTTCAGTTTGACTGGCCTCTTTTGGAGCAAGTATTTAAAATCGAGCAGAATTATGTTACTTTGGTCCCACTGTGTTGTTTTTGTAGTTGAAATGTGGATTGTGTCTAGACATGGGCACGAACCAAAATTTTTTATCAATTCCGCAGTTCGTGGTTTGGTGCCGACGATCCCGAGGTCGCGAACCGAAACGAACATTTTCCATTGCCAAACCGGTTCGCGGTTCGTGGTTTGTGGGGCACAGAACGGCCTCCATTGCACTTAGAGAGCCCATATTCCCGAGGAGTGTTTTGCAGGCTCTCCTACAGCCATCACCCAAGTTTGGACAAGATTGCAAAGGGGATCTTGGAGTTATACCCTCTCCAATCCAAGGCCCCCAGGAAACTCCCACTCGATACAATTAGAGCCACCGGTTGACGTTGGCCCAGTGTACAGAAGGTGGGTGATGACGGTGGCTGCTGGGCCTGGTGGGCACAGGGAGGCGGCAATGAGCCACCTCCCCTCAGGGGGCGGGGGGTCTGGCTGCTCACTGGTGGCACCCCCATGTGCCCGCCTGCCAGGCCAAAGAGGAGCGCACTGGTATTCCCTGCCAATGTAGGAATGGTGGGTACTGCCGGCGGCCGCAGGGCCTGGCAGGCACAGGGAGGCAGGGAGTCTGACCACTCACCGGCAGCACCCTCCATGTGCCCGCCCACCAGGCCAAAGAGGAGTGCACTGGTATTCCCAGCATGGGTGGGAGAGGACATGACATTCGGATGGGGGCCTGATCCCCCAGCAACTGTGGGTCCTCGCCTGAGGGTCCCACTAAGGAAAATTTCGACAGCAGCCGACAGTACCCACCTTCCTGCCTTCCCGGAAAAGATGAGAGGGAGAGGACATGTCATCATGAGGAGGGGGAGGGGGAAGATCCCTCAGCAACCACAGTTCCTCACCTGAGGGTCCCACTGAGGAACAGTGCGGCAGCAGCCGACAGTACCCACCTTCCTGCCTTGCTGGAAAGGATGGGAGGGAGAGGACTTCTCATGTGGTGGGTAAGTGGGAAGATCCCCTTGTAACCTCCAGGCCAAAGTGGAGCATGCTGGTATTCCCAGCGAGGACCAGAGGGCGGGTGATATCCTCTCTCTTTCTATTTCAATCTCTATCTGTTTCTACATACAGTTCTCCAACCATATACCATTTTCTGTTAACATACATTCTCTAATGTTTGTGCATACATTCTAGTGTATTTTTCATTATACTGATACATTCTGTAATGTTTGTCTCTTTCTCTGTTTTTGATTTTAAATCCTTTTCTCCATGGATGTGGCATGTTCAGTTCGATTCTATATCTCCTTGACGCATTCGCATTCTATTTCCACTTCTAGAACGGTTGATATCTGTGTGCCCCTTTCTATCTGTTTCTCTGTATCTCCCTCTCACTGTCTACTTGCAACTGTCTCCCTCTCTCTGTTTTGCCTATGATTCCACCACTATTTATCTGAATCTATCTCTTTCTACGTATGTATCTGCTCTTTATTATTTCTTTCCATCTCTAGCTGTTTTTTTTCCTCTTTCTATAACTATATTGTTTTCTACATTCCTTTCTCTATCTTCATCTATATGTATGCTCGTGTGTCCATCTTTTTTTTTCCAATGGTTTTGTTTTTGTTTTTCAACACATCTTTCTATCTGTCTCTCTGTCTTGTTCTGTCCGACATGTGGAGGGGGAGCGGCAAGATCCCCCAGCAACCATGGGTGGGTCCTCATCCGAGGGTCCCACTGAGGATTTCTCTGGTGGCAGCCAGCACCACCCACCTTCCTACCTTGACAGAAAGGACAGGAGTTGCGGGACACATTCCCACTCAGCTGAAAGGGGTCCCGTCAGTCCCGTTGACAGGGGAGCCGCCACGCTGTGCAACCAACTGTATCCCTATACAATACAATTGGCTGTGTGATTGCAACCGAGCTGTGTAACCAAGGAGGGAGCAGAAACAGGATAGTTCCTTGTGAAGCAGCGGCTGACATGACCCGCCGTTCTGCCTTTGCGGAAAGTAGGGGATGGGCAGGACAGGAGACATTGCTTGGATGGGTCAGAGTGGTTCCTGAGAGGGGGAGACGGAAACATGACAGCAGCAGCAGCAGCTGACATCGGCCACCTTCCTGCCTTTGCGGGAAGGACATGAGTCGAGGGACCCATTCCACCCTGCTCAGAGGGCTCAGTGTTTAGGGGCACCATGCAGCTTAACTATAGGGGCACCATGCAGCTTAACTATATGTGAAACAGTTCCTGAGCTGCTGCGCAAGTGCCCAAACGAGGCTGCCTCCAGCATCACCCACTTTCCTGCCTTCACAGAAAGGAGGTGTCATGATGATCTGGCTGTGCCAGGAAGGCCTAGCAAGATCTCAGAAGCCTGTTAGCAGTGGGACTGGACCTGGCTAAACCTGACCCAAACGTGCCAGCCCTCATTCGAGATACCCACAGGACTCGACGGGCAAGGGTGCGTGATGACGGCATGGAGAACCAAGGGGCAAAATGTTTTAGTAGCCTGTGGAAGCCCACGCAGTCCACGCTGGATAGGGGCAAGCCATGTAGGGCAATCGTCTCTGCCAAGATGCGAAGGCCCACCTCCTGAGCCATCAGCCTCGAGGTTCTAAGCGGCGCTGTCCCAGACCCCGAGGGGACAACCTCTGCGAGCACGGCCTGCTGGTGTGCTCTGCTCCCACCAACGTCACCCTCAGGGCAAAATGACCCTCCCACTGACTCCTGCTCAGAAGAGTGGGTCACCCCCTTTCTCCCCCCAACGGATGTTTCACTGGGTGAGGAGGGAGACAGGCTTGGGTGGTGCTTCTTCAAGTGCTGAGTCAGGGCCATCGAAGACAGGTGCTTCGGGTTTTTGCCCCTGCGCACCAGGACATCACAGGCACAGCACCACACCACACAAGGGTCATCAGGAAGGGCCCAAAAGTGCCTCCACTAACTGTCCCAGGGGAAGGAGGACGAACGATTACAGACTGCGCTGCAGAGCTGGCCATGGACAATGGGGTGAGGGGTGAACTGCAGGAAGGGACACCACCGAGAGGTTGGGATGGGGATGGGAGGGGTCTTTCATAACACACATACCATTCCTCCATGGATCCATCGCCCACCCCCCTCCTCAAAATGTTGAGAGAGATTCTCTCCCCCCTGTGGAAAGACCTCTTTGGCCTCCTCCACAGCACCCACAGGTGAATTGGGGGGGAGCGGGAGGACTCTCTGCTGCCTCCGAGCCACACCCAATACTGCTTTTCACAAGTGAACCAGGAGGACTGCCATTGCACTTCACCCCACAACCACCCTTGGCGGCCAACACAAGAGGAAGACTCATTGTGCCACCAAACTAGAATTAAGGAGGACAGGAAAGGAGATGACTCTCTGTGCCCTCTGCCGTGGTGCCCACTGAGCTTGGCCCCAGGGCCTGGCAGCAGTACTGGAACCAGAGGCTGAGGCTACAGTCGTAGCCCAGCACACCAAGATGCCTGGACAGAACAGGCACAGAGACTAATAATAATAATAGTAATAATAAGAATAATAATGAAAATGATGATTGTGATAATAATAATAATAATTTGGTGAGCTCTCAGCCAAGGTGCCCACTGAGCTTCGCCCCAGGGCCTGGCAGCAGCCCTGGCACCAGAGGGAGAGTGAGACTAGAGCCCTAGCCCACCACTCCCAGAGGCCTGACCAGATCAGGCACTAGTAATAATGCTGTGAGCCCTCAGTCGAGGTGCCCACTGAGCTAGGCCCCAGGGCCTGCCAGCAGCCCTGGCACCAGAGGAGATAGATGCCTATCCCCAAAATCCAAGCTCAATTATACTCTGTCTCTCCCCAAAGGCTAGCAAGTAGCAAGCAAGAGCTCCGTCCCACTCCACTGCTCGCTGAAAGTGAAACCAGAACTGGGATCGCAGTGCTTTTTATAATCTGAGGTCCCATAGAGCAACACAGGAGGTCTGTGTTTGGCCATCAGAGCTGCCTATCAGGGTTTGCAGGGATGAGATTGGAGTGCCTATGGCTACAGAACATCCCCTCCCTCTTCCTGATGTCTTCTCCCAACTTGTAACTGCTTTGCAGCTCTGTGGTTGGAAGGAAGACTTGCCGATCAAGGTAAGCTGGGCTTCCATTTGGGTTTCCAGGACGACAGAAGGAGCACAGACAGAGTTCAGGCATTCCCCCAGCTCCGTTTCCAGGGGAATTGATTGATGGCACCTGACTGTCTGGCTTCCCAAACCGCGGCCAAACGAACCGAACCAGGCTTCTTCCGAACGCTAGTTCATTGGCTGTGGACAATCCCGAACTGCCGGGTCGCGATCGCCAATTTCGTGGGGGTTTGAAGTTCGTAATGCGGTTCGTGCCCATGTCTAATTGTGTCACTCTTGCTGTATATTTATCCCTTAAACACTTATTTTTCTTTAAAATATTTATATCCTGTCCCTTCATAAAAGTTTAGAGCCATAAAAGAATATGCACTAAAAAACCCCAATTATCTTTAAATTCTGTGATCTCACAAGTCTGAGGAACCAATTTTTTTTGGAATAGTTGGTATAGAACCATGCACACACTTATGCCAGCCCAACAATATCTCTTTCCCATCTGGTTATCAGGCAGTAGCAGGAAGCTTATGAATATGGATATATCATAAGTCTGTCTCATGTGTTTTAAAAACACAGAAACACTGTCTGGCAAGGCAGGAAATGGCTGCCAACCCCCAGCTGGGAGTTGGAAAATTACTGACATGTGAGTCATGAGGCAAGACTAGCTTATAGCCCCACACCCCCAGAGGTGAGCTCCAGTCAGCTATAGCAAGGGAGGACTGGTGGGCTGACTGGCAGCCCACCAGTCAGCTAGAGCAAGAGGGGATTTAAACATTAGAGCACTCCCAGTGCCACTTGCAAGGGGCACAGGGAGGCTTTATCCCCCCCCCCCGATGTCTGGATTCACGGATGACGGACCAATGAACTGGCTGAAAAGTCGTGGGGTTCATTGAAAACAGTCATCCCATGACCCACCGTTTCGCGAACACAGAACCGGGTCAGTCCATCTCAAATTTTGGTCCATTTTCCAGTCCATGCCCACCTCTAACTTTAAGACAATAAGGTTTTTCTGAAGTTCCTAAATTAATCACCTCTATATCCTGCTGAGTTTCCCTTATCTACTTACCCAGTTTGGGCTATTTAGGGATCTTATAAGCCACCCTCCCCCCCGTCCCAGCCATCATAGGCATCAAGCACCTTTTTTACCACTGGCAACACCCAGGAAGGTTTAATCAAACCTTTCCAAGTTTTACTGTTTCACTTCGGAGATAGCCATTTATTGTTTGGGGGCAAAAGACGCCATCCTGCCACAGGGTAAATTCCACAGTATAATTGGGCTATCCTCTGCCATAGTTGTATGTGTGTGTCCTTGGATCCAATACCCACCCTCAGACACCCATCTGAGCCTCTCCTTGTGCCACGAAGCACTGGTCACCTCAAAGTTGCTTTCCTATAGACACCTTCTGCCTTCTAAATTGGTAAATATCATCTGACTCCTTGGATTTCTATCTCCCCTTTCCTCCTTGTCTTCTAGTTATGCTCTGAGTGTGTGCTATGTGTATTTTGTGCAAGTGATATTTATTAATTTATAAACAAAAACTTTTTGGTTGAATATCCACCTGTTTATTAAAGCGTTCTCTAGAGGATTGATCCTCATATACATTTGTGAAAGAATCTCGCTTAATTACCCTCTCACTGCTTCTCCTTGTATGCTAATTCGCCCAACTCACAAGGAGACCATCCATTGGCTAACAGTAGGTCTGACCTCATTGTAAGACAGGTACTTTTCTGTAGCTCCCTCCCTGAAGTAACACACCAAATCTTGACCCTTATGGCTTTCAGTAAAGCCTGTAAAACCTGTTTTTTCCAGAAGGTCTGCTGACAGCTATGAGAAATAGATACTTAGAAGTTGCTTATTTGAGTGTTAAAAAATTGTGCTGAGGTTTGTGTGGGAGTGATAATTTAAAGTAGTCTATGATACTTACAGTGCAATCCTAAACAGAATTACAGTCCATTGTCTTTAAAGGACTCAGAAGGGAAAGTATCTCTGTTTAGGCTTGCACTGTTATTTTTATTTTAATGATCATTGGGTTTTTTTAGTGCATGATAATAACCAGTACCTTGTAATGAACCTAGGAACAAACTGAAAGCCACTTTAGTTACTTCAAGATGGGTGTTATATGCTCAAATGTACTTTCTCCTACGAACAGATGAGCAGCAGGATTTTATGCCAGCTGAAGTTTCTTAGTTTTCTTCAAGAACAACCCGGCACAGAATGCATTAAAGTAATTTTTATAGATTAGGTCCAATCTCAGTGTGACACTGATGAGTAAGAATTTACCTGTGTGACACTGCATGTGACCAACATCTATTTTAGATTCAGCCACTGTGTGTGCAGCTGTAGTGTGCTGGACATCCTTAACCTGATTTGACATTGTATTGGCATGCTGGATTTGAACATAATTCTTGTCCACAAGGATCATATTTAAATTGGGCCTGACACCTGCCTTGTAACAGTAAAGAATCAGGCTGTGACTGTTTTAGGTCTGTGGAATGCTGTCTGGTATTCAATCAATATTTGTACTAGTGTAAACATTGCTACAATACTGGAATAATGTCATACTTTTTGATGTAGTGCCAACATGATGGCTTTGTAATTGCTGGCATCCGGACTGGATCAAATATTATTATAAACAGATGATAGATCAAAGTGTCCGCCAAATAAAGGTCCTTTCTATAGTCTGAGAACTATCCAATGTGAACAGTGTACCTAATGTTGCAGTTATAGCTAGAACTATTAGGAGAACAGTTGCTGGATTTGATCAATAAAATCATAGATGTCTTTGCACACAGAAACAGGGCTAGCCTGGCCCCATACCTGGGGCAAATCCACACGCCCTTGGAGCGTCCCGGCGTTGCGCTAAATGTTTGCTAAACACCCGAAAGTATAGCGTCATTCTAGCATGATTCAGAAATTGCGCTAGAAAGACGCTATACTTCTGGGTGTTTAGCAAACATTTAGCGCAACGCCAGGATGCTCCGAGAGCGTGTGGATTCAGCCCTGGACATGCCAAGGGAGTCTGTGTAGGTCTAAAATAGAACAACTTTGGAAAGGGGCATGAAACAGAGGATTAACACAGTTGTATGGCCCAGGATGAATTTATAGGGTCTAACAGAAGAGCAGTCTAACCCATATCAATAGATATTATTCATTGAAGCCCAGGTGCACAGAGCATCTGAGAATGATAGGAATGTAGAACTACAGAAGTGGAGATATTACTCAAGGATGGGTGTATTGGTTGAGGGCCAAAAGATATTCATATGTATGAGAAACCTGTAGTCACTAATTTTCTATAGACATTAATAAAAAATGTAGCAAGAATGAACTAACCATTTTTATATACTTTAAGAAGATGTTTCAAGTATAGATAAGCTTGTCTGGTGTTTGGAGTTATAAGTAGTTAGCCATGAATGTGAACCCTTTGAGGGACAACAGTGAGTTACTGTTAGAAGATGATTTTGAAACCCTATAAATATGAGAAGCTGAACATTGGGAGCTTTTTCCTAGAAGGGGTCCTTGCCTGTGACTTGCTTATCTTTGGGCAAAATACTTTCTTGGACATATGTAATTGCTCTCCTTTAATGATCTACATAGCCTAAGCATAGCCTCTATAGCCGAAGCTATCTTTTCATTATTTGAGTAGTATGTTTAGCACACTGGTTCTATCAACCAAAGTATAGCCTCTATAGCCTAGGCAAGTCCGATCTCATCTGATCTCAGAACCTAAGCAAGATCTGCCTTGGTTAGTAATTGGATGGGAGATCTTTAAAGGAAGATGATGGTTGCTATACAGAGGTATTATCTTGGGGATTGAAAGGAGAGATAGGAATAGTATGAAAAATCACCCTTACCCTATTTTGCAAGTAGAACTGCTTTCTAAAAATGAAAAGGGCTCTTAGGATTTAACCTCTAAAGATTCACTTCTATCTTTTCATTATTTGAGTAGTATATCTAGCACACTGGTTCTATCAACCAAAATAATTTAAAACAACAGGAAATGTGTTATGATTTAATTTTTTACATTTTTAAAAACATTATACAATTAACTATTGTGGAATGCAACTTGTGGGCAATAATTTCTCCTTCCCTGTAATAAGCAGGACATTATAACATTTTTCTTGGATTGCTTACTTTTTGTCTCTTGAGCTCCAAATACTTCCTTCAGCCGGTTTCTTAGACACCAAGGATGAAAGAATGTGGTTGACTTCCTCTGTGCTTTTATGTTCAGCTAAAATAATTTCACTATTAGCAGACAGACAGTAGGTGACCTGGTTTTAACTCACAGACATTCTTAAGAATGGATGTAATATCTCTTTGAGGCTCAAATGTTTTGTCCGTGAAGTTCTTACGGCCCCCTGCATCAGCTTTGGGGGGTTATAAAGGGCTGCTGGGAGAAAAGGTGAGGACTATCTGTGTCTGTAAATGTTTTTTGCACATGGTTTGTAAGAGTACATGTTTAGGTACACTTTACTATTACTTCATATGATTGATTTGTTGGTCATGGAATTAAAAACAGGTTCCTTCCTTATTTGTTTTCTTGCATATAATGCAATTACATATTTAATTAATTAATTAATTTCATTTATAGCCTGTCTTTCTCACTGAGATTCAAGGTGGATTACAATAGATATATAAAATATAATTCAATCAGACAGCATAAGACATCTCAATAAATAATGCAATAAAACTAGGAATACGAAACTGGAAAACAATGCAAATAAACAAACCTAAGGAATGACATACCATAATGCAGAAAGTGGGTTACAAATATAGAAAACAATACCGTAAAAGCAAGGTGATACATGCAATAAGCATTGCAACAGACTACAATCCTTTTGTTTTACAAAAGCAACAAACCTCCTGAACAGTTGCATTATACAACCTAACCCCTTTATAAAAATGCCCTCCTGAACATGTTTTGGCTCTTTTATGAAATGATAGCACCATGGGGATTTTCTTGACAACTGTATGTCTAGATGAGTCATCAGCTTTATCACACAGCTCTTTTTTTCTAGGACTGAGTTTTTATCAAACAATAGGAAAAAGTTAATTAACTTGTTCCCCATACTGCTGTTCTGCTTCCAATCATGATTTTCAGAGGCTGCTGTTTATTTTATTTATATATTTTATTACACTTCTAGACCGCCCTCCCCGTCAGACAGGCTCAGGGCGGTGTAACAACATACGACCTCTACATAAAAATTAAAAACAATAAAAACATTATAAAAACATTAAAACATTCTTCCATATACAATTAAAATTGGTGGATATAAATATTAAATACAGCATTTTATCCATAAAAAGTTGTGTGGTTTGGTAATTAGCCAGTGTAATAACTTGATGACTGCGCTCCAGAAATATAATATTCTAAAGGATCTATTCTCTTTGGTAAACTTGCATGTTAGCATAAATACTACTATATTGCCCCTCTATTTGGAATGAAGAGGCAGACACAAGAGTTTGGAACTAAAGGGCCGCTTTATTAAATTACAACAACATAACTGTCAACTCAACAAGGGCCTAACTAGGGTTGTGAAGCTGGGGGAGGACTGGCTTGTCCAGGAGTTTCCCACCAGGGTGTCTGTCCTCGCAACTGGGCCATAAAGCAGTCAGTCACTCCTGAAAGACCCTAATTCCCCACCAATGAGGATATGCCAAGGGGGCTCACCGGCCTGCTGATTTCCCCCAACTTCTAACTTGCCAGAAGCAATTCCTAACAGACCCACTTTAAGCCAATTACCTCTCCATACAAACAGTGCAAGGTGAGCGAAAAACTCACCCTGTTGCCAATTGTGGGAAAAGGAGGAAAAATCCCTACTTAGCCCTGATGAACAGCAACTGGCTAAACCTGCACTGAAATAGGGTGAGGTGGGTGGGCCAAGCATGAGGTGTGAATGAGACACTGAGAGGTGGAGCAGCCCTATAAGGGCTCTTGCTCCACCTCTCCAGCACTCCCATATGGCCAGGGAAGTGCTGCTGCCTCTTCTTCCTTCAGGGAATCAAATTGCAGCCCCCAGCCGAAGCAACTGTTACCGCTGGCTGGGACTCCCATATTGCCCCCCCCCCCATACAGAATGAAGAGGCAGACACAACTAAAGGGCTGCTTTATTAACAACTTAACTGTCAACATGGCAAGGACCAACTACTCCCACCCCCAGCAGGGATCTGGCATCACTACACGGAAGCATTGCAAACCACATTAAACCACCAGGCCACTACTTGCCTATCCGCTGCAAGTCTGTGTGACCTTGTAACGGAAGAGCCATGCCCCGCAGCCAAGGTCATTACCTCACAGATGAATGACAAGAACATGAGGCAGAGGACCGTAACACCCCTCCCATGCACCAGGCTACTTTGCTATCCATGCAAGTCTGTGTGAGCCTATATCAGAAGGGCCAGGCCCCACAGCCAAGGTCATTACCGTCAGGTGAATGACCAGAACGTGAGGTGGAGGACTGCACCTCCCCTCAAATCATCAGGCCAGTACTTGCCTAGGCACTGCAAGCCTGTGTGAGCCTATAAGGAAAGGGCCATATCCTGAATGACCCGAACATGGAGGCCACTCCTCCCTCCAGCTTATGAGGTTACCTTGCCTATGAGTGCAGGTCTGCATGAGCCTATATCGGAAGAGCCATGCCCCTCAGCCAAGGTCATTACTGCACAGGTGAATGATCAGAATGTGAGGGGGAGGACCACTCCTCCCCTTGAGGGCACTTGGCCACCTTGTCTATGCATGTACATCTGTGGGACCTGTAACGGAAAAGCCGTGCCCTTGAGAAGTCATGCTCATTACCCCCAGGTGAAGGACCAGGAATGAGGCAAAGGACCCAACCTCCTATCAAACAGTAGCAGCAGCCCGTTCATCACTGGCCCAGTGGCTAAGTGCAGAGTTGCCAGACCCTTTCTTAAGGGCTCGAGCCATCACTGCGCTAACCCTTAGGATCTAACTCCCATGCCAACCATTACTGTTGCTCAAACCCAGAAATCGCCTTGGCTTACATCAAACTCAGAGGTTTACTGGCAAACCTAAAGGTGCCTAAGCCACCTGATAGCTGCCGCTGGATATGAGGCAAGACCCTTAACATTCCACTTCCCAATAACTGAGGGAGAGATCCACCAGCTCAGTCATAACTTCCACAGACCAACTTGCATCCCAGCCTAGCAACTGCCGGCCAGTTGGTCATAGGTTCACTGCATGCTGGGTGTGATGGCACCCAGTTGCCAAGCAACCACAGCGCTCCTCACCAGCATAGCTCAGAGGAAATCTAAGGGATAAGCTGCACCATTCCATCTGCAGGTGAGACCAGGCATTGCCTTGAAACATAAACACCAGGACCAGTCTCCAGGACCTGGCTCAAAATCCTGTGCCACCTGTAGGAAAGCGGGTTAAGTATGGGCACCACTGCCTAATCGTCCATGTGAAATGGGCTAAGGGGTTATCTACTTCCCTCCCCCACAATCCAACTGCCACATGGATTGGAAAATTCCAAGCATATATGGTCTATAGTAAGACTCCCATTCTGACTGGTCAATGAGCCACTGCTCAGCCCACCAGTGCCCCTGAACTAAATACAGAAGCCATTGGGCCCCAAGGCAGTGGAAACTCCAAGGAAACTCCACTTCTAGGCACCAACACCCTGGAGTCAAGGCTTGGTGCCCCGCCAGCTGCTGTAGCTCCCATAAAGGAGGCCAGCTAGCCACTGCCTGGCCCAGGTGTGGTAAACCTTCTTAAGTCTCATTTACTTGTCTCTCTTCTCAGGGCCACCTCATCCTTCTCTTCCAGTTTCTGAAGAGGAGGGGTAACCCCCGACATGCTGCTCCCTTTATGACTGTGTCCCTGGTGGACTGAGCCAGGTAATAATAACCCAGTGGCCGAACTGCAAAATCCAAAGGTGAGACCCAAGACAATACAGGAGTCTAATCATGGGAGCCCAGAGACTATTGCCTGATCCCTGGAGCCTCCATAGCCATGCACTAGAGGCCAGTGGACTTACCTACCTTGTCAATCCGATCCACTGTCACCTCAACTGGACCAGATTACAGCAGCCTAGGCCAGATCCGCTACCATACAACAATTGTGCTAATCTGGTAGAAAGATCAGATCACATCTTAGACTTCTGCGTGACAGCTTTGCAGGTTTTAGCAGATGCAATAACACAGCATGCCATTAGGTAGCGTGAGTGACAAAACCTAAAAACAGCTCTTTAGGCCCACAAAGGCTGCAAAATTGAGCATGGAAAAGGGGGGGGGGTTAACCAGCCACCACCTTGGGACAGTAGATCCTTGCTAAGCCAGTAGCAATAATGTGTGCAGCCATCCACCCTTCAGATGACTGCAAGCCCCACCCTCACCCTCCGGCCTCAGCCATGCCTTCACTGCTGCTGCTCCTACTGCAAATACTCTCTCCAAATAAAGTGAAAACAGTGGAGGAGGCCTAGATAGGCTGGAGGCGTGCAGGAGCTAGGCCTAACCCTGTTTCAGTCTGCCTGACTGATAGACACTGATAGCCTGGTATTTCCTTCCTCCCTTTGGCCATGTCATCATCCTCAAAGGATGCATCTGCAGGGCTGCTTTGCAGGAGGCCTATTGGCTGGCTACTTGTCCTTAGCAGAGCTACTACCCTTTTTGGGTGGCATGATGGAAATGTACGGTAATGTACTGTACTGTAAAATGACTGTTTTTAGAGCTTCAAAGCCCAATAGGAACACAGCACCCCCAAAATGGCATCCCAAACACTGTGTAGGCTGCAGAGGCCTCTATAAAATGGCTGCCAATGCCAGGAGGCTAAGCAGGCCATCATGTGACAAACTCAAAATGGCCTCTCCCAGCACAAGATAAGCTGCAAAAGCCCCACCAAAATGGCCACTACTGCCAGTAAGCAGGAGGTAAATCAGGTCACACAAAGCCCACACCCAAAATGGTCACCCCCGGAGCTGTGCATATTGTAGATGCCTTCACAACATGGTGCTATTGACAGGAGGCTAAGTGGGCCATCAGGTGCCTCTCTCAAAATGACCACACCCAACTGAATAAACTGCTAAGCCCTCCCACAAAATGGCCCCTGTTGCCTGAAGGCCTTAGGCTGAGCTATTGCTGCTGGAAATACTCCCTCTCAAGTAAGTGTAAACGGAGGGGGGAGAAAAGCATAGATGGGGCGGGGGCTACCAGCATCCATCCTGCTAGGCCAGTAGCAATAATGTATGAAGCAATCCTCCCCTCAGATGGCTGCAACTCACCCCTGAGGCCTATAGCAAAGCCCTTGCTGATGCTGTTGGAAGTACTCCCTCCCAACAAAGTGAAAACAGCGGTGGGGAGAGAGGAGCCTTAGTAGGCCAGAGCCTGGGCCTCGCCATGCTTTAGCTCTCCTGACTGATAGATAACAGGCCCCAAATGTAAATAAGAAAAAGTCTCTGTCAAACCAGTGAGCCTGGCACTGGGCCCTGACTCTCATCTTGGAGTTTGAAGATAGCTCTAGCAACCAGGGGAATACCACAGCTTCTCCAAGGCAGCTACCCTGCCTAGCCCTGAGGGCCTTCAGTAAATCCAGCCTCAGAGGAGCTCAGCTGAGAGAGCTTGAAGTGTGCTCTGCTCAGGCTGAGCACGAGGTGCAAATGAGACACTCACGGGTGGAGCAGCCTCCAGCATTTCCATATGGCCAGGGAAGTGCTGCTGCCTCCTCCTCCTTCAGGGAAGCAAATTGCAGCTCCCAGCCAAAGCAGCTGTTACTGCTAGCTGGAAGTGCTGTATTCTTGCTGGAATATTATTTCTATGGAATCTACTATTTCATAAATTTGAAATGATTAGCTCTTAAAAATATCTGGCTTGTATTCCTTGCAGATGGCCAGTCAATCTTGAGAGCACAGTGAAAATAGGAAGATGCATTAGCCTAAGGACTCTTTTCAGTTATAAAACTATTGTATTTTCAATTATGTTATCAATAAGAATGCAACAGTGGCCTATTTTTAAAAGCTAGGGAGACTGCACACTGTCTGGATCCTTTCTGATCTGATTTCAGACCTTGTTATGGGTCTGAAACAGCCTTGGTTGCCCTGGTAGATGACAGGAGTTCAACCCTGATAATTCTCCTGGACTTCCCGGTGGCTTTTGATACCACTGATCATGGTATCCTTCTGGACCACCTTTTGATGTTGGGACTGGGAGCCACTGTTTTGCAGTGACTCCAATCCTAGGGTTCAGAGTATGGTGATATGGACTGCTGCTGTGCTCCTTGCCTTCTCTCCTAGTGGGTTCCACCTTGTCCTCTATGCTTTTCAACTTCTACATAAAGCCTCAGGGAGAGGTCATTGTAAGGTTTAGGCTGAGTTGCTACTAGTATACAGATAACAGTCAACTCTATCTTGTGTTTCCAGCAGATCCCAGGGAGGCTGTGGAAACTGTGAACAGGTGTCTGGAGGAATAGATGACAGCTAACAAGCTGAAAATTAATGCCGACAAAACAAAGGTGCTACTGGAGGGAGGAAGGTCTGACCCTGAAAATGGGATGGCTTCTATTCTGGGTGGGGTTGCACTTCTCCTAAAGGAGCAGGTTTGTAGCCTGAGGGTGGTCCTGGACCCAGGCCTCCTATTGGGTAGACAGGTGACAGCAGCAGTGACAGATGCCTTTCAACAACTTTGGATGGTGAGCCATTGCAACCGTTCCTCAGGGGGAAAGATCTTGCCACTATGGTACGTGCCCTGGTAACATCTAGATTAGATTACTGCAATGTAGGGCTGCCCTGGAAGACTTCCAAGAAACTGCAATTGGTACACAATGTTATGGCCAGAATGTGCTCTGGAGTGGGTCTTCCAGTCTTATTCCATCTACAGTGGATTCTAATTTTCTTCCAGGCCCAATTCAAAGTGCTGGTATGACCTTTAAAAGTGTGTATGGCTTGGGGACAGTCTACGTTAAGGACTGCCTTCTCCTATATAAACTTACCCATCCACTCTGGTCGTCTTCAGAGACTGTGCTTTAGGTGCCCCTGCCATCTGATGGTAGATGGGTGGCAACCCAAGAAAGGGATTTCTCAATGTGGCACCAAAACTTTAAAATTTTATCCCCAAGGAGATTTGTCTGCATTCTTCTATTCTTGTCTTCTGCCAGCCGGTTACGACTTTTTTGTATTGTTCGGCATACCCCTAGTAATTGTTACTGGTCCTTTCCCCTGATTATGGTGTTATGTGTGTTTATGTTTTTATTGAATTATTTTATATATACTTTAACTATTGTTTAATACTGTAATATTTTAATGTTTTGATGTTCACTACCTTGAGGACCCTGTCTGGGAGGAAAAGCAGCACAGAAATATTTTGAATGTCTGCCTGAGCCTGATGTTTAGTGATTTTTCATCACTTGTCTGGCCGTTTTCAAACACTGTTAAAGAGGAGGGCCTCTTGCTGAATGCTGGCTTCCCCCCCCCCCCCAAATTCCAGACAACTCTGATTTCAAAGCGGAAGCAGGCAGTTTGGCTTCTGTTTGTTCAGCGTCTTTTAGCAGGCACAGGAGAGTGGGAAATCCCGTTCTCAGAAAAGACGCTGAACGGAAGCCAAACTGCCTGCTTCTGCTTTGAAATCAGTCTCATGTGGAATTTGTGAAAAAAACTGCCAGCGTTCAGTAAGAGGCCCATCTCTAACAGCATGTGGAAACAGCCTCTTTCTTTCTGATTCGTATCTTTTTTCATGGAATGTTCTATTTTATCCCATTACTAGTGTAGAGCAAGCATAGCTGTCCTCCTTTTTTCTTTCTTGTACCAACACTACTCTGCAGGCCACTTCATTTTTGTAAAATCACCTTTTAATGTGTTTTAAATGCCATTCTGTTGCATGTTCCCCTCTGTACCTTTCTGAATTGTTTGGTCATCATTCAATATGTTGGCAGAGATTAAATCAGTGCCAAGAAATGGTGAAAATATGTTTATATTATGCTCTTGCACACCTTTTGATCAGCCCCTTGTTTGCAATTTTTTAAATTAGAAAATGAATTCTTTGTTCTTAATGAGACCTTATCCAACACAGCTTTCAGTCACATGGAGAAAATGTAATAAGGGCAATGTTGGTAAATATTGGCAGGTTCCAACCTCTGAACACATCTTGGAAGCCCTGGCACTGAACTTACCTGGGCCGGCGTTTGCGGGCCCGCGCAGCCAGGGAGACAGAAAGCAGGAGCAGCATCTTCCCGGCCCCGGCAAGAACACACTCACAGCGTTAGGCTGGGAGCGTGGATTTGAACGGAGCCCAGCTGGTCAATTAGATCAGCCGGCTGGGTTATGCAGGGGCGGGAGCTGTTGCCCGACCTGAGTGAAGGAGTTTTCACTCAGGTCCTCCCGCCCTTTATAAGTCCCGGGGCCGGTCTCCTTCTGGCGCAGTTGAATATAGAACAGCGATCCCCACCCACCCTCCGCAGGATTAAGTTAGGAGTTAATATGGTTATACGGTTATGTGTGTGTTAACACGGTTGGGCTGTTTTACTGCAATTTTCCGGTTAGAAGGATCAGGCAGTATGCAGAAGGTTAATATGTTATCTGTCACAACTTTAGGTGGGTGGTTTGGGCGTTGGGCACCGATCCCTTGGTGGGGGGAAAGTGCCTGTGTGCAGTTTCCCCATAGAGGAGATCCCCATAAGGGGTCTTGGACCAGGCTTGGTAGTGGTAAGCCCAGCTCGGGGGGCTGACAGAACAAGCCTGCGTTCAGGTGACGGTGGACCACGCAGAGGCTACCGCCCAGTGTGATTCCCTCATCCGTCATCCCGTGGTGTCCCCTTTTCAGCAGGCGGGCTGATAGGGTAGAGCGTCATCGGTGGGCAGGCGGGTCTGCCGATGTTGGGATCCGTGCCCTACGCTGCCATGGCTCTTTACTCTGTAATCAATAAAGTTGTGGCCTATTTCATCCAAAACAAGCGTCAGCATGTTATTCTGCTTGGGAGACCCGGGCCGTATCAAGCTGGGCCCGCAAACTATTTGTAAAGCGTTTACATCCCCTAGGATCTAATATTACAGTAGATCAGTGCGATATATAATTATTAAAACATGAAACTGAAATTCTAAAAACATACAAAACTTTTATGGTTCCTAGAACATTGCAGAGTATGGTTAACCCCACCACCTCCCCAAACCTTTACTCTAAAGTACCGTCAAATATTTGCAGCATTACTGATAAAACGTAGATTGTATTTCACAGAAGTGTGAGACAAGACCTTAAATGAGATGAGGTCCGACCTATAGCATGAACTTGGATTTCCAACACTGAAATCTTAAGGAGAGTGACACCCTTCTAATTCCATTGATGTCAATGGAATCTGTATAGGATTCTCTTCAGGACCTAGACATAATGCTATTGTAATCCTATATACAGGGCATAAGCATATACAGACCAATATGCAGAGTTGTAACCTTTTTCTGTTCATCCCATTACATATGTGCGTATTTATTTGGAGAAAATATTAGACATCATACAAGCAATTTAAATTTCTATAGTATTGTGAACGTTCTTACTGAACACAAATAAAATTGGTTTTTACATCAATTGGTGTGATAAGGGCTCCTCCTAGTGGAGTGCATGGATATGATTTTATTCTGTGAAGAAAATGAAAGCTAAAGTATCTTAAATAAAACAAGCCACCTTACTTGAGGGATAGAGATTTCTGCAGACTGGATCCAAAATGGTTCTGAATCAAAGACTTTTTTTGTCAGACTATAGAATATCACAGTAAGCTTTTAGCAGCACCAGATTCTCCATTAATAGCAGCAGCCTCTGAACTTTTAAAGGCCAAATATACCATTTGTGTTTGGTTGCTGAGATTTATTATTAACTTCATTTATAGCCTGAGACTAAAAGCAGGTTACAAAATAGGAAAAGCAATTTAATCAGCAACAAAAACAGAGATCTGGCTGGGGTAGCATGTTCTCTCTCTAATGCTGTTTTCTTTGTAGTCCCATTTACTTTCATAAAGAGGTCATACTTTTGCTTGAATCTTTTCTAGCGTTCTGCTGAGCTTCTGGAAGGAGCGAGAGGGGCTGGAGTTCTCAGCTGCTCCATCTTCTGTTTGTTCTGTTTCTTCCAGTTTCTTCCAGCTTTCCTTGTTTCTCAGATCCAGTACTGCAATATGCAACCAGCCACTTCTGGTACTATGTAACGTTCTTTATGAACAACTTTCTGACCAGGATGTAGTACAATATAAGACAAACTTCTATTAATTATTTACGTAACTTAGAACGTAGTATTAGAGAGAGAACAAGTAACTTGCTACCCCAGCCAGATCACTGGGCTCCTTGTTGAAAAGCCCTCTGGGATGTGAAGAACCTGTTAGGCACCACCTACTTAAAGTCATAGTGTCCTCACAATGAGCAGCTGCTAATTTTACCCAGTGGTTGGTGCAGCTGTGGGCTGGGCTTCCTCAGGGAGGTGAGCTTACAATGCTGTGGCTTCAAGACTTGGCAAGCTGGATATAAAAGACATGCCTCTGTGACCCAAAGACAGCCTGATGAGATCTTCATTGTACACTTCTGGCAGCCTGCTCCTCAGAAAATCCATCATCTGATTTTATGAATATCTTCCAATTACTTGATACCAAATCTGCTGTGTCCTCTTTTCCTCTACATACTTCTGGTTAGTACCTGGAGGATCTTACCCATGAATCATAGGATTTGATCAGTTATTTCAGGATATCAAGTTGACTTTTTCTTATTCAGAATTGAATGTAAACCAATTTTCAGAGTGGAAATGTTGTAATCCAATTTCAAACTGAATTAGAATCATGTGTTGGATTCACTTAGATTTCATAGAGATTGGATTCACTTACATCTAGCTAAACATGGGTCTTTTCTATATGGTATTTTTTCATCAGTTCTGGCCCCATACTGCATTGATTTCTCTCCAGAGTTCTACAGACACGGTCAAAATACCTCGATTCAGTCTGCAAAATGCTTCCCAGACTTTTTAAAATTCTGCATGGAGAAAGGCTTCATTTGCCATAGAATCTATTTATTTTATTTATTTCAAATTTGTATTCCACCCTCCCCGCGAGCGGACTCAGGGCGGATAACAACATATTAAAAATACAATTAAAAAATTCATGTTCATTAAAAACAACACATTTTAAACAGGATGGTAGACAGCCTTCACAGGGAGAGTTAAGATTTATACACCCCTTTTTCCAGGCCGGCGGAGGCCCAGCCTCATCCATATGCCTGGCGGAACAACTCTGTCTTGCAGGCCCGGGGAAAAGATAGTAGGTCCTGCCCGGCCCTGATTTCAGCAGACAGCGTTCCACCAGGTGGGAGCCAGGACTGAAAAGGCCCTGGCTCTAGTCAAGGCTAGGTGGGCCTCCTTGGGGCCAGGGACCACCAACAGCTGTTTGTCCTCTGATCGGAGTGTCCTCTGGGGAATATCCAGAGTGTCCTCTGGGGAATATACGGGGAGAGACGGTCCCGTAGACTGTCTCTTTCTGGTCTTTCCCTGGCTTTTCTGTGGCCCTGCCCACATACACTGATGTTTTTTTTCCCCCAGGGAAGTCAAACCAGGTTTGGTTTTTTTTTTGAAGTGAAGAATGCTTTCTTCAGTATGAGATTGCAAAAACCTACCACAGAAGTAATCAATTACCCTAATCATTCTTAAAGTGCACCGTGCAAAAATAATATAATTTAATATTTAAAAATAGTATTTAATTTTTTTTACAACAATACTATATACTTATTTAAAGTGCAAAGTGCCTAAATTAGCAAGATAAATACAACAATAAATAAGTTTACATCCAAGATTCACAATTCTAATATACAAATAATAATAAAGGCCATCAAAGAAGGTTTTTCTTTTTCAGTCAAACAGTAAACCGGAGACTTGGGAGTCAAAGGTAATTTTTCAGTTGATTATGACCATCTTTCTTGTTCATTTCTAGATGCACATCCAACCAGATGGAAGTTGCCGGTGCCATAGCTGTCTCCTAGGTGGGAGGATCCACCAAGGACCCACAAGTTTCATGGGAAGGAGAATCCGCAGCCACCTAGAACCGCTCAACAGGAAGCTAGCAATTCTCCTGTTTTGGAACAGCTTTTTCAAGCGCATTTTACCAGCAGTTGTCTCCAGCTCTAACTACTCAAAGATGTTTCTCACTTCTCTCGACCCATAATAGGAACCCAGATACAAAGGTTAGTTAGCAACAATTCTTCAGTATGAGGCCTGGCCTTGGCCCTGCTGTTCACCCTCCCTTTTATTCACCTGCATCCTGATTGGTTCAATAGCAGCCAGCCCAGATTTCTTTAAAAAAATATATAAATAGCAACATTGCAAGGTTGTCATTAACTCCCCCCCCCTCAAAAAACATTGTAAGTTCCCTCGGCAAACAATTGAGGAAACTGATCTGTCCTCAGCAGATCAACTAAGGAAACTATCATGTTCCCCAGAAAGCCTGTAGCAGAAACGGGGCATTTCCTAGCATAGAAATAAAAAACAGACACCACTTTGGTTCAACTCCCTCGAAGTGTGGAATTAAAGAATTCAAAGCAGTTACCCAATGTGCCTCCGTGCAAGTGTTGTGGAGGAACTAGTAGCAAGGAGAGGCTAAGCAAGAGAGGGGTAACTGCAGGATCTTTTAACCAATGTGTACCAGGACTGCTTGCCTCTAGAGAACTCTTTAATAAACAGGCAGATGTTCAACAAGAGTGGGTTTTTCATTACAGAAGCAGACAGAATACACACAGCGCTCTCATGCAGGTCTAACTAGAAAACACTGAGGAAAGTGGGACGGCAGTGCAGAGAGAAAGCCATAGTTACCTATCCTGGAGACAAGAGGAGTCCATAGAGGAGCAGCATTGGGGTGTCCAGGACCGCAGCCAGGAGAGGGAAAGGGAGCTCAGACAAAAAGTCTGAGGATGTTTGGAGGAAGCGCGCGCGCACACACACACACACACAGAGAGAGAGAGAGAGAGAGAGAGAGAGAGGCTGGCTGAAAGCAGCCCTTTTTATAGGAAAAATTCATCCTTTGAGGCAGGATGGAGCCTTTTGCCAATCACAATAACTCAACAGGTTGTCTCCAGCATTGTAAAGTAATAAAACCAGAGAAGGTTTGATCAAGCACATCTATTGATACCCAAAGGCTGGTTTATGGCTCGCAGAGGGCCAAGCTACACATGACGAATGACACTTGAACGGCAAGTGGATTGAGTGGAGGGCAAGTGAACAGGGAGAAATACACTTGCCATTCAAGTGTCATTCATCATGTGTAGCTTGGCCCTGAGTGTGGAACAGGAAGAGCCCTTGGAGTCATCAGTGTAATTAACTAGGGAGGAGATGATGGGGAAGATCAGAGGGATCAGGAGCTCTAGAAAGATCACTACTTTGATCTGTAGATTTTGCACATCTCCTAGGGGTTTGTGGGGCTGTTAGCTCACCTTTACCATGACCCCACAGTTCAGTACTTTTCCAGTCTCCTGGCTAGGAGATGGGAACTGTATTCCTACTTTGCAGGCAGCATGTCTTAAAGTGTAGGCCTGTTAGGGTGGCTTACAGTAGGGGGCTAGAACCAATGAATAAAGTGGATCTGGTCCTCATTGATTGAATATGCAGAAAGCCTAAGGTAAAGTTTATCATGTAGAAGAGGTCGTGGTGGAGACAGCCATAAGAGATAAGAAGGCCATGTTGGGGTCTGGTGTTTACTGTGAAGAGCCGTAAACCATTACTGGACTGATGATTTAACTATGATGATTTTAATTATAGCTGTGTGTTCAAACATTTCGGTATTACCTCACATATCCAGATATATCAATATGAATATTACTAAAAATCTATTTTGTTTTTGTCAAAAACAACTGTATGTATTTGCTGGGCAAATTATCTGATGTGAACCTCTCTAAATCTTGTAGGCAAGTTCTTTTTGTGTCACCAAAGTTAGGATTCAAATACATTATTTAAAAGACCTATAAAATATGTACTCTGCATCAATCTGGTGCATTTTCAATTAACTCTTTAAATCCATACCCTTTTTAAACTCACACATAATTTGATCAGTTAATTGTTTCAGGGTGTGACATACTACGATTGAGCCCCCAACAGTGATGATCTCAGAGCTACTAAAGAGTTGATCATTACTTTATATAATGGTCCAGTCCCTCTGTTTAAAATCTTTTGTTGTACTTCATAAAGCAGTTGTTGTGAAAGTTGTTTTCTTCTTCCAGATATTTTCTTATACTCTTCCCTTCAATGCTTAGTAATACAAAGTACCTCTTCATTAAAAACATGCATGCATGCACACACACACACACACACACCACTAATTCCTGGATGGAAACCCCTGGGGCTTACAATTTGCTAGTTTTGTGTATCCAGCTGCTGTGTAAGAGCTTTGTGGAGGAAAATAACCAGACATTGATAATTGCTGGTGCTTCATGACATAAATTATAGATTTTCAAGGGACGTGGGAATTGTTTTAAGCAGGTAATTGATATGAAGCAGCTTTCTCTTAAGAAGAATAAAATACTGATACGAATTCTTCTGGGTCTAATCTGTTTTCCATGTAATACATGGCTATTTTAAAAATAACCATATTTATGTTGTACTTTTGATCTTCACTTTTTTCTGTAGATACTACCCATTTTACCCTACTCTGCCAAGACAGACCTTTAAATTGCCAGAGCCTGATGGTTTAATAACAAACTACATCTAAAATGAGAATTCTAAAAAAAGCAAAACAACACTTTGATCCAGATATCACTCGCTTTCAAAGTCTCATACTCCCCTTTTCTGTAGCTCTTTGCAAATGTACATTTTGTATAGAAATGAATATATGAAGGAAAGGGGACATGTATTTCTTTCATTTTTCTCCAGCCCTTCTAGCAAGGAGTTGAGAAGAGTATACACAGTCTTCTTTTTATCCTTACAATAACCCTGTAAAGGAGGTTAACTGGAAGATAATTACAGGCCCAAGAACTGATGAATGGACAAATGTTCTATTCCTTCCTATGCACAATTGTTTATGCTTGGATGGAGTGTGAGAACAGCAGGTAACAGCCAGGGCCCACTGAATTTTGGAGGAACTAGATTGAAGGGGGAGGTGGCAGAAAACTCCATTAAACTGCTATTTTAAGTCAGACAACAGTCAAAGGTGTTGGTTTAGGAAATGTGAAGTTTGGCTTTTGAAAAGGCAGACTAATTACGGCCATTCCCACATGTACTTAAAGGGATGGCCAACTCACTGAACATGCGTGGCTTTTCCACGTCACTCCAGATGTCTATGTTTTCAAAATGGTTTCTGAGTGCTTGGCTTCTGGTTTTTTGGCACCTTTTCTGGAACTGCACTTTCCCGCAGTGCCAGAAAAGGCACCCCAAAAACAGAAGCCAAACAGCCTGCAACTGTTTTGAAAACGTAGTCATCTGGAGTAAAGTGGAAAAGCCGCCCGCATTCGGTGAGTAGGCTCTCTTTAAGGAGATATGGAAATGGCCTATGTAACACTTAAAATTTTTCTAAGTTGGTGAAGTTGTCAGACTAGGGGTCAGTTTAAAGAAGTTCTAACTAGGAACTAGGGAATGTGTATCTCCTAAGGAATGAACCAGGAGAACTAACCATTTAACGGTTACAATAAAAGTCTATAAGTTTGACTGATAGCTGCTGTCTATCTTTCAATTTAAAGTTTTAACTGTATCATTTTCCTACTGACTGTGCCCAGCATACACTGTGTGATACGATTGTAAATACTTCCAGGTCTCTTTGCAAAACAATCTTTCAGCTCTTTCCAAGGGAGGAAATTGTAGTTGTAAATTATGCTAACCTCTTGACATATGTATAGTTACAAGACAGACAAGTTATATATTTTTTAAAAGACAGTATAGAATATTCATTTGAGAGCTTGTAGAATCATTCATTAAACTTTTGAGAGTTTCCTGATATAAACCTACCTTGTTTTAGGCAGTCAGAAAGGGGGATACTGACAACATCAAATGCTACCTTAGCTACACATAATTTCAAATTTTGGTCCTTCACAAAAGGTCAGCTAGTGAACTTTACAGCATAAAGGGAATTTGCGCTGTACTGGCTTCAATATGCATCCCCGATATAGCAATTACAAACACTATAGAAGCTACTTGAGGTTCATGTTGTGCTGAAGCATTTTATAGAGGCAATCTGAGAAACTGGCCTAAGACATACTATATGGAGTGGATGAAGCCAAGTAGTGAATGAACAATTTTCACTTCAACAGTTGCCTTCAGTGAGGAAAAAAAGGAAGGTGAATTGTAGCCACATCAATATACCTTCAACCAACAGAGCCTCCAATAAAGCCTCCAGAGCCACCTTGGGAGGTGGTAGGCTCTTTTTCTTTGGAGGTTTTTAAGCAGAGACTAGGTGGCCATCTGTCAGAAATGTTGATTCTATGACTCAGGGTAAATGTAAGCAGATCATGAGAGGGAGGCCAGGAAGGATGAGCAAGAGCTAGGCTGTCATGTCCTTCTCTTATAACAACAACAACATTTGATTTATATACCACCCTTCAGACCACTCAGAGCAGTTTACAAAGTATGCCATTATTATCCCCATAACAAAACACTCTGTGAGGTGGGTGGGGCTAAGAGAGCTCCAGAGAACTGTGACCAGCCCAAGGTCACCCAGCTGGCTTCAAGTGGAGGAGTGGGGAGTCAAACCTGGTTCTCCAGATTACAGTCCTGCATTCTTAACCGCTACACCAAACATTATACACCCAGGGTAATGCTGAACGCCACTTTTGGGTCAGGAAGGAATTTTCCTCAAGGCTGGATTGTCTGGGGATCCTAGAGGCTTCCTCTGGGCATTGAGCAGGGGTCACCAGAGGAGTAGCTGTGAATTTCCTGCATGGTGCAGGAGATTGGCCTAGATGACCCTTGGGGGTACCTTTCAACTCTATGCTCTTTATAATATATATACTGTGTCCAACTCCCCTCTGTACTGGACCTGCATCCATTTGTGCTGTATGATTATGATGCTACTATGATGTGTCCGATGTGCACATACATTCAGGAACAATGTGTGCAAGAGATACTCCTTTATTTCATTTACTTTAAAATTGTTTATTATATTTTTCTCCTACCTTTTCCCCAAGGAGCGCAGGATGATGGACATAGTCTCTTTCCCCCCATTTTATCCTCACAGGAATGGTTAGGCTAAAAGAGCACGACTGGCCCATAGTAACTCAGTGAATTTCAGGGAAATGATTTGGACTTTGGTCTTTTAAAATGAGTCCAGAGTTTTGTACTCCTCTTGTGAGTAAGATGAAGTTGGAAAGGCAGAACTTGTGCATACAAAAGACTCTAAGAATCAATATAATAGGTACATCTATCAAAAAGTATCAGCATATAGGAGACAGAATGGCTTCTTATTTCCCTTCACTAGGTCTTCACTGGAGGAACATGCCTATCATACAGACACAAAAGACTATAGTGGTGAGAGCATCTACCAGCAGCAAATGGGTCATCTTGGGACTGGGGATGAGGTGGCTTTTACCTGGGTCCCACGCAGCCAATCATTGCCACTGAGAAAAATTAGTGTGCTAAGGGATAGAACAGTTCAAACACAGACTGCCATTGGGACACCCACTTCATTTGCAGACCTGGGAGGCTTCAGTATGGAACCCACCATCAGCAGTGAATCGCTGCCTGGGAGGTTGTCCCTCAAGGGCAGATATCAAAGGGTGGAGTCCCTTTGGGGAATCACAGTAATAAGGCCAGGATCCCCTTTTTATGTTGTGTCAAACCTCAGAACTTTGAAATGGCACCTGCCTTGGTCTCTCATGATCCCATTGCCCTAACCAGACAGCCTGTTCTTTGCTAAATGTAGGTTTTTTATTACCGATACTGGGCTCCTGAAAAATAATTGTGATTTCGTCATCTCCCCCCCCCCCAACACACACACACGTTGCCTAACTATCTCCCTGTATAATCTGTTAAAGCTGGTATCAGTTTTGGAAGACTACTTGCTATTGTTGTGTGTTGGCTTGCCAACCTCCAGGTTAGGCCTGAAGTTCTACTGAAATTACAATGATCTCCAGTCTACAAAGATCAGTTCCCCTGGGGAAAAGTGGCAGCTTTGGAAGGAGGAGTCTATGGCATCACACAGCCTGGCTGAACTCCCTCACCATTTTATCAAACTCAGCCCAATTCAGGCTCCATCCCCAAATCTCCAGGCATTTCCTAACCCAGAGATGCCAGCTCCGCACCAAGCATGAATCTTCCTCAGTTAGCATACACATGCAGCAGGACACAGTTTGGATTTAATATTTTAGACATGTCAGAAGAATGGTGATTCCTGTATGACTTCATTTGCCATGGATAGATAATTTTCTGGTAGTGTTTAGGCTGAAGGTAGCATATAACTCTCACAAGGGTGGGGGGATCAACTAGAATTATTGGCTCCTGGATGGATCCTAATGGATTCTAACATCTCTGAGGGATTTTCTAACATTAAACCCTGAAGTTCTGCTGCAGGAGTCCACAATTAAGGAAGTACATTTGTTTGGAACCCATGCAATGGCCTTCTAGGCAACTGCTTCTAGTCTTTGGAACTCCATCCTCTGGCTGTTACACCTGCCTGGTCTCTTTATTTCACCTTCCATACTGGTTGAAGACTTTGAACATTTCTCCCAGTAGCCATTTTCTGACTAAACGATTAACCTAAAGTAGGAAAAGAAATTAAACTGATTCCAAAGCCATAGTCTCATAGTCTATAACCAAACTGGTCCACATGGAATACTGATGTGGAAAGACTTCAATGTCTGTATGGAACTGCGCACAGTACTCAGTCATGCTAGCTCCAGTCAGTTAATACTGACCTAACAGTTTTAAACAGGGCCCAGAAAAGACGAACAAGTCTTCTCTGGGCATGATGAAGCATCTCTTGGTGCTTCTTGACCCATTATCTTAGGTTGACTTCTGCAGTCACAGTTGGCTAGTTGCAGCGGCACCCAACTGAAGGGCAGCAGCAAAAGAGCACTTTTGGATAACATGGTCCACAAACATCTGGGCCCTCTTCGATGTCGCTCTCCTTCAATAATTGTTTATTATTTCCAGTTTTTGCCCTAATCTGCATAACATGAACCTTTGTGTCATTCGGGCCAGTTGGAGGCTAGAGAGATCCCTCCCTCCTCAAACCCACTTGTGCATGTCCACATGGACACGACCTGTTTGTCAGCCTCTCCTTGCATTGTGTGTATAAGTGCACAGAAAGGGATTGGCAGGGTGATGTGGACAGCACCATACAATCTGCTGCTGCTCTCCCCAGTGCAAAGCAAGCCTTTTGCAAATCGATCCCTACAATAGACAAGCCGCTCAATGTCAATGCCATTGCTTGAGAGACACCAAAGACATAACGCAGTTGTGCACAATGCACATATTCCCCTTTCTGCCAATAGAGTTATGCTACTCTAGAGTTCAGTCTTTCTCCATGGGAACTTATTGGTTGGGTGCTATTAAAGAAAGCAGTTACAGACACTGCTGCTTACCACTGCTGGCCCAGTGCTTGCCTGCCCGTCTGCCTGCCCACACTGCCACTGTGCAATAAGAACTGAACTGAAACACATGAACTTGGGGGTGGTAGGAGAGGGACTCATTACTAGACATGGGCACGAACCAAAAAAAATTACCGATCCAGAGGATCGTGGTTCGGTGAAGACCACGATCCCGAATTTCAAACAGCAACGAACATCTCCTGTTCCCGAACCAGATCGTGGATTGTGGATCGTGGAGGCCACATAGATCCCTATTCCCCAAAGCCAAGCACAATTGTACTCTCTCAGTCTCTCTCTCCAAAGGCTAGCAAGTGGCAAGAAAGAGCTCTGTCCCACTCCACTGCTAGCAGAAAGTGAAACCCAGCCTGGGAGACCATGGCTATTTATAAGCATGGGTCCCATTCAGCAATACAGGAGGTCTGTGTTTGGCCATCAGAGCTGCCTATCAGGGTTTGCAGGGATGAGATTGGAGTGCCCATGGCTACAGAACACCCTCTTCCCCCTCCCTCCCCTGGGTGTCTTCTCCCAACTTGTAACTGCTTTGCTGCTCCGTGGTTGGAAGGAAGCCCTGCTGATCAAGGAAACCTGGGCTTCCATTTGGGTTTCCAGGGTGACAGGAGGGCAAACAGAGCTCAGGCATTCCCCTGGCTCCATTGCCAGGGGAATAGATTGCTGGCGCTTGAGTGTCTGGATTCCCGAACAAAGCCCGAACACCACGATCCAGGCCTCTCCCGACCGCTGGATCGTTGACCATGGCCAGTCACGATCCACCAGGTCACGATCGCGCGATCGCCATTTTCGTGGGTTTTTGACATTCGGAATGCGGATTGTGCCCATCTCTAATCATTACCATTACAGCTTCATTTCCTGAATTTGTTTCACTGTTAAACCAGTGATTACTCAAGATGGGTAGCTGTGTTAGTCTGTCTGTATCCGTGGAAAAGAGCAACAGTCCAGTAGCACCTATAAGACTAACAAAATTTGTAGTAGGGTATGAACTTTTGTGAGTCACAACTCACTACTTCAGATACAGCTAGAATGTGAGTCCATCTGTCCTTATATCTTGGAGAGTGGAGTGATTTCAGATGCTGAATGAAAATAGCAAGTAAATGGCAGCTGTTGAATGACAAAAGCAGGTGTGATTGGATTGGGAGAGGTATGCAGAGGGGTAGTAGGTATGAAGGAATCAACATTGGTAATGAGACAGGAAGCCTAGGTCTCCATTCAATCCAGGTGGATGCATTGCCTTGAGCATCATTATCAGTTACAATTCAGCAGTCTCTCTAATCTCCTCTGAGTGTATTTTCAGCTCATTTGTTTCATTTTGCACATTTCTAATAGAAATATCCAAATGTATACATATATAAATAAATATTTAATTAAAAGGTGACACAGAAATGTTATAAACCAGACTTAAGTGAACGCACACGCATAAACTGTGTTTGAGCAAAGGAGTATGTGATTGCAATTCTACTCTACCTCAAGATCCACAACACTGGTAAGGACTGAATGGAGAGGTTTTAAATCATTTAAATAATAAGGATTTAAAAAACGTAGAGTGGGTTTTGTGGTGGAAGTAGGTACACATGGTATATTGCATTGACAAAAGAACATGATAATAAAGATTAGACACCCTAGTAAATTTTAACTGTGTATTAATAATTTCCAATGAGCTACTGTGAGATTTTTATGTCTAATTAATATATTTAATTAGTATTTAAGGGTTTTTTTTGCATAACTGAAATGTGAAGTAAGAGCTCTCATTCTTTATTTGACCTTTTCCTTTTGATTCCGATGTTTTGCTCTTGGGAAGAATGCTTGAATAAAAAAGGAAAAATAGTTGTGTGGAAAGAAGACAGTTGTTCTTTACTTCAACATTTTGGAGCATTTACCTGCATTGTGTCATAGGATGGCAACACATAGGAACGACTGGATTATCACATGCATCCACACTGAGATCTGAAGAATTGTTCATGCTCATGCAGGGAACTTGTGCTAGCATATTATTATTTTTGATAGCCTCTTTGAATAGTTGTCCTTATAACAAATTGTTTTTGACTTCCCTGACTGTCAAAAAATTTACCAAGGGGCAAGGGACCCTTTGACAAAAACAAGCCTATAGCTTCCTTAGGCTCACAGCATTCATTTACTTTTTAAAAAATCCTGGCCAAATCAATCAATGCTATGCTCAGTCCTTCATACAAACTGTCTATTGACTGAGGATGTACAGTAAGTGGTACGATGAGCATTTAGAATACTGCACATTTGCTTCACACCAATGTGGATTGAAGGACAGACTGAAACTGGGACCTGAAACTGGTTGGAGGGTAACAACTTTCCCTAGGTTTATAGAGTGGATTGTCCAAACTATATTGTAAATAGTTCTGTTTGTGCTTAAATGAAACAGCAGAGACTGGAGGAATAATGTATCTAGCTCTGTTTACATTAGTGAGTCACTTTCCTTCCATATATTTCACTTCCTTTTCTTTCTTTTTTATATTTTTTAATTACTAACCTCAAAAACTACAAAAGGGAAAAAGGGAACAGGGGGAAAGGGAAGAAACAACATATAAAAAACACATACTACATCTACAAGTATTGCATTCCCTTCATAATACAATTATTTAAAGTTAAACTTTCTAATATGTTATTAGATTGGTAGATCTTATAAAATACGAACTACAGTCAGGATCAGGTCTTCTCCCCCCCCCCTGCGTCTCGGTCGCAGCTCTCTCTGAACAGCTACAATAGCTGCGCCCATTCCCTCCTCCCCATTCCCCCCTTCAGATTCTAAATCCTCTCCTTGCTGGAACTCTTGATGATTAAACACAAAGTCCCTCAGCTGTACTTGCGATGTTATCTTGTAGGCTTGGTCTTTATAACTGAACCAGATGCCTGCCGGAAATAACCATTTGCATTTTATTTCACGCTTCCTCAGAAGAGCTGCAAACCTTTTATATTTGAATCTTCTTTTCCGAGCTAAAAATGGAACATCCTTCAATATCTTAACCTTGTTACTCAGAAAGTCCAAGTCCACATTGTACGAATTATATAAGATGGTGTCCCGAGTCTTCTTAGATGAAAAATCGATAATGATCTCGCGCGGCAGCTGACGCTTCGTTGCATATTTTGAAGATGTCCGACGGACTTCCAGAATATCGCTTTTTAACTCTTCTTTAGTTGCCTTTGCAGATGACGCCAAAAGTTCCGACACCAAATCCTTTAAGTTTTCACTTTCCTCCTCCTTCACATTCTGAAGGCGCAATACCGTCTGAGCACGATCTACTTGTAACCCTATCAATTGATTCTCCAAAAGCTTTACTTCTTTGTTTGTTGCTTTCATGAGTACTGCGTTTTCCCGAGCAGACTGCTCTGCCCCAGACGCTACGTCTTTAATGGTTTTCACTTCGTTCTCAACTGAGCCAACCCTTTCATTTAGCTTATCAACAAAGGGCTTCATAGCTTCAATGACCGACCGTCTAACCACCTCTTCAAGAGACTCTCCTTTCCCCTGCAAAGCAGCTGAAACAGATTTGCCCAAAGCAGGTCTCTGCTTTTTCGTCGCCATCTTAGGGGGGGGGGAGTCCGCCAACTAAGTTCCAAAACTCAGCGAAGGGGAAGATATCCGAACCTTCTTAGCTTCAACTCCCACCAATCCTTTGCATACGCTTGAAATAACAGAAGGGATTCGCTTACTTACAGGTTTTCACCTTAAATTTGCTTATTGCCGTTCTCCATGGCCCGGCAGCACGTGATGTGCTGCGCAAGTCTGCTGGCCTCCGTAGGAGCAGACGGGCAATTTACCCCCTGCATCGACTTCAGGGGGCTCTTCCCGCAGCGCTCTGGACCCTGACACCCTCACTGGGAGTCCTGGGGGTTAACCTTCGCAGGTCAACCGCCCAGTCAGGCTGCTCGGGCGCTTCCTCCCGGACCTGCGGAGAGGAGCGTCCGACATGGCCAGGAAAACGAAACCGAATCTTCACTTCCTTTTCTTTAAAGCAGCAGACAAAGCTGCCTGTTGCTCTTGTAGCTACAGCAAGGCTTATGAGTGTATAATACCTGCAGGACAGTCTGTACTTTAAGACTGTCTTGTAATAACTATGCCCATTGGGAATGTGTTGAGTTTATACCTATGACCAGATTGGAAACTTGGATTTGTAATTTGATATATATATCATGTACCTGCTCCTACAGACTCAACCTATGTTATTTTTTAAGTTGGACAAGAAAAAATATTCTTTCTTTTGTTTGTTTTCGTGAATTAGATTAGATTAGAAGATGCTTCTGCCTAACAACCTTGCACATTAAATCTGTGCTAACTAGCACCCTTTTAAAGCTATGCCACAATTCTCCAGATTACAATAGACCATTAAACTCTGGTAAACTCCCCATAACAGAGACAATCGTGAATCAGTTCATAGTCACCAATCATTTTACTATATAAGGTTCTTCAAAGATAATCATACTTGTATTACTCAGACATTTTTTCAGAGATATTTCCACTAAAAATAAGCTAGTGATGTTTTACTCATACTGAACTGATGCTGTGACTTGTATCATACAGCTAAAATTAATATTAGAACAAGCTTCACCGATACAAAAACTGAATTCAGTATTAACTATGCAAATATTTAGTACAGTAAGTATGCAATTTGGCTGTTAACACAGGTTGTATTTCCTGCTATGGTTTCAACTTTACCTCAGAGTGCAGATTTGCTTTATAACATTCTGTAACAACTATGTCCTTGTGTCATAGATTTTTACTTTAATGCTGATTGTATTACTTTGTTCTTTTGCAAAAGTGACAATAAGATAGTCTTTACTGTAGGTAAGGTTGCCAACTCCTGCTTCAGAAACTGCTGGAGATCTGGGGGCAGAGCCTGGGTTGGGTGGAATTTGGGGATGGGAGGGAGCTCAGCAGGAGATGGGATGCCCTTTGAAGTTGCCATTTCCTCCAGGGGAATTGGTTACTGCAGTCCGGCAGTCAGTTGTAATTCCAATAGCACTTCAGGTGCCACCTGGAGGCTAGCAATGCTGACTGTAGAATAGGCAAGGCAAAACACTTGGCCTTGAAGCATTGAAAAATACAGTTGTAGTAGCTAAGCTCACTACTAAATATTATTATTATTATTAATTTATAGCCCGCCTTTCTCACTGAGATCCAAGGCAGATTACACAGTGCAAGTGAAAATAGTAAGACCCATTCAAGTCTGTAGGTCTTACTGCTGAGCAAATAGGATTGGGACTGGGCTGCAGATAGAGCTGCCAACTCTGGCTTGAGAAATTCCTGGACATTTAGGGATGGTGCTTGGGGAGGGTGGAGTTTGAGGAGAGGAGGAAACTCAATGGGGATGTGATGCCATTGAATTCTCCCCTCTGCAACTTCCGTTTTCTCCAGAGGAACTGATCTCAGCTGTCTGGAGATCAGTTGTAATCCCAGGA
Organism: Eublepharis macularius; assembly: GCF_028583425.1. Taxonomy (NCBI): domain Eukaryota; kingdom Metazoa; phylum Chordata; class Lepidosauria; order Squamata; family Eublepharidae; genus Eublepharis; species Eublepharis macularius. The sequence continues at coordinate 85,991,493 of NC_072796.1, read as the reverse complement.
GAATTCCACCCCCCACTGAATTCTAGCTGCAGGGCATCAAATCAGAACATTGACCTTGTGAACTGCTTCCAGAAAACTATTATTTGCATTTATAAAGAATTCAGATGTTTGCTTAAAATAGTAGTTTGAAATTCAACTGCAGTAAAACATCTGTTTAGATTTTTTAATATATAGTTTTACTAGCATCTAGCTAAACAAAGGGCACAGCCCTTAGGCATGTTGCCGAACTGCTTAGGATAGCAAGTATGTCCCATGATGTTGTTAAGCCAGCACTACTTGGAACTATGCCATTGTAGTACCCTAGTTGTAGTACCTGCAAAAATATGGGGCCCAGAAATTAGTAGCACTGAAAATGAGCCAGGGGAGGAATGGGGCTTAGTTGGGAACAGTTGCCTAATGACTCTTTCTCAGTCGTGAAAAACAGCTTTGGGACAGAAATAGTGGAAGATAGAAGGGGCTCTTTAACTCATTCCCAGATCAATGCCCTTATCAATTCTGCTCTCTCTCCACAATGAGCTACCAATACAGTTGTCATGTAAGGTGTACTTTGGGCCTCAGATGTATTTTTTAAAGAAATATACTAAAGAAAAAAAAAGGAATTCCAAGTGTAACTATAAAAATGTAAACAATATATTTTGTTATATGACTGCAACTTCATTACATTGGAAAATTTCTGTATGTCTCCAATTATTTATGTTCACTAAACTTTTAGATCCAAAAAAAGATAATGTTACTTCAGGTTTAATGTAATTTTTTTTAAAAAAAGATAAAGCAACTTTCTGCCCCCACCTCCACCTGTGTAGATTTTAATAGCATCTGGGACATGCCTGCTAAAACCTCAGAAACCATCTGCGGAAGGGGATATTTCTACTGGATAGAAAAAGAGCATCCGTGTTTTTTATTCTTTCATTAACTAGCAGAAGTGGAATAAATTGTAGAATTTGCAAATGTACCTAATTCAGACAGGTTACAGAATTAAGTTTCTCTTCATACAGGATTGTGATATTAGCAGAGAAAGTACACGTTCTCGTGGCCCCTTCTTACATGCCCAGGTTAATGCCGATTGCCACCGTGGGGTCAGGTAGCAATTTTCTCCGGGCCAGTTTGGCTAGGGATTCTGATAGTGTTTTGTCATCTTCTGGGCATGAAGCAAGGGTCACTGGGTGTGTGTGTGTGGGGGAGCTAATTGTGCATTTCCTGCATTGTGCAGGGGGTTGGACTAGATGGCCCTAGAAGTCCATTCCTATCCTATGATTCTATATCTGCTAGTGACCCACTCCTGATGATGGTGATGGTGATGATGTCTGCTGTGTTTTGTACCATGCTAGTGGATTTTTCTAATTCTAAGCAACCGTAACATCCCTGACAGAATGTATGACAAACTGCTACAAATGCACAATTAATAATGACCCTGTTACATGGTCTGGGGTTGTCAAAACTTCTGCTTTAAGTCAGGTAGTATTATGGGTGTGTAACTTACATCTCAGAATTCTCAGGGTTTTAATATAATGGATGACTGAGAATAGGGCATTAAAACACTTTGCTACAGCTATACAATATCTTTGTATTACATATAATAGTTCACCAAATAGTTGAAAGCATGTTTATGAACCAAGTCTTGCACAAAGAAGAAGTAAATGCAAAGTAACTTGCAAACATCAACTAAATCTGTGTGCTACAGAGTCAAAGAGTTTTGAATATGAACAAACAAAGGAAAAAAGGAGAAACTGCTTCCTGGGATATTGTGTCATGCGATTTCAAAGTTTGTGGAAAGTTTTCTCCTTTGGTCTGATTAATATAGTTCTGCCGAAGTTTGTTAGCAACTGGTTTTCAAACATCTAACAAGTAAGGAACTTCCGTTTTTTTTTAATTTAGAAAAAAATAATTACTATACTTCAAACTGATCATGTGGGAATATTGACTAAAATATACTTGGTGTTCTCCAGCAGTATTCATTCTCTAATATTTTACCAGGCGATTTGTATTTTAAAGGGGTATTATTCATAGGCTCATGTTTAAATTGACTATGCTTCAGAATGAGGTCTTGTTTTTAAAACATCCTGTCAGTAAGACAAGCTCTGACCTTGCTGCAAAATATGTTTCCTTTCATGACTGGAAGATAGGACAGGTGGTCTGTCTTTGATGTACTCTTTGCTTTGTAATTCTTGTCTAACAGAACAAGACATAGCAGCTTAACTAGATTTACCAAGATGAATCCGGAAGGACTACAATTTAATTTCCCTGTTGCAGTAGGAGATGAGATAGGAGTCTTGCTTGGTTGTTTGCTGTTTCTGTCATCTACATTCTTGTGGTAGCTAAAAGTGATCTAGGCTGAGCTTCTGTCCCTTCTCTGTTTGTAGGTATTTAGCCTGGGCATGGCCTTTGATATGAACTGAAGGGCAGAGCCTTTGGCCCTCAGGCCATAGCCCACAGCTTAACTGTGATATCCTAGGAACTTACCAGGGAGTAAGCCCCACTGAGTAGATATCAGTAGGATTCTGTATAGACTTGCTTAGCATTGTACTATTTGAAAATTTTGGACTAGTGGATCCATAATTAGCCTAGGTGGACTATACTTTTCCCCCCTATTTGTTTATCCAAACTGCATTTTCCTAAACTGCATTTTAATATTTTGTATTTTGTAAGCTGCCTTGTGTTCCCATTAAAAAAGCAGGATAAAATATTGAAAAATAAATCTAACCTTTCCCTCCTCTTCTGTAACAAAGATAGGGTTTCCAATCTCCAGGTGGTAGTTGGAGATCACCCAGATATATAACTGATCTCCAGGCCAAAGAGATCAGTTCCCATGGGAAAAATGGTTGCTTTGGAGGGTGGGCTGTATGGCATTGTACACTGCTGAGGTATCTTCCTTTCCCAAACCATGCCCTCTCCAGGTCCCACCCCTAATTTTCCAACCTAGAACTGGCAACCCTAATCCAGGTATGCAACAAAGCAGGGAGAGAAAAGGAGTGAGAGATGATTGCTGTGCCATCCCAAAGGGGCAGGGATTCTTAAGGCAGGAAAAAACCACGCTGAAGCTTGTTTTGGATAAATATTGGCCACAACTTTATTGGTTACAGGATTAAAGAGCTATGGCTGCGTAAGGGCACGGATCCCAGCATTGGCAGGCCCGCCTGCCCACCGATGACTCCTCACCCCTGCAGCACGCGTGCTGCAGGGGGAAACCGCGGGATGACAGTTAAGGGAGTCACACTGGGCGGTTGCCTCTGCGTGGCTCCCCCGTCACCTGGACACAGGCCTGTTCTGTCAGCCCCCCGAGCTGGGCTTCCCACTGCAAAGCCTGGTCCAAAATCCCTTATGGGGAAACAGTGCCAGCAGGCCCTGTTTTTACCCCATGGGATCGGTGCCCTACGCACAAACCGCCCACCTAAAGTTGTGACAAAGTAACACTGATAATTTCACACAACGCAACCGTTACCGAAACCAAAGTTAACAAATGAATGTGCTCAATTGAACATACTTTAACATCATTGTAACCGACTTAACTAGCATGAATGCATAGTCCCCAAACCGTGAATGAAGCGGAGGGTGGGTGGGGATCGCTGTTCTGAACCGACTGCTTGCCAAGAGGGCCGGCCCAGCAACGTCTTCCCAGGGAGGACCTGAGTGAAGCCCTCCATCTCTGTTCGGGACTCACCAGCCTCCCTGATTGGTCCACAGCCGACCAGCTGGCCGCCTCGATTGACTGGCAGGGCTGCTGGACTACATTGCCCAGCCTGCATCGGGGCAGGGTGTCTAATGCTGGGCCGGCACAAAATGCTGTCCTGCCTTCCTCCCAGCCCCGGGAGGCCCAGCAAACAACGGCATGGGTAAGTCCCCGCTGTGTGCTTCTGCTGCTGGAGGGAATTTAAAAGTATAGTGCAGACATCCTCATTGCTGTCTAGAAACTCCAAATTCCATCAGATATTAGCTTGCCATCATTTAAAACGAACAACCTGAATGAAATTTCTGTCTGAGATGATGGTGAAACACACCAAGTTGTGTAATAAAGTGAAATTATCTCTGCTGTTAAGGGGTCCTTGAATTAAAGATGGCTTAATAAGATGGAAAAAAATTCTTTGTTTCCTGAGATCAGTTATATTAAAGAACAAGAAATAAGATATAACTTTTACTAGACAAAACTTTTTTCATAATTGTACTTTTGGATACAATCCCAAATCTTTTGGATAAACCATTTGGATTGTACAGTTTGTTTCAGGGTCCCCCAAAGTCTCTTGTGCATTCAGTCAAAGTCTGGAAGGTTCCAAAGAACCGTTTGTTGACTATTTGGACAATAACATATAAAGATGTTTCACTTAGAACCATCATTCTTTGAATATCAACTAATGCCAAACTGTAATGCATTTACATTTGGTAATATGACTGAATGGAATCCTGTGCATTTTGGTGGAGATGTTAGCAGTTAAACATTCATAAATAATTGCCTCATCTTTGATAGACTTCCTGTTCCACTTCCTCTCAATCCTGATTAAAAGGAACATGGGAAACAGATGAAGATGATATATCGTCGAAGGCTTTCACAGCCGGAGAACGATGGTTGTTGTGGATTTTCTGGGCTGTATAGCCGTGGTCTTGGCATTGTAGTTCCTGACGTTTTGCCAGCAGCTGTGGCTGGCATCTTCAGAGGTGTAGCACCAAAAGACAGAGATCTCTCAGTGTCACAGTGAGAGATCTCTGTCTTTTGGTGCTACACCTCTGTGACACTGTAGTTCCTGTCACCTCTGTGACACTGTAGTTCCTGACATTTCGCCAGCAGCTGTGGCTGGCATCTTCAGAGGTGTAGCACCAAAAGACAGAGATCTCTCACTGTGACACTGAGAGATCTCTGTCTTTTGGTGCTACACCTCTGAAGATGCCAGCCACAGCTGCTGGTGAAACGTCAGAAACTACAATGCTAAGACCACAGCTATACAGCCCGGAAAATCCACAACAACTGTAGATGAAGATGAACCCGTCTTCTTTGGCTGATTTTTCTAAACAATGAATTGATAAAAGTCTCTCCCACTATTCTCCCCTGACAAAAAGTGGATTAATTTGAGATAAGGAGAATCAGGATTTAGTTCCAGAATAATTCTCAGCAGGAGAAACCAGCTGTCATAGAATGCCTGACACTCAGCAGAGAGCAATCAGCCCAAATCTTTACTGTGTTTCATTCATGCTACAGTAAGGATGAGATGAGTCAGTAATATTTCCTTAATCATTTTGGGTTTGTAAAGGAACTTTGGCAACATCTCTCTGTTTTCTTAAAAAACAAAACAAAAACAAAACCCTTTGGACTTTTAATTCTACTCCTCCTTACATTACTTTAAACTTTTGCCTCAGGAAGGCTCAAGTTACAACCAACACTTCTTTTTCTCTGCACAAAGGTACAGGTGTTCTCTACATTATTTATTTTATTTTTTATTGGATTACACTTCTAGACCGCCCTCCGCATCAGACAGGCTCAGGCTTACACCTTCCCTTTTGTGTTTGTGTGACATATATATTGCTGCCTCCCTGAGTCCCTCAAAAGGCGTTCATTGCCTCCCAAGGCTTTCGCCTTTGACCTCTATTTAACTAGTATTATAGGAAGGCTTGTTATATAGATGGATTTCAACAGAATGGTGAGTGCGTAAGGGTGGCTGCAAGGCAAAAAAGTGTTTTTGTTTAAACAAAAGTAGAATTAATTTATAAGTACGTAAGTGTGATGCCTGCAGAGTATTGATAGGCATAGGAAGAGAGCAAGTTTGGTGTAGTGGTTAAGAGTGTGGGACTCTAATCTGGAGAACCGGGTTTGATTCCCCACTCCTCCGCTTGAAGCCAGCTGGGTGACCTTGGGCTAGTCACAGTTCTCTGGAGCTCTCTCAGCCTCACCCACCTCACAGGGTGTTTTGTTGTGGGGATAATAATAGCATACTTTGTAAACCGCTCTGAGTGGGTGTTAAGTCATCCTGAAGGGTGGTATATAAATCGAATGTTGTTGTTGTTATATTGTTTTCAGAATAGTTCTTAAGCTTTGTGGTTACAAAGATAGTTATATATTCACAGACCCAGTAAAAATTAATTTCCCACAAAGATCTTTACTAAAAAAATAACCACTCATCTCATCCATGCAGACATAGATTCACTCAGGTTTTCCAAACAGCTTGCCTGACCTATATAGAATAAATACTTTTTCTGAGATGCAGACAGACAGCTCAGGCTCCATACAGATTGCCCGACTTAACCAGAATCTCCTGGCTGGTAAACTTTCATTCAGAAACACACAGACACAGACTTTCTCAGGCTCTGCACAGTTGGCCTGATTTGGTATGAATATTTTCTTTCAGCACTCTAAAAACTGAAGTTTAATCTGCTCCCTAGGGTACAGCTGTTAGAAGAAGGGACTGGTGATGTCTCTTGCTCAGGCCTTTAGAACTGCCAGCAGAGAAGAAGGAAGGCAACAACCATAGAGTCAATTAGATAGATAGGTCGCTATCAGTCTCCTTCCTGCCAGGGGAACTTTTTTCCTTCCCTTCTTTCCCCCTCCTCTCTCTCTTCTTCCCTGTATGCTCCAGGAGAGGCAGCATGATGTCTCGTCCTGAGAGAGATGGCCTACTTTAAATCTAAAGCCATCCTAGCTAGTTAGATCAGTTACTAGTGCTTTCTCTCCACTAAACTTATGTAAATATATTTCTTTAGACAAATAAACAGTTATTGGTTCTCTAACTTGGATAAGAGCTTTCTGCGTGCAGTTTGCTTAGTTAATGTGCCTTAACTAAAACCCAATAACAGCTACCATTAGAGATGGGCACGATCCACATTACGATCGGAAAAAAACCACGATAATGGTGATCGCGCGATTGTGAACTGGTGGATCATCCACGGCCAATGATCCAGCGGTTGGGAGTGGCCTGGATTGGGGCGACCGGTCTTGGATCGGGGATCCAGACACTCAGGCGCTAGCAATCTATTCCCCGGGCAACGGAGCCAGGGGAATGCCTGAGCTCTGTTTGCCCTCCTTCTGTTGCCCTGGAAACCCCAATGGAAGCCCAGGTTTCCTTGATCAGCAGGGCTTCCTTCCAACCACGGAGCAGCAAAGCAGTTACAAGTTGGGAGAAGACACCCAGGGAAGGGAGGGGGAAGGGGGTGTTCTGTAGCCATGGGCACTCCAATCTCATCCCTACAAACCCTGATAGGCAGCTCTGATGGCCAAACACAGACCTCCTGTATTGCTGAATGGGACCCATGCTTATAAATAGCCATGGTCTCCCAGGCTGGGTTTCACTTTCTGCTAGCAGTGGAGTGGGACAGAGCTCTTGCTTGCCACTTGCTAGCCTTTGGGGGGGGGGAGAGAGAGAGAGAGAGAGAGAGAGAGAGAGAGAGAGAGAGAGAGAGACTGAGGGCCAAGCTACACATGACAAATGACACTTGAACGGCAAGTGGATTTAGTGGAGGGCAAGTGAACAGGGAGAAATACACTTGCTGTTCAAGTGTCATTCGTTATGTGTAGCTTGGCCCTGAGAGAGTACAATTGTGCCTGGCTTTAGTGGATAGGGATCTATCTCCTCTGGTTCTAGGGCTGCTGCCTGGCTCTGGGGCCAAGCTCAGTGGGCACCTCGGCTGAGGGCTCACATTAGTGCCTGATCAGGTCAGGTCTGTGGGAGTGGTGGGCTAGGGCTCTAGTCCCTCCCTCCCTCTGGTGCCAGGGCTGCTGTCAGGCCCTGGGGCCAAGCTCAGTGGGCACCTCGGCTGAGGGCTCACATTAGTGCCTGATCGGGTCAGGTCTGTGGGAGTGGTGGGCTAGGGCTCTAGTCCCTCCCTCCCTCTGGTGCCAGGGTTGCTGTCAGGCCCTGGGGCCAAGCTCAGTGGGCACCTCGGCTGAGGGCTCACATTAGTGCCTGATCTGTTCAGGTCTGTGAGAGTGGTGGGCTAGGGCTCTAGTCCCTCCCTCCCTCTGGTGCCAGGGCTGCTGACAGGCCCTGGGGCCAAGCTCAGTGGGCACCTTGGCTGAGGGTTCACATTAGTGCGCGATCTGATCAGGACTGTGGGAGTGGTGGGCTAGGGCTCTAGTCCCTCCCACCCTCTGGTGCCAGGGCTGCTGCTAGGCCCTGGGGCCAAGCTCAGTGGGCACCTCGGCTGAGGGCTCACATTAGTGCCTGATCGGGTCAGGTCTGTGGGATTGGGGGGTAGGGCTCTAGTCCCTCCCTCCCTCTGGTGCCAGAGCTGCTGCCAGGCCCTGGGGCCAAGCTCAGTGGGTACCTCGGCTGAGGGCTGTCAGTGTTATCTCCTTCTCCACAGTTGTTGTTTGATGGCACTATGAGGCTCCGGGTGGGGGACAAGAGTGGTCATGGGGGGAAGTGCAGAGATTGTCCCAGTTGCAGCACGGGAAGCAGTGCTGCGCAGGGCTCTGGTGCAGCAGAGACTCCCGCTCCCCCAAAGTCACCAGTTGAGGCTGTGGAGGAGGCCCAAGAGCTCTTGCCAGCAGCGGAAGAGGAACTCCTACAAATTTTTGGGGAGGAGGCCGAGGGATCCTTGGAGGAATGGTTTGGTTTTGAGGAAACGTCCAGCCCGTCCCCATCCCAAACACTGGTATAGCTCAAAGATTCATCAGCCTTATTGATTCTGTGGTAGTATAAACTCAGTGCTAGCACAGCTATGTCACTGTAGAGTCATATTCAGGAGAATATTAGGGGAAGAATATGGCTTATAGAACAATACAAATAACACTTTCATGGGACTAAGAGCTATTGAATAGACCTGTCTTTTAGAGTAGAGACCCCCTCACCTCTGCAGGAGTATACCGTATACCCTGCAGCTGTGGACAAGTTTACATCGGGACCACAAAGCATAGCATCCAGACAAGAATAAAAGAACATGAAAGACACTGCAGACTTGGACAACCTGAAAAATCAGCAGCGGATGAACATAGCCTAACTCAAACAGGGCACAGTATCTTATTCCAGGACACCAAAATACTGGACACCACTTCCAACTACTTTGTCAGACTGCACAGGGAAGCCATTGAAATTCACAAGCATAAGCAAAACTTCAACAGGAAAGAAGAAACCTTAAGAATGAACAGAGCATGGTTTCCAGTTCTGAAAAACAACAGGCTAACAAAACACTCTACACCGGACAATAGCCCTGCAGGGAAGATTAGCACATCAAATACCAATCCATATGCAAAAGAACCTCCTCAGGATACAGTGAAGCCTCCTGCCATTAGCATCCCACAGCTTGGGAAACTCTTACAGGATGACTCAGCTCAACCCCATCCCTCCTGAGTAGATACAAATGACCTGCCAACATCTTTTCCATACTGTGACACTGAGAGATCTCTGTCTTTTGGTGCTACACCTCTGAAGATGCCAGCCACAGCTGCTGGCGAAACGTCAGGAACTACAATGCCAAGACCACAGCAATACAGCCCGGAAAACCCACAACAACCATCACTCCCATTGTAGTTTGTAAAAAATATCACCCCTCTGCTTTCCATCATGCCTACACAGCCATGGCAAAGCTTAGGATACCTGTATCTCTATATCTATATATACATTGCTTTCCAAAAAACACGTGGTGTGACAACTGGGCAAAACTAATAACTTGTTTCTGCTTTGGTATTTGTTTAGCAAATTATATACAAAATATATTATGCCACCATCATCTCTTAGTATTCAAATCTGATTATAGACATTTTCTTTTGTTAAAAAAACATTTACAATAGCAATTTCAACAAAATGTGTAAAATAGCTTACAGTTAACATCGTGCAGGTAACCATATTTTCCCCCATGTTATCATCTACACAGATTCACACAGTTACATAGAAAAATGCTGATGGGACTTGGGGAAGTGCTAGCTATCATTGCAGCCAGTTTTTTAAAAAAAAATTGACTGCAGCTAAGCTCACAAAAACAGTTGGGCCTGCTCTATGATCATATAAACAAAAATATCTGAACTAGTTAATAAACATATATGGATTAGTAATATGACATACCATGGCTGTCGTCACACGGGCTTTTATTTAGCTCTAAAATGGCGCTATTTCCCAGCAAACACCCACCTTATTCCAACACTGTAGCGATTTTCTCTCTTCTGCTTTGTGCTTGATAGTCGCGCTATTTTGTGCCTCAGTGTGAATGCCTCACATCGATGTATTTCGCCTCGCAACGTCCTATGCCCTCCCTTCAATCCCAGAATCCATTTCTTCCTGCGACTCCCCTTTTTTAAATTTTATTATGTCCTTATAACGCCATAACGACATAACACAATGCAAACTTTCTGCTGAAGTAAAAATGACTCAATCGCCATGGCAGAGTCTTCAGCGATGGGGATCACGCCGGACAGGGAGTTTTCTGCGGGCAAAGGGCTATTTATATAATTTCAAAGTTGGAAAAACAAAAAGGTCGTAATGTTTAGCTCTAATGGAATGTTTATATGATGTTATTCCGTTATAGCGGAATTAAACGCCAGAATAATTAAAAAAAGGGGGGGGAGGAGCTGCTTCTGCGCGGTTAGAGAGAACAGAACAGAGTGCTTCGGTGTGGACAGCTGGTGGCGCGAAGAGCCGTTAGGTGACCCAAAGAAACGTTACTGTGCCGATAACAGGTAGGACACTATATGCTGTAAATTTAACGGAAGAGATGCCCGTGTGACGACGGCCCATATGATCTATGACATAGACTATGGCAACAGATGACATATTTCACAAAGATTTGTAGTTTTCTCTCATAGTCCCAGATTTCAGGCTGAACATTGTCGTCACCCCCAAGTCCAAAAACTATGATAGGCATTCAAAACAATACCTATATAAATAGATAATAAATATTCTTACAACATTTGAGTTCCCACTCTGTTTCAACCCCCGGATGTCAAACTATTTGAACTTCCATGATGTTTGAATCTTTTTTTCACAAAACTATCATTATTTATACAATGCTTTGAATTGTCTTGGTTCTCATGAGCAAAACATGACTGTATGTTCCACATATGTGGATCTCCCCACATTCGTTTAACCAGCAAGTTTCAGGAGTAGGAATTTGAAGCCTTATCTCCCCAGTCCTTACCTGATTCTGTTAGCAATACACTGCACAGGCTTAGCATCTTAATTGTTTCTGAAACTTTAAGACTATGTAAATCAGATTCGGTTTCGCTTTCTCAGCCATGCCGGACGCTCCTCTCGGCCGGTCCGGGAGGAAGCGACCGGGCACCCTGACCGGGCGGCTGATCTGCAAGGATTAGCCCCCAGGACTCCCAGTGAGGGAGGCAGGGTCCGGGACGCTGCGGGAAGAACCCCCTGAAATCAATGCGGGGGGGGAATTGCCCATTTGTCCCTATGGAGGCCGGCAGACGTGCGCGGCGCCTTGAGTGCCGCTGAGCAACGAGAAACGGCAAATAAAAGAAACAGGCGGAAACCTGTAAACAAGCGAATCCCTTCTGTTCTACAAGCGTTTGTGAAGGAGAGGTTGATCTGAAGAAGACTCGCTCTTCCCCTTCGGTGAGTTCCAGAATTTGGTTGGCGCCCCCCCCCCCCAAATGGCAGCAAAGAAGCAAAGTCCCGCTCTTGGTAAGTCAATCTCGGCTACCTTGCAGAAGGGAGAGTCGCTCGAAGAGTTGGTGCGCAGGGCGGTGGTGGAAGCCATAAAACCCTTTGTTGACAAGCTGAACGAAACTGATCAAAGGGTGGGCTCAATTGAAAGCGAAGTGAAAACCATTAAGGAAGTAGCGGGGGGGGCAGAGAAGTCTGCTCTGGAAAGTGCGTCACTTGTGAAGGCTATGAAAAAAGAGCTGAAGCTGGTCGAGAACCAGCTGATCGGGCTACAGGTGGAACGAACGCAGACAACTTTGCGTCTCCAAAACGTGAAAGAGGAGGAAAATGAGGATTTGTGGGATTTGGTCTCGGAACTACTGGCGATACCCGCGAGGACAACTAAAGAAGAGGTTAAAAGCGCCATTTTGGAGGTCCGTCGGGCTTCCTCCAAATATGCAACAAAGCGACAGCTGCCTCGCGAGATCATTCTTGACTTTTCATTTAAAAAGATTCGGGACACTATCCTATATAACTCATACAATGCGGATTTGGACTTTATGGGTCTTAAAGTCAAGATTTTGAAGGACGTTCCATTTCTAGTCCGGAAAAGACGTTTTAAGTATAAAAAGTTCGCAGCTCTTCTGAGGGACCATGGAATAAAGTATAAATGGTTACTTCCGGAAGGAATATGGTTTAAACATAAAGATCAAGCCCATAAGATATTATCAGAAGATCAACTAAAGGATTTTGAGGATAAAAACCCGGAATTCTGCTGCACCAAGAACGAAGAAAAGGAGAAGCCTGAGGGGGGGGGGAGGAAGAGGAGAGCACCGCAGCTGCGGTTGCACAGAGAGAATTGCGTCCGGGACCTAGAAGGGGGAGGAAAGTTTAATTAGAATTTGAAATGTGTATTTTGTATGATTAACCACCCCATCATCGTTTTATTGAGCTATCTTTTTCTATTATGGCAGTATGAAGGGAAAACACTGAAGTGTAGTGTTGAATGTAGTTAATCCTTCCCTTTATGTCCCTTTCCCCCCGCCCCTTCCCTTTCTCTTCATCCTTTCCCTTCCCTTGTGACAGTCTTGTGTAGTGTTATTGTAGTGTTTTGTAGTATGCTGAAAAATAAAAAATTTATAAAAAAAAGACTATGTAAATCACAAATCTTTCGCACACATTACATACATGTGAAAAACCATGCTTTACTGAAGCATGTAAACACAACTATAAATTACAAATCTAGAATAAGTTGCATTTGTATAGGCAAGTATTTTGTGGATAGTTAGTGTCATTCCAGGATTTGGGAAACCGAGGCTCAAATCCCCATTCTGCTATGGAAGCTTGTTGGGTAACCTTGGGCTGGTCACACAGTTTCAGCCTAATCGACATCATTGGGTTTGTGTGAAGATAAAATGGAGAAGAAGAGAATGACATAAACTGCTTTGGGAACCTGTTGGGAAGAAAGATGGGATATATATAAATAAATTTTAAAAAATCTATTCCCATAATATCTTTATGTAAAGTATATTTCCTTGTGAAATTAATCGTTGGCTTGTTGTATGATCTTCATGTATTTTGCAGAATCCTGTTTTGTAAGGGTACCTACAGATTCCGGTAGCGATTCCTTTTTTCCTCTGTAGTAACTTATTCCTAGCTACTGTGAATATTTGTCTATGAATCTCTGTTTATATACTGTTTCAACAACAAGTCAGTTTTACAAGGTGACAGGGAACATATAGATGCTAGGCAACGATCACAGTTTAGCCAATATTCCACCCACCCCTCAAAAATCAGTATGTTAGTCTTCTTCTCCTTTCTCTTCTTCAGTTTCCACGCCAGGTATTTCCCAGGTTTATTTGCACCTTCAAACGACTTTTGGTTCATTCTCTTAAGATTCCATTCCAATTCTTTATTATTCATTGCCGTCAACTGTTCTTGAAGGATTTTAATATCCTGATATATTTTCTTTTTCCCTGGTCTTTTCTTTAGTTGTATTTCTTTGGCTTTTATTTTCTCCGTAATCTCCTGTCTCTTCTCCCCTCTTTTTTTCCTGGCTCTTCCATTTAAGTCCATTAGTATGCCTCTAATTACTGCTTTGTAGGTATCCCAAACCTTATTGGTTGGTACTTCTCTATTCATGTTATGTTGTATGAAGAACGTAGTTTCCTTTCTCAACATCTCCATATTTTCTCCCTCTTGTAAAAAGTCCTCATTTATTCTCCATCCTTTCCTTTTAGTTCTTTTTCCAAACTTCCACATAATTGGGTTGTGATCTGAGCCTACCATAGGCATTATTTCCACATCCTTAGTCCAGAGCGCTAAGTCTTTTGAGGCCCAGATCATATCAATTCGTGATAACGTAGAGTGTCTCGCGGAGTAAAACGTATATTGTCTGCCTTTTGGATTCTGTCTTCTCCATACATCTTCCAAAGTTTCCTGTTGCGTTAGTGCAAAAAAAGTCTTTGGTAATAGTCCTCTTTTCTTTTGTACAGTTGCTGATTTTTTATCCTGTTCCAAGTTTGTAACTCCATTGACGTCTCCTGCAAGAATTATCTCGTCATAAGAAAGTTCATCTAATTGCTTCCTCAGATCCTCAAAGAAGCTTTCTTTTGCTCCATTAGGTGCATAAATTCCAATCACCAGCACTCTCTTTAAATTCCATGTACATTCCACTGCTAAAAATCTGGCTTCCGCATCTCTCATCACTAGTTTTGGCTGTAGCTCCTCTTTTATATACAATGCCACTCCCCTTTTTTTCTTCTTTGAGGCCGCTACATAGTCATTGCCCAATTTATTCAATTTAAGATATTTTACATCCTGGTTTCTAATATGAGTCTCTTGCAAACACACAATATCACATTTTTGTTTTAATAGCCAGTGGAAAATACTTTTTCTCTTATTCGGTGAATTAAGTCCATTTACATTCCAAGATAAAACTTTACACTCCATGTTCATAACCTTGTTGCTGGTAAGTCCTTTTCATTGTCCCTCAAAAACTTTTCCATTTCTATTTCAGATCTGATGCGCTTTTTCACTCCTCCAAATTCAAAGGACATTCCTTCCGGTAGTTCCCATCTGTACCTTATTTTCATGTCCTTCAGAATCTGGATTAAGGCTTTGTATTTTTTCCGATCTAGCAACACCGATCTGGGTAACTCCTTCATAATAATAACCGTCTTGCCGTCGACCTCCAATGGTTCTTGAAATTGTTTACTCACAATCATTTCTCTTATATTTCTAGTCGTAAATTGCACAATCACGTCTCTTGGTAATTTCTTCTGGGTTGCAAATCTTGAATTTATTCGATACGCCACATCTAGGATAGCCACAATTTCCTCCTCCTCCTTTCCCAGGTATTCAACTAACACCTCAGTAATCTGTTCTTGGGCCATCTTTGCTTCTACCTCCGGCAAGCCACGAAACCTCAGCTGCTTCTCCATATGCTTGCTCTCCGCAACTGCCATTCTTCCCCTCATCACTCTCATCTCTGTTCGTTGCGTGTCTGCAAGGTTCTCCACCGCATTTTCCACTACGCTGACTCTTTGCTGTGTCGCCTGCAGGTCATTTTGTATTGTTTCCATTCCCTTCTTCACTTCTGCCAGTTCATTCTTTACTGTCTCTTTAACCTCTTTCACCAGCTCAGGTTTCATATCCTTGAGCTCTTTAATCACTTCTAAAAGCTTTTTATCCAAGTTCTCTATGGCCGATTGCCACTCTTTTTTCGACATCGTGGGGCTCGCTTTACCTCGCTCCCACGAGTCCGCTCGCTTCCTTAACTCCGTGGCGCTTGGCTTAGTGTCCTTTTATTTTAAATGTCCCGGTCTTTTTGCAAAAAAAAGCGTTTAAAGAGTCCAAAATGTCGGGCGTCTTTTCTCTATGGTTCCTCTATGGTTTTTGTAATCCAATATGGCTTACTTCCTCTTCCGCTGAAGCCGCAGCTCTTCCCCTTTCAAAGATGGCGATTCCCTTCTTCCTGTCATCCGGCAAGGAAAATGATGTAAGGAGCTTTGGGTTCCCATTGTGGAGAAAGGCAGTAAATAAATCAAGTAACTTAATAAATATAGATGAAGATGGGGGGGGGGCAGATAAAACTTATTGTTGAACAGTAGCAAGCAGCCAGGCCTAGATGAGTCATGCAAGTCATGTGGTATGAAGTCGCTTGGTGGTTGCTTTTGGACCTGGCCCCACTGAATCCTCCTCAAAGGCCTAAACAACTGGAAAGGGCCCTGCCCCCTGCCCCTGCCTTTTACTGACAGAAACCAAGCCTATATTCCGTTTTTTCTGTAGTAACTTATTCCTAGCTACTGTGAATATTTGTCTATTATTTATTTATCTACTGTATTTATTATAGACAATGGCAGGGCTGGCGCCAGAGGTTCTGGCACCTGCGGTGGTGTGCGTGCGCGCTCTGCACATGCGCGCACCACAGACTGCGTGATGATGTCATCGCAGACGTCATCACGTGCCGCAGGGGAGCTGGCCAGTGCGCGGAGGAGCGCCGAGCACAGAAGCTGCGAGCTGCTGCTGGGGCGGCGCACGGAGGCTGCTCCGTGCACTGCCCCAGCAGCAGCTCACAGCTTCTGCACCCGGCTGGGGCAGAGGAGCGTGCAGCGGAGCTGGTGTGGCTGGCAGCAGCTGCTGCTGCTGCAGCCAGCCAGCCAGCCCCGTGCTTCCGCCGCCGCCGCCACATGCCCCAGCCGGGCGCAGAAGCTGCGAGCCGCTGCTAGGGCGGTGCGCGGAGGCTGCGCCCGGCTGGGGCGTGTGGCGGCGGCAGCGGAAGCACGGGGCTGGCTGGCTGGCTGCAGCAGCAGCAGCCAGCCACGACAGCTCCACTGTGCGCTCCTCCGCCCCCGACACCCCCTCCTGCGCCCCCCCAGTGCCCTCACGCCCGAGGCCAGTGCCTACCTGGCCTCAATGGGCACGCTGGCCCTGGACAATGGGCATGAGCAGGATTTAGTGATGGAACTATTCTTTTAGATGTATGGGTTTTACTGTTTGTATTCTACTGTATTATTGGTTTTTAATATTTGTATTCCTATTTTAATATTGTATTTCGATTTTAATGTTTGTATTTACATTATTTTAATAGCATTTTTTGCATGAATGTTGTAAACCACCTTGAGCACTAAACATGGGGGAGAGGTGGTATATAAGTAAAATAAATAAATAAATAAATAAATATTTATAACACACCTTTCTTACTGAGACTCAAAGCTGATTACATGGTGTAAGTCAGTAGACGATATGAAGAGACATCTAATAAGAACTGTGTAAGTTGATCAACCAATATGAGGAGACATCTAACGAATGATATACTAGGAATAGGGTTACCAAAATCTGAATCAGCATAGCATATTAGGCATGATACAGTATGGATATAATGAAGAAAAAGAGTATTACATCAGTAGAAATCAATGAAATAACAACAAGGTAATACATGCAGAAAATTGATAATACACTTTATACATAGTGGTATAATCCATAGGACCTTTCCCTTTATAAAGCACATTTCTGAACTATTATTTCATAGTATAGCCCTATTACCTTCATATAACAGCTCCCATGAACAACTCTGTTATGCAGTTTTTGGAATGACAGGAATGAGAAAACCCTCCTCCACTCTTCAGGCAGGCCATTCCACAAGGTGGGAGCCACAACAGAGAAAGCACGTGTAGAGGTAGCTGTTGAATTTGCTCATTTTGGGGACTGAACCTGCAGAAGGCTCTGGACAGGTGAGCTGTAGTGCCATGGGGCAACACAAGAGGAGAGGGGGTCCTGCAGATACAAGGGTCTGAAGGCATGGAGGGATTTGTACATTATAATTAGTACCTTGAACTGAACTTGGTAGCTGACAGGCTGCCAATGGGGTGGCTGCAAAATAGGTGTAACGTGCATGCCCTTTCTAGTACCTTATAATAACTGAGCTGCTGCTGCTATTTGTTGTTCTTATTAAATACATCTAGTTGCTATAGGCTTAGAGCTACAAAATTATCCTACCTATCACCCTAAAACATTAAAGACATTTGTGTCCCTCTTTTGACACAAGATGATTTTTACCACTACTTGTTCACAATGTAAATAGATGAAATACTGATTTTTCTGTATTACTGTTTATGGAATCATTCCTCCTGGGACTTTTAGCTTCATTTATCCAGATAGCTTGTTGCTTTACTGGATTATTTCTTTTCTTTTTTTAAAAAAGATTTTATTGAATGGGTTAACATACAACACAATACACAGTAGATAGTCATTTACCCTTATAATTAAAGTATATGCCCCCCATCCCTCCCCCTCCCCCCTTTCCCTTTTTTACTTCCAACAGCACTAAAACCCCTTAATTTCTTGTCCTTATCTCTAGTTACTCTATAGTCCCTATTTATCAAAGGTAAAGTCGATGTTCTTTCTCATAGTTCATATCACTTAGTAACTATTTAAAGTCCACAGTTGTCCTCTCACATCCCATTTATTTTTCACATAGTCCTTAAGCTTCTTCCAGTCAGTTAAAAATTCGTTTGGATTCTGCTCTCTCAATTTCCTTGTCAATTTGTCCATTTCTGCCATGTACAACAGCTTTTGGATCCACTCCTCAACTTCTGGTATATCTTCTTGTTTCCAGTATTGTGCATACAAAATTCTTGCTGCAACAGTCATATAGTATAACAGAGTTCTATCCCTTATGCTAACTTCTTGCATATTCAGTCCTAACAGCAACATCTCCAGGCTCTTCGGTAAATTACATTTCATAATTAACAGCATTTCTCCATAAATCTTAGACCAAAACATTTTGGCCTTTTCACAGGTCCACCACATATGATAAAAAGAGCCCTCATGTTTTCTACATTTCCAACATTTATTTGACATTTCACTATTTGCATTTGCTAATTTTTTCGGTGTTAAATACCATCTATAAATCATCTTATATCCATTCTCTTTCAAATTGTTACATGTGGATATCTTCAAAGTATTTCTCCACAAAAATTCCCAGCTTTCCATTGTAACATCTTTATTAAAATGTATTGCCCATTTCACCATTTGTGTTTTAACTGCCTCATACCGTGTATACCATGTCAGCAGAATTTTATACAGTTTAGAAATCATTTTCGCTTCTTCCCCAAACAGAATCTCTTCTAGTTCTGTATTTTTTATTCTAAAACCTACGTTTCTTTTGTCAGTTTCAAATATATCCTTAATTTGCCTATATTGTAACCAACCATACCCAAATGGTAACTCATCTTTACCTTTTATCTTGAGGGTGTCTTTCTCTCCACTCAATAATTCCTTATAAGTTAACCAGTCTTCCCCTCTATAATACATATTTGGGTTCACCACTTCCGCTGGTACAATCCACATAGGTCTTTTTTCACCACTTTACTGGATTATTTCTGAATGAGTCATATGATTCTTTGCACTTTTATGCAACCGTCTATTTCAGTATCCCGAAGTGCTTTCCACATTTTATTTGGAAATCATTCTTAAATTAGGATCTGAACTAGGTTAACTCTCTTTCACCCCATTACCATACCAGGAATGTTATCCTCAGACCACCAAGGTATCCAAAGAAGGAAATTCTCAGCAAAGATTATACAGCATCAGAGTGGACTGCTATGATGCTATACATGCAAGTCACAATCACTGTGTGAAATGAGCTTGTTGCAAGTTATTCTGTGTATTCTACCCTCACAAAGCTACCTGCCCCCTTGGATATGCTGGACTTTTGGGTGGAAAAGAAGAGTGTTGTGAGTTTCCAGGTCAGTTTGCCCAGACAGCCCACACAATATGTTATTGAACCTTGTGAGTGAGCAATATTGGCATCACGGGCCTTGCTTGTCACATTTCTTTTACTCTCCAAGGCTCTTAAAGTGCAGGAAGAGGGCTCATATGGGGCCAGGCCACCTCTGAGATATCCAAGACCCAATCCATTAAGAGCTTTATAGATTATAATTGCAGTGCAGCTGCTGCAACACTGAGACATTTTGGTTCATGTCTTTCTCCTGAGACATACTAGATAAAATATGCATTCAAAGTAAAATGCATATGCATTGTGAAAAGATGAGGTTTTCCTCACAACACAGACCTTATTACTAAATGCATATGAGCAGAATTATGGGTCTGTTTGATTTCAAGAGTGCAAAAGTAGGCTTGTAGCTGCATTTTATCAGTGAGAAATAGATTTCCATGTAATTTAGCTGATTTTAACAAAAACAACAAGTGTAATAAAAAATTTGCTTTTTGACAACATTAAATAGGATTGCCAACAGCCATGAAGAAAATGTCCTGTCTTCTTTAAATAGAGGTTTAATGGGATGTTACTATTTGACGTTATTTACCTCCACGCTATGAAAAGCTTCACCTGCTCATTTCCACACATTAAGCCACTATTAAATGGACAAGTTTTCTCCAGGTTGTTGGCAACCCTAACTGGTAAAACTTCTAGAGCGCTGTTTCGAAAGCCTGGCCTTCACAAGCAGAATGAGGCAGTAAAATCTCATGTTGGCGAATGGGCCATACCATTTCAGACTGGAAAAACCACATTTTTAAAGCTCCCTTACATGCTCTTTGCATGCTGTGCTATGCCCTCATTCAATGAGATATGCAACGTATGTTATATCTGGGGTTGTCCTGGCTCACCTTGTGTTACATGTATGACCAGAATTCACCTTTAACATTGTTGGAGAGCCCTGAATTGGCTGTGGAGTATGATGAGGTGGGGCTTCAGCCCTTCTTCCCTTCAATTCCATGCCATTTTTGGTAGCAAAACCAGCTGTGGGGTCCAGCTGTTTGTCATACTGCCAGATCTACATGTTCATTTAGGACAATTTTAAAATGAGTTTTGGTTAGATGTGCAGTGCTATACATCTCATGTAACGAGGGCCCTTGTTTTCCACTTACTGAGAGTTATTGATGAAATAGAACAACAAAATTTAATCTCTCGCTTGGGGTTTGAAGTAGCACACAATCCATTCTACCATCTCAGCACACTGTCGCCTCGATATGCTGTAAATGTAAACTAGGCCCTACAGGCAACTTCCCATTGGATAAGTTGCCCTACAGGCAACTTCCCATGCAATTTCTATTTTTACTTGTTTATTTACTTATTTAAAACATTTATATTCTCCCTTTCTACTCAAACTGCATCCCCAAGGTGGGGATTGTAAGACAAGGAAGAAATTCCAAGAGAAGGATTGTGCAAACAAACGATTTGCCTATTTCCACTTGTCCACTTCTCATTAGTTCTTTAGATGAATAGCTACATGCTAGTGATTTAAAAGCAAAGTGTCTTTTCCTGGATCACAGGAAAACTGCCAGAAGGCATATTGATGAAAAAAGCAACATTAACTGTGCTTCCATACTATATGAATGAACTGTAAACCTGATTGATTTCAAGATAATTTGCTTCTAAGAACTGGGCAGTATTTGGTGTACTGGTTGAGCCAGTTTGGTGTAGTGGTTAAGAGTGGCAGGACTCTAAGCTGGAGAACCAGGTTTGATTCCCCACTAGAGGTGGGTATGAACCAGGAAAATACTGAACCATATGGTTCGTGGTTCGTTGTGTTTCACAAACCACGAACTTGCCCCAGTTTGCGAACTGGCTCATTTGGTTCGTGAAAACATCACTTCTGGGGCAGCAGAAGTTCACTTCCAGGGCTGCAGAAAGCCCATCACCCTGTTGCCTAGGAAACTGATTGATCGGCGCCAGGCCGTCTGCAATGACGAACCAAAAAACGAACTAAATGAACCAGCCTAAAGTTCATGGTGGTTTGTCAGAAATGGGCTCTGATGAACCACCGGTTCACAAACCATGAACCAGCCCGGTTTGTGATGAATTTTGGTTTGTATTTTGGTTCATGCCCACCTCTATTCCCCACTCCTCCACTTGAAGCCAGCTGGGTGACCTTGGGTCAATCAGAGCTCTCTCAGAGCTTTCTCAACCCCACCCATCTCACAGGGTAATTGTCGTGAGGATAATAATAACACACTTTGTAAACTGTTCTTAGTGGGTGTGTAAATCAAATGTTATTATTATTTCACAGCAAATAGGGGGCATGATTCATCCCTGTACTGACACCAATACAATTCATCGTCTCTACCATTACTCTTTGATGATGGTCTTCATTTGCCACATGCTGCTTTCATTTGCTCTTCTGTAATGTGTACTACATGGATATAAAGTCAAGGAAACAATTGAAAATGTTCTACAACATGTTAATGTCAACAATTCAAATCATATCTCTGCAGCTGCAGCATGTGAAATGGCAGACTGTGCACTGTATAGCATATTCATGTTTATGCATTTACATGCATGTGGTTTAGAGGCAACATACATACACACACTCCCCAAAGAGACCCTGAAGAGCATAGTTTAAGTTAATCTTATGTTCGTCTCCTTCCTTTTGTTTCAGGCACATGAAAACAGGTGCCCTGACATGCTGATGAAAAGTGGTTGACAGCCCACTCACCAATTTGATTAAGTTTTAGCACTGGGAATTCAAGGTAGTTAAAATGGTAATCTTAAGTTTTCAGCTACAGTCATAAGATCTATTATCACTAGGAAGGCAGCCACATGTTCTGCAAAGTTCCAATTTATGCACACACAAAAAAGCTGCCCATCTGCCTAGCAACCGAGGTGACTGTGAATGTATAATCCTGTTTGTACAGGCTTATAACTGGACACGCATGCATTTTATAGCCCCCGCCTCTTCTTGCTCTTTAACAACATGTCAATAACCTTGGCTGTAGCTACTTGCAGTTGTGATCAGTCTATATGACCGTGACTCCCCATAACACAATGTACACAAAAGTAGCACAAAATTGGACACATGTAAATTCAAAAGTGTGTATTGACCTGCTTATGGGACTGACTCCAATTAATTTGGTCTCTTCTTTCAAATATCCCAGCACACATTCTAAGCTAAACATCATAGTTAGATGCTGTCTTCTATGACCAGTCATTTCACAGGTAACTGAGGTTCAGTGCCTGGCAAGCGAAATGGAGACCCTGATCTCTTAGCAAATAGATTATCTGCAGATGTTGGGGGAAAGGATTAATTGTTCCAAGATGCTTAATTAAAATGAAATCTGAATGTGATCATTAAAGATATTGCAATAAATCTTAACACGAAACAGAGCTCAAGTCTCATTGCCTCTTTATCTGTTTCCTATTTCTGGGTTGATCATCTTTTTAATTCTTACCTGCAGTTTTTAAAGATAATAATAATGGTTTTTGTATTTTCCTCTAGAGGGAACTGCTTCCTGGAAAGCCTCTCTCCCTTGTTTGACCATCTCTCTGCTAGACACCACAGTTTTTACATAATCTTTTAAAGAGCAGCCACTCCCTCCAGTCCGGTAAGTACTATCTTGGCAGGCAGCACTGAGAGGAGGAGTCTGTTCTTTAAAGGGCTTGGAAATTATGCTGTTAAGTACTATAAAGAAATAAAGCAACAAGCCTTTAAAGAAGAAAAAAGGACTCGGAACAATAATCCCTTCCCACCTCCCCTTTACCCTTTCTCCTAGAGGCTTTTTATTATTTAAATGCAGCAAGTAACAAAGAAACCCCCTCCAAATGTTCCACTGTGAACAACTGAAAGTTTATGTGTTAAATAAATAAATATTCGTTGGGCTAACAGTTGGTTCTATGAGTACATCTGCAGTAGCCTGGCATGGCTGTCTGTGGGCCAGAAGAGAGGTGTTTGAGGGTAAAAACAGTGAAAGACAAAAAGCATCAGCAGCTCTTTTTTTAGTGAAGTATTTCTGCTTTAAATGATTTATCCCAGCCTTTTATCTTTTTGAATTAATTCTCCACTCCATCATATATTCTCTTTTCACAAAAGCATATGGTAAGAAAGCAGGGTTTTAATCTACTGGCTGACTCGAGAGTGCTTTTTTTTTTTTTTTAATGTGCACGACTATAATATGATGGCTGAAGCTTTTAGATAGCTGTCTAAAAGTGCATTAAGTTTTCCTCAGTGAAACAGCAGTTAAGCCCTGAGTAAGCAGACCTGGGTTGGATGTCATGGATAGTTAAGGAGGAAGACACCTCATCAAATAGCTCAACTTCTCTACATTCAGGAGGAACACTGAATATAGAATTCTGCAAGGGGAAATGGTTTGTTTTCTCTGGTATGAAGTGGTAGTTTGAATATAACCAAATTATAGATTCCACCCCCCCCCACCAATGTATATGTTGATTAGTTTCCTTTGAAGAGTAATAAGTTTGTTTGAAACACAGTTTATACTTCCCCTCCCTTTATCTGTGGACTCATCCTTCCCTCTAAGGAGTATTTCATTAGTTTGAAATATGTTGGGAAATATGAAAACTCTCCTGTTAATAAAACTGCTGTATGTGTGCATGCATGTGCCGCTAAGTTGCAATTGTCTTATAGCGACCCCAGCAAGGGGCTCTCAAGGCAAGAGGAAGCAGAACTGGTTTGCCAGTGCCTTCCTCTGCAGAGTTTTTATTGCCCATCCAAGTACTGCTTCTGCTTAGCTTCCAAGATCTGATAAGATTGGGCTGCACCATGCTGCTTTCCCTCCCCAAACTTGCCATATACCGTTCAGTTATGTGATAGTCCCCATTCTGCTGAGGGGGCTTTGACTCTTGAAGTCATACACCATGAAAATCTTCTTGTTCTTTAAGGGGCTACTGGACTCAAATCTTGCTGTTCTACTGCTAACCAGTACAGCTACCCATTTGAAAGAGTATCAATTCTGGTGCTGCTAAGGTCGGAGTTTGAAAATAGTCCACCCCCAAAAGGAAGCCATTGTCACATCTGGTAAAATAATGCTGATTTTTGCATCATTCAAAAATTTGAAAAACCTATTTGAGTAGAGGACTGGGCAGGGTTGCCAACCTCGGGGAGGGGGGTCTTGGAATTGTGACTGATATCCCAGCCACAGAAATTAATTCCCCTGGAGAAAATGGCAGCTTCAGAAGGTAGACCCTATGACATCACATCCCTGCAGGATTCCCTCCCCTCCCTAAATTCTATGTCCAAATCTCTAGGAATTTCTCTTCTCAGAGTTAGCAACCCTAGGAGTGAGACAGAAGAAATGTGAGTTCATGTTGGGAAACAATGATTCTTTCATTTGTCGAAGGCTTTCACGGACGGAGAACGATGGTTGTTGTGTAGCACCTCTGAAGATGCCAGCCACAGCTGCTGGCGAAACGTCAGGAACTACAATGCCAAGACCACGGCAATACAGCCCGGAAAACCCACAACAACCAATGGTTCTTTCAGTCTATTTTTTAATCTCTCAGAAATTGCCTGTCTCTTGAGAGAGGCTAGAAAAGTCTTAACAGTAGATATAGACAGCTGACAAATACTGAAAGTTTTAGAAGTGGTACATACCCTTAGCTGACAGAAGTCCAGCAGTGTTAGGAAAATATGTGTTAGGAAAAAGGGAAATAGAGAGCATTTATTATTTATTTATTTAAAGTTTCTATTCAGCCCTACCCGCGAGCGGGCTCAGGGCAGATAACAACATATTAAAATAAAATTAAAAGATCATCTGCATGAAAACAGTGTATTAATACACATTTAAAACAGGATGGTGGACAGTAGAGATGGGCAGGAACAGCAATACGAACTTAAAAAAGCCACGAACAGCCCAATCAGCTGTTCGTGAACAAGCTGTTTGTGAGGCCCCATTCTAAACAAACAGGTAGTCATTGCAAGCCTCGTTAATTGCTGTTCATTGCTGTTCGTAAAGCCAGACAATCTGGCACCTGCAATCAATTCCCTTGGCAACCAGAGGCAGGGACTGCCTGAACCGTCTGAACTCCTGCTGTTGCCCTGGAAACCCCAATCTAAGCCCAATTTAGCTTGTTAGGCAGGTCTTCCTTTCAAGTGTGGAGCTCCAAATTTGTTACAAGGAAGCAAAGAGCAGGGGAGAGGGGGGCTCCCAGCTCTAGTTTTGCAGACAGTGAGGGAGAGACAGCTGCTGTTGGCATTTTGAGAGAGAGAGAGGGAGAGTGCATTGGAGCTTGAATTTTCTTTGTGTGTGGTGGGATAGGGATCTACCTCTTCAAGTCCCAGGGCTGCTGCCAGGCTCTGGGCCAAGCTATTATTTATTACTGGTACCTTTCCTGCTGCCTGCTCAGGTAAGGTTTCTGGGAGTGGTGCGGTAGAGATCTACCCCTTCAGGTTCCAGGACTGCTGCCAGGCTCTGGGGCCAAGCTATTATTTATTATTGGTACATTTCTTGCTGTCTTCAGGTAGGGGTTTCGGGAGTGGTGTGGTAGGGATCTTGATGGCTGGAGGAGAGCCTGCTGGCCCCCACGAACAACGAACAATGAACATGTTTGTGAACAGGTCACGTTTGTCAATGTTCATTGTTCGTGGATGGCAACAAACAATGAACACCATGTTTGGTTTTTTTCTGTTCGTGCCCATATCTAGTGGACAGCCTTCACAGGGAGGGTTAAGATTTTATACACCCCTTTTTTCATAAAGCATGCAGCATTATGTATGCAAAATAGATTAGAATTTTTAAAAATCTCACATGTCCCCAAACTCAATAGCACAATTGTCAGAAATGAAAGATTCAGCAACAAGACTACTTGCTGGTACCAACTTTGAGATCATGATTGGCCAGCACTGAACAAGTCCATTGGCTGCCATTTGTTTCTAGGCTTTGAAACGAATGCCTTCTTCTGTATGGAGCTTCTGAGTACTTGGAACTCCCTCAGAGTACTTGGAATGCCCTTTCCTCTACTCTATGCCTGGTGCTAAACCTGATGTTGGTTTTGATTCCAAATTAAGACTTGCTGTTCTGTCTAGGCTTAATATTTTGTTGAGGCGTGTGAATCTTTTATCTGATGCCAGTGTTTTAATTTAGCTGTTGTTATTTCTGGTAGCTTTATTGTGAATTTACACCTCTTTTACTTTGTTTCTGTCATGTGTTGTTGCTGGCCTTTTATTAGTATTTTATAGTGAAGGCTAGATTTGTTTTTGTTTGATTCTGCTTTATAAATGTTATATATTTTAACACTGTTGATAACTGCCTTGGGATCTCTAGTGCAATAGTTACAAAACGCCAGTCTCTGTAGCCTACAAGAACAACATACTTACAAGTTAGGTTTTACAGTCACTGATGTTGCTGCATTTCTTCTGGAGACAACCATAGAGTTTTCTGCAATTCTTAGAGCTACCCTTTGTCACTTGGAATTTGGAAGTGATGTATGAATGTCGGCACTGACTCACACACACATCACACACACATACCTTGTCTAGTCTAC
Source organism: Eublepharis macularius (assembly GCF_028583425.1). Lineage (NCBI taxonomy): Eukaryota > Metazoa > Chordata > Lepidosauria > Squamata > Eublepharidae > Eublepharis > Eublepharis macularius. Next base: position 85,964,748 of record NC_072796.1, on the reverse strand, counting down.
CCCCACCCCTCGCCCTTGCTGGTTAATAGGCTCAGCCAGGCAACCCTACTTCACATAGTCTATTTTTGAAAAGTGCCTGTTCAAAATTCAACATTATGGTAATTGTGTCACAAAGCTCTCTCTTTCTCTGGGATATCTCACATCCCAAAGTTTTGTGAATATAGCTAATGAAGTGAAAACTTAACTGAATTCAGAATTTCACAGCGGTGACTTGGGCCCTGGTGTTTAAAATTAAGGTTATTTTTCCAGTTCAATTCAATTCTATTTGAAACCCCACCCCCCCAAAAGAGGCAAATGAGCGTTCAGAAATCTGACTTTAAGTGTTCATATGTACAAAATATGTCGAAAAACTTTATTCTACCCTCAAAATGCAAAACACAGGAACAAATCCCTAAAAAGAGAGAGAGAGCGCACACACAAAAAGTTGTTTACACAAGTGCCTTGTAGTGCCTGGCCTTGGTGTCACTCTGTTCCATGCCCTATAACAATCAGCAAGCCTCATGGGAGATGTGACTGCAGCTTGGGGCATGGGACCATTTGTTCACTCACTTTCTGTGAAAAGAGTTCTAAAATGTGTTTTGAATAGACAGCATTTTCTTTGTGTGGTTAGTAAATAACACAGAGCAAAGTTAGTCAGCAAGTTACATAGCTTCTGCATTCTGATTCTTTGTGGCTCTTTTATGCCAAGCTTGACAGAATGTTTTTCTCTAAATGGGACCTTGCTGAAAAACCAGAGGTAAGGAGGAAACATTGGGGTACTTGAAGAATGTTTTTCACAGATTTGACAACAATTAAATGAATGGTGAGATAGTGGTGACTTTACTTTTACTGTGGCTACTATTTTACAGCATATTTTTTAAAAAGTTTTTGAGAGTCCTCAAAGGACTGTCTTTTAACACAAAGTAATTAGGGCAAGAAACCACAATGTATTAGATTTTATTTTGCTTTTTGTAAACAGAGAAAAGAAAACTTTTCTGGGCTGCTGCAAAACTCAAGAGGTAACATAAAACACTTTTTTTTTTAAATTTAGAAAATAGTGAGGAAATCAGATCCCAATTTCTTTCTCAACCTGAAAAACACAGGAACAAAAGGGGAAAATGTGAACAAACCAACAAACGGAAGAGCCAGTGAACTTTGGGGCAACTGTACCAAATCCCAGAATAAAGGTAAGTTGGTGAAAATTTTATATTCCTAAACTTATTTTTATTTTATTTATTTTATTTATATTCGATTTATATTCCGCCCTCCCCACACCAGCAGGCTCAGGGAGGATTATGTTTAGAAATATTTGGCATGACACCATGTTACTGAGATACCTTGTAATTTTTTATTTGCCTGCACTTGCCAGCAAAAAAGCCTCCTGATCAATCAACAGCCTCCCATAATTCTTCTGTATATCCCCACCCACCATTTTAGATGCATTCACTTAAATTTGAAAAAAAAAACACCCAACACAGTTCCTGGCTTCTTTCCTACAGAATAGCATACTTGGTATGATTCTGTTTAAAGTAGATGCTTCAAAGCTATGTTGTCTGACGATGCTACTCTTAGGGAAAATAGAAAAGCAGTCAAACCAGGACTGCTTCCTTAAGAACAGGCACACTGCAGAGAGTATGGTTATTCCAGGAATAATAAATTTGATAATATTTGCTCACTTGGGGATTGTAATGTAACATTTCTGACAGTTATATTTTTATGTCAAAAGTGTCCTCCTATCCTTTTAATTGGAAATGTTTTATATTGTGTTTGTCCTCTGAAGCGTGTTCCATCTGATGTACAAGAGAAATATGCTTTCTTTTACAAAATCGTATCGATTGAAATGTTGGGTTTTTTTCTGCTGAAGAATTTCCTTTAATACAGTTACTACATTAAGTATTTTATGCCATGTGCTAAGAGAAATTGTAGGGATGTAGCAGAGGCCTTATGGCGATCAGGCATGCTCAAGCACCTGCCAGGTCAGTTCATATTCAGGTCAGGAGAGCCCCCCCTCTCCTAACTTTTTGCAAACAATGCAAAACCGAATTATTCAAAAAGGCTTTTGTATTGTAGGAAGGGGGTCTCAGATGTTTCGCTAAAGAGGTAGGGACCATAGTTTTCACCACTATGTTACCTTACATACTATCTGCTGTTTTAAATATAAGTTACCTGTGCTTCATGTTGTCTAATGTCAGTCCTAGAATTGCTTAATGTCAGCCTTAGAATTGCTTACATTCTGTTTCAGCATTTCTTCACCTTTATATTGGATTCTTACAAATGCTATGTCTTTGTAAACTTATGTTTATTTACCCTATGGCATTGTTGATGGAAATGTCCTTGAGATTGACTGTACTAATCTCACACTGTGTAATCCGCCTTGAGTCTCAGTGAGAAATGTGGACTATAAATGACATAAAAAATAAAATAAATAAAATATCCTGCTCACAGGTCATAGGGAGCTGGTCAGTCTGCAAGTTGCTTGGATGTCTCCAAATGAAGTTTGCATGATTACACTATTTTCTTTACAACTGCTACCACTTTCTTTCTTTCTTTCTTTCTTTCTTTCTTTCTTTCTTTCTTTCTTTCTTTCTTTCTTTCTTTCTTTCTTTCTTTCTTTCTTTCTTTCTTTCTCACTGCTACCACCTTCTTTGCCTCTGCCACCATCTCCAATCTTTGAATGAGAATATAGTAAAATGCGGGGGGGGGGGGATCAGTTTGACATTTTTAGTTGAAACTTATCACTTAGTGTTGGTTTGGGAGCCTAGCTAATCTTGTGATCAGTTCTTGAATAGATGCCACTAACTGTGCAGGTATCAAAAGCAGTTATTTAAAGGATGCATCTGACTGAGAAGATGGACAGCAAGAGGGGGTGGATGACAAGTGATTCCATTTGTATATCACATGTATATGTTTAAATTCAGTTTAGTGACTGGAATGGCCATGATACCATTGGATTCTGCCTTTTCTCTGATAAATGAGATTGTTTAGTTCTTGAACTAGACAAAAGCAGAATGGTACTGTACTTGTGACAAATTTTGTAAGTGAACATCAAAGTAATTTTATGCCTCACATGTTCAAACAAGGTGTGTTTCTCTGATGAGCATGCTGATTGAATTTATTATGAATGGCTTATGTTGTGTGACAAGGCGAATATCTGTACTGGATGTTGCGAGAGTGAAGTTCACGAAAGTTTGAGTTCATGTAGTTCTGCAAGTATTCCACTAGAGGTCAGTGCAGAGTGCTGAAATGGAGATTCTGTGCCGAATATATGTTGAGAGAGAGAGAGAGAGAGAGAGAGAGAGAGAGAACATGAATTAGCCAGAGTTAAAACTGTGCAATTCTTCAGGTTAGTGTTATAATAAAAGTACTAAAAAAATTATCATTCTCATGAATCACACATCACTATGACCGGAACATGTTGATACACATTGAAAACACCCGTGGAACAGTCCAGATGGTTTCAATTTATGTATTTAAATATATTTGTTTATTTAGAAGAAAGTATTTAATTGTTTTCTTTTAGTCATGATAAATGTTCAACAAGACTAAGAGCCAAGCTACAAGTGACGCCTTACACAGGTTGGACACTTGTCAGCTTCCCTCAAGTTTTGATTTGATATGTAGGCGTCCTGGTTTTACAGCTTGGCTCTCCATTACAGCTGCAAGACCAGGATGCCTAAATTTCCCATCAAAACTTGAGGGAAGCTGACAAGTGTCCAACCTGTGTCAAGTGTCACTTGTAGCTTGGCTCTAAGGGATGAGAATGAGGAGGCCACATCCCACCATGTTGTGTGGCCCACTGAGACACAGTGAACAATCACTCTGAATGCTCTCTGGAGTGAGCATGACTATACAGGAGACTGGATCCATCCCTGGCATGCTCTCTTCATGAGGCCCTTGTACCTCTGACCTCTTTCATCACATTCCTGTTTAGGGTTGCCAGACTCCAGGTGGGGCCGGGACATCTCCTGGAATTACAATTGATCTCCAGACCACAGAGATCAGCTCCCCTGGAGAAAATGGCCACTTGGAGGGCGGACTGTATGGCACTATACCCTGCTGAGATCCCTCCCCTCCCCAAATTCTGTTCTCTCCAGGCTCTGCACCTAAGTCTCTAGGAAATTCCCTACCTGGAGCTGACAGCTTTACAAGTTGCAGCAGTTTTGACTGAATGGTGCCTTGGGTCTAGGGTTGACAGCTCTGGGCTGGGAAATTGCCACGTGTTGCTGTGCCTGGCCAGGAGCGCGTGCTGCTGGTGGCAGCGTGGGGCCACTGAGCGGGCAGCCTCCCAGACCTCCCGCCCAGTTGCTCTGTGCTGCTGCCACTGCAGCCACCGGCATACAGCTGCAGGCCAGGCGTGGCAGGTGGCCGGGGCGGTGCACGGAGCATCTGAGCCGGAGGGCTGGGAGGATGCATGCCGCTGCACGCTGCCCCAGCCACCTGCCACACCAGGCCCTCAGCTGCTGCGCCCGGCCAGGAGCGTGTGCTGGCGTCGGCAGCATGGGGCAGCTGAGCGGGCAGCCTCCCATTCAGTTGCTCTGTGGGCCAGGCACAGAGCTGCACCTGGCCCACAAAGCAACTGAATGGGAGGGCTAGAAGGCCCCCCGTGCGCGCAACCAGCCCTGCGTGATGCCACACGCAGGGACGTCATCACGCAGTCCAGCATACACACACACACACGCACGGTGTCAGCCCTTAAACTGCCTCAGGTGCCAGCAATGCTGGCACCAGCCCTGGACTTATGTGTTGTTTGAAACGGCTGACTTGCATGATTTCATAGGAATGCACCCTGCCTATTTTATGACTAATTTTTTTCTTATAGCTTTTCTGTTTTTTACCATGATCTGTTAATTCCAATTTTCACCTGTGATCATTGTGCTGTGGCCTTGACAGTCAGCAGAGGGTTTTAAAACTATTTTTTCCAGCAATTATACATTATTTCCACAATTAGCTATGGACACTTGTGGTTTTTCCTCCCCTTATAAACTACAAAAAATGGGCCACAGCGATAGACAGAATGCCAAGGAAATTATTTAGAAATGTGAAATAACTTGCTGCTCTTTGGAAGGACCTGATGCTAATGTGCATGAATAGGAAGCAAGGGCTTCTCCACACTTCCGGTCTCTCTTTGCCTGCACGCTAGCAGGACCAGCAGAGCAGTGAGATAAAGTCACTCAGCAGTGGAAAAGTTTCCTTTTTAGCACAAGCAGGTTCTGACACTCCCTTTCCACACAAAAGTTCTCCCTTGGGTCCTCCTCCCACCAGCTGGTGGTCTAGTACTCCATGTATGTGCTTGAAGTTTGGAGCCTTGTCTCCCTGCAAAGGATCACCTTTTCCTTCTCTCTCTCTTTCATCTGCTTAGAGTTGGTCAGGCCCAGCCCTGCCTATTGGCCTTTTGTTTCTCAGTGTATGTGATTGCAGCATAGGGCCCCCTTCCCCTGAGAAAACCAGGTGGGTTTTTTTTTTTACAGGTGAAGGTAATTCATACTTCAAGCATGGGTGAAGAACACTGAACACTTGATGTGGGTGGTTGAACTGAGCAGGAAGAGAGGGGGGGGGAGAGCGAGAAGGCAAGGTAGAGCTTTTATCCTCAGCACGGTATACCTCCTGCTTGACTTCTGTTTCCTCCTGTAGTACTCCATTTGCTGCCCCCCTTGCCTTAACATTGGTTAGGTTATATATCTGGTTTCTTTCTTTCTTGTCACATAACTCTGATGTTATATGATAGAGCTGCACCATCATGTGGCTTCTTGTCACATGGTTGTAATGTCATGTGACTTTATATCACATGCTTGCAGCTGGGTGGTCTCTTGCTGCAATCTGAGAATTTAAAGTGGATCCTATCTTGGGAAGGGTAAAAGAAGATTGCTGATATAAGCAGCTGAGTATTTAATGCAGTGGGCACTGAAAAAAGGATAACTAAGAGAAATAATTCGGAGGCAACATATGGATGGTCATAGAATTTGTCAGATTCTCCTACACTGTTTTGCACAATTTTTGCATGTGTGTGCCCCTGGTGTTTTGTTGTTGCAGCATGCAGAGCACAATGCTATAAATAAACTTTTACCCCTATTCATGTACCACCCTTTCCATCTTGAATTTTGTAGTCGTAGAAAAGTTTGAAACAAGAATGTCTTCCTTGTTTACATTCCTATTTTTTTCTCTTGTCCTAGAATGCAATAGGCCAACTATTTGTGTTGCTTCGATGAATTTTGTTTACAAGCCAAATTACATAAACATCTGGTCTGTTCCAGAACATATGGAGTATCAAATGCCTTAAAATTTGCTGATAAAAATAACATGAACAGATAGAGACTTCAGCCAAATACGATATTTTAAGGGCTTGTCATATTCATAGGCCTTTCAGAACAACAAGATTTTGGAGGGTCCAGAATAAAATAAACCTGAAGCTAGTATGGCTCAGTGGTTGCATTTGCACTGCCTAGGGCTTTGTGGCCTCTGAAACCTGTGTAGGGGAAAAGGTATCTTTCTCAGCAGCATCTTAACCCATATCTCCATTACATCCTAGTTTGGTGTAGTGGTTAAGAGCAGTAGGAATCTAATCTGGAGAAGCAGGTTTGATTCCCCATTCCTTCACTTGAAGCCAGCTGGGTGACCTTGGTTCAGACACAGCTTCTCAAAGCTCTCTCAGCCCCACCTACCTCACAGGGTGATTGTTATGAGGATAATTATAACATACTTTGTAAACTGCTCTGAGGGCCAAGCTACAAGTGACGAATGACACTTGAACAGCAAGTGTATTTCTCCCTGTTCACTTGCCCTCCACTCAATCCACTTGCCATTCAAGTGTCATTTGTCACTTGTAGCTTGGCCCTCAGTGAGCATTAAGTTGTCCTGAAGGGAGGTATATAAATCAAATGTTGTTATTATCTTGATGATCTGCAATGCTTATAATCAGTGCTTTTGTCTCTTTAAAAAAAGGAGCTGGTACTCATGCTGTTTGCTGACTTGGGGGCCAAAGCTTGACATCCCAAAGAGGTGCTGCTACTGCATATTGGTACATACCACCAGAAAAAAGCCCTGCTTATGAGGAGCACTGTTGAGTGGCTGTTATTGTTTGTACTAGTTCCCAACTCTAGGGATGTCACAAGATGACAATGGTAGCATCAGCGTTTGTTTGTATGTTTGTGTGTATGTTGGATGTTTCTCCTTGTACTGGTGCACCACCAGGAATAAGGAGCATATGATCCTATGCTCTTCTGTTTTGACTCATTGGATCATACCCTTGTGATGTACAATAAATTTAAAATCCATGCTTTGTTGGGGGACTCTATAGATACTATCTGCTCTGACTGTAATGCTGCATGAAGTTGAAGCATGTGCTGTGAGCATGTATCCCCAAGTCTGCAGTCTTTGTTTACATTTAAGTACATATTTTTCTATTTAATAATCAGAAAGTTTACACACAGAACTCTATATAACTTCTCTGAAATTAATCTGTCTAGTCATTTGAATTGTTCTCATTTATGCTGTAGCAGGTGTTACATGCACCTGCTTGAAAGCATTTCAAAAACTCAGAGGCTGTAACTTGGAGCCAAAGTCTTCAACCCAAAGGTATTCATTTTCCATTTGAAATTTGTATTGCAATGTACATAAGATAGTCAAGGCTGTAGTTACAGGAGCTGGTCCAGCTGTCTGATTTATGAGGCTCACTCCTGCATACTGTATCCTGGAAAATCAACTATCCCATTTGCATCGCAGCAAGAGGTTTTCTAAGACACAGTATGTGGTGAAGAGCACTACATATTGGCAAGCAAAACTGAGCCTTTGCAAGTCAAGAGCCACAGAGTGGCTTAATTTCCAAAGCAGTACCTATGGGCCCTAGGACTAAGGGCCATTTGTGCTAAGGGGGTATGTAGGCTTGAATGCTTAAATGAGACTTGTCTTGCAAAATCAGAGGTCGAGAGCATTAATTCCCAGATGGTTAATTGGAAAGTAACTGTAGTTTGCAGAAATCCTGTGGTTGCCAGACTGCTGGGCTTATCAGCTTATAATATTAAGATATTTTATGTTTCTCATACTCTTAGAGTGGAGGATTTAGGTTCAAGGCATAAGAACCCTCGGAGTATGTAGCTAGATTTTAGGCTTGGGTTCTGAGTTTATCAGGTACTTTTGTCTTTTATCTTCCACTCTCCTCCATCTGTAAATTGGAAATAAAAGCAATCTTCCTGTACAAGATAATTAACCATTCTTGGAAACTCTGGGTCACAATAGCTACCTGCCAATAGAAAATGGCTTACTTTTAAATAAGGCTGAAAAGCAAATCTGTGACACTGAGAGATCTCTGTCTTTTGGTGCTACACCTCTGAAGATGCCAGCCACAGCTGCTGGCGAAACGTCAGGAACTACAATGCCAAGACCACGGCAATACAGCCCGGAAAACCCACAACAACCATCGTTCTCCGGCCGTGAAAGCCTTCGACAATACAACTCAAATAGTTTGTTTCTCTTTTCATAGTGATGCATATCTTTGCCAATTACTTGACATGTCCCTAAAAATAAATGAAAGGTTTTTGTGGGCCTGTATCTGAAAACCTCTTTTACCAATTTCAGAGCTATATGAGATAAAAGAGCATGCATGGTGAAGCAGACAGATTCCATATGTTTTACATCCTTCATAGGGAGGGGTGAAGTTAGATTTTTCTACTATTCTCTGGGGGGGAGGTATTTATGAGCTTCTCCCACTGAAAAGAGTAAAACACACTCAACACAACTTAGCTAGGCGCTGTCCAGGAGGGGGGGGGGCAGTAGATGAATAAAATTATATAATCTTTTACAAAACGTCTGTATGTGTTCAGCCCTAGTAGGGTTGCCAGATCCTCTTACCCTCCCGGCAGGAGGTGAGGGGGCCCAGCACTCACCTTAAGGTGTCATCATGCAGGCTGTGGGAGTGCTCCTGTGCTCAGTGCCAGGCTGATTCATGAACAATTAGGCTGGGGGGGGGGGACAAATCGCCCCTGGGCAAACTGTGGGAGCACTCCTGGAAGTGATGTTATCATGCTGTGCTGGGTGTGCGCCCTGGCAACCTGTTCCCGCACCTTTTCTCCCTGCCAGCCAGGTGAGCGGGGGGGGGCGGGGGCAGAGGCTGGAAGCAGGGGATCCCCTACCCCCATCAGGGGACCAGCAACCCTAAGCCCTAGTTGCAGCCATGTGTTTAGCTGATCATTGCCCGTAAATTATCCTGAATGGCTGAAAAAATATGATTTACCTATATAAGTTTTATTTATTTATGTATTAACTTCATTTATACCTTGCCTTTCTTCCCAAAGGAGCTTACATCTAATTTATATCCTGTCTTGGTATCATAGATGTGACACTTAGCACAGTTAACAGTTACATATAGAAATATGTTAATGAAAAATATGTAGGGTTGCCAAGTCCTCCAAAATCCAAACTGGGAGATGGGGAGGCTCATGCATGGGAAGGACTTATATCGTTCCTGGTGCAACAAGGAAGTACTTTGGAGTTCATGGGAATGCTCTGTGGGGCTCTTGGGCCCATTCCCCATGCTTTCCCCCCTGCCAGCTAGGTGAGAGGTGGGGGGGCAGGAGGCTGGGAGCAGGCACTGGGGGATGGGATCCCTAAAAATATACAATGTTGAAAAAATAAAACCATTAAAATACATTTCAAAAAGCAAGATAGTATAATCAAAGCAAATACAAAAGCAGATGACAGCAACACAAAGCAACTTTTAGCTAATTTAGCCAGCAGATACAACAACTAAAATTGCTAATAACTCAGTAGGGATTCACACCGTGGAATAAAATCCTCACTCCCAAAGCTCTCTATGATATGAGTTTTGCAGATGATGTAGTAGGTGAAAGGGTCAGATGCGCTCCTGTGGAAGGGAGTTCCAAAGCTTGGCAAGGTGATGTTGCAAGAAAGTCTCTCTCCATTCTGCATTTAAATCTTGAAAAAGTACAATTATGACTAGCAAGTATGTGAGAAATCTGTCTTTGCTCTTTGCAGAAGGTATAGGCACTTTATGTAGAACTTTCTAGATATATAGTGAAGGCTTTAAAAAAATACCAGGTAATTAGGAGACACTAGAAAATAACCACTGGCAAACTGTTACCTATGTGTCCAATGTTCATTTCCATGCTTTTATAAATAGAACTCCTGCAGAGTTATAAGAACTCATATATATGTTTCATCATGATAGTAATATGTCTAAACAGGATGGTGGTGAGTCCTACTTATATTACTGTCATTTTGTTAAACTATCTTTTCCTCTCAAACAACTGAACATTTGAAGGTAAAAAGCATATCTACAAAATGGGGGGGGGGGGCGGGAGAGAATGGGTATCCTGTATAAATCATTGGAAAAAACATGTAATTATAGTAGAAATTTTTTTCCAGGGGCGAGGGAAATTGTTATGTTTGTTTCCCCCCTTTTCTAAAATGTATGAAGCTATCACTGGATTGCTATAATTTTTAGTTCAGTCTGCACCTGTGGCCTTTGGACCTAATGTTTATGACAGATGGACTCGACTATATTTGAAGAATTTATTGTAGAATCCTTCTGCATATATCTGTGCCATGATAGACATTGGACATGGCCCATGGGTATATTTATTAGTGCAGGCTTCCAATCTGCATTGTGCCTTCTACGTCTGTATACTTTGAGCCCAAAGCTTCATTTTATATAGGATAGTACACTAAGTACAAATCCCCATTTTATCTTTTCCTTATCTGCGGAGGAATTTGGTAGGTGAAGAAGGGAAGGGACAAATAGGATGATCCCATCATCTGTAATACTGTAACTTCGCAGTAGGAAATCAGAAAACAAAACAAAGCCAGGAAAAAAGGAATACAGTAGAAACACTAAGACAGGCAAACTGCTGCCACACGCCGATCATGCCTCTGTCCCCATTAGACATGTACACAGAGTATCATCCATATATGACGGCCACTGAACTACACTATTGAGTCAGTATCCTAATCGGAACTTTTTTGCACACAAACAACCAGGCAAAACTAATAATGCCACTCGACTCACCTCTGCTCCATGGAACAACTGCTAGGAGGGTGGCAACTAATACTTGTACCACAGGGCTTAGCTCACTCAGGAGTTTGAAACCCTTAGCACAAATGGAGACAAGCAGCCTGTATACTAGAAACCTTTCATCAGGGAAAAAAACAGACAGATGAAGGGAGGGAGGAGCAATGAAATGCTCTTCCAGGTGCAACAGATAGCCAGCTCCATATTCCAGTTATTGGGAGGAGACCTTCAAAGCAAGCCCATGGGCAACTGGAGAACCTTCTGAGTCCCGCTGTGTCACTAATGATCCCCCACAGCACTGCATACAATACAATACTGCATGGCAAGGGGACTCACACCAGCTGAAGAGGGCGCAGGGAACTGTGTGTTCTATTTGGCACTATTGTCTTTTGCTCTACTAGTGGTTTTTATGTTTTCAAACCGAGGCTGCCATTTTTCCTTCCTTATACAGAAGACTAGGGTGCAGCCTTAAACCAGTCACACGGAAATTGCCTAATCAGATTAAGTTTGAAATGCATCCTGCATTTCATTCTATGGGCTGCAAGTTGAGGATTTTTTCATCATAGCACGAAGCATCTGTTTTCTTCCATCCCCTCTTTTGTTTTTTATACTGAGCATTTAGCATGATGAGGAGTTCTGTAAAAGAGGAGAAGTCAATTCCCTATCCTATTACAGAGGTCTATTTTTTCTCTTTCTACTGTTCAAGAGGGCCTTTTTACACCACGAGAAGTAGAATTTGGGAAGATTCAGTGCACTGAAGTCCGAAAAGTCTTATTGTATGAGCTTTGTTTTCTCATGGTGATTTGAATATACACAGGGTATTCAGGACAACACTGCTGTACACTGTCAACTAAGGCAAAAATAATTGCCTTTTATTTAATTATTTTTATTTATTTCATTTCTACCCTGCCATTCTCCCCAGTGGGGACCCAAAACTGCTTACAGTGTTCTCCTCCCCTCCCGTTTCTTCCTCACAACAAACCTGTGAGGTAGTTTAGGCAGGGAGTTTGTGACTGGACAAAGGTCACCCAGCAAACTTCCATAGCAGAATGGGGAATCAAACCAGGGTCACCCTGATCCTAGACCCTGATCCTCTAGCCACTATATTACTTTGGCTCTCTGTGATATAAAAAGCTGTCTATAGTAAGTATGCCAAGTATAAGAGGTTTGATTTGTACTTAGAATAGGATGCAGTTGTTGAATTTCAGATTGTGCTTCACCAAGACAGGTGTGTATGGGTGGTGTTGTATATTTTTGTAGTTTTACTATTACATGTTTAAGAGATGTATAAGAAAAAATGCAGTAAGCATGCATATATTCTAGATTCATATATTCTAGATTCAATTTACTGAGTTCCAAAGAATGCAGAAGCACTTTTGATAATATGACTGTTGTTTTATACCTAGGCTGCAGTCCTAACTGTGCAATCCTATGCGAAGTTATACCAGTCTAATCCTGCAGTAATTCTTTTTCAGGGTTGCACTGTAAGATTACTTTCCTGAAAGCAAGTCCCATTGAATAGGATGGGACTTACTTCTGAGTAGATCTGCTTAGGATTGCACTTTTGGTATAGCTTTTATATCAAATGGCTTTATAGAAAAACCTTTGATTCATGGAGTGGTGGTGACCCATAATAGGAAAGATGCAGGAGGAGAAAAAATTTACCAAGCATTTTGAACATTGCATTTATTTTACTAGCCGATTGTAAAGTTCAAACAAAATTTACAGGTCTGTGTGTATTATTAATGCATTACAATATAGCAGGTATAAAAAAGAATTGTGAACCTAGGCATTTTATAAGCATGAATCACATTTTTACTGGGTATGTTTTCATGTTTTCATATTATTCGGGTACATGTTGATCTTTTATGACACTGACTAGTATAAATTACTCATCCTTTTTAATGAAATGTCATTTGAGCATTTTGTTTGGTGAGGCAAAGCAACAAAAAGTATGTAGCGGAAGAACAGAATGTATTATTTATTTCACTCTTTTAAAGAAAACATGCATATATAATATTCCACTTCCTGTTCCTTTTATCTCACATTGGCATAAAATGGTAAATTGTGTGGGGAGGTGTAATTTGAAAGCATGTATATCCCTAATATTCTTAATCTAATAAGAGTTGTCTTGGTGTCACATGGCACACAGTAAAATGTATATAAAGCTAAAATGAGTTCATTACAATCTCACTCAGGTTTGAGATCATATTCTGCCTAACTTCTGTGGTTTAGAAATAACGGATAAATCTTGTGAGATTAGCAGCTGAGAATGTTACATCCTAATTCTAAAAAAAACACATTTGTCTTGAAAGCACATCTATACATTTCAAAGATACCTACCCTTGTTTAAGTGACATACACTTCATCTCAGAACAGCTTTCATGAAAGTAAGTATTGTTCATTTCAGAGGAACTGATTTTCACTTACTGGCCATAAATGACATTCACAAGAACTACATTTGCCCTCAAGTTCAGCACCTCCACTCTCATCTATCATTTTAACTCCACCAAGCAATTCTATGCTGAATAAGAAAGGGAATTAAAGCCCTGTGCACTTGTAAACTTTGAGTGCTTGTTAGTGAGAGGCGTTCTAGATGCTGGCCAGCATGTTTTTGACAACTGATACCTAGTTGTGATCCCAAATACATCTGCTTGGAAGTATGTTTCATTGCAATCACTAGAGCTTGCTTGTAAGTAAATTGGTGTGGGGTTATGGTGTTAGTCTGCCAATATGGTTACGGGCTTCACAATCTGGCCCTCACTTCAATTTCTATTCTTACTTCACATAGTATGAAACTGTGACACTAACCCTTTTCAGATATTTCATTCTTGGCACTGTGACTGTGTGTATGGGACAAATGGGCTACATGACTCTTGAATCGCACAATCATTGTTTTTCTGAAAAGGGCACCAACACATACATTTCAGCTCCAGAACACGGTGTACTAGACTCTAAATTCTTCTGGGGTTTGGTTTGTGTGTACTGAGGTAGAAAATTCACACTTTACCCCTTTCGGAAGAAATGGCAATTACACATATTGGGAGGATTATGTGAAGTGCGTTTGTTCTGTATGTGTGGTCAAGAACCTAACATCTGAGGAGGGCTACTGTCTTCTGTGCTTTCTTTTCTTATACTCTCATTAGTTTTTTCTTTAACTTTTTCTGTTTTGCCTTTTCTATTTTCTAACATCTTGTTATGTTTAAAAAAAAATGCAAGTCACAGTGATCCGAGACAAACAAGCTGCTGTGCTGTAAAATAAATAGCCTTGAAATGCTACAAAGTAAATCAATTCCCTTCAAGATTAAGCTGAAATGTTTGCTTGTGCTTCATGTCTCAACATCTCAGCACTTAACCAGATGACAGCGGAGTTTTTGCCAGCAAAACATATCTTTACTAAACCAGGGCCATCTTTCAATGAGAACGGAGCAAAATGCTGCCCTCTGCCATCAAAACATGCCGCTAGCCTTATTTATTTATGAGAAGCTTTGTACTGGATACAAACTGATATGAATGTTATCCAGCTTTATGTAAGGCATCACATGGTATTAGTAATCTGATATAGGGTTTTAAAAGGATAGCACCACTGCCAGTTTTAAGCGCCAACAGTTTTCTTCCCTTGCTGTAAATGTAAGGCTAGAAATTCTCCAACCTTCATTGGAAAGCTGTGCCTTCAACGATAATTCCAATGTGTACATTCCTTAAAAGCGTTTCATGCTTTTGCCTTGCATAGGTTTATATTCCAGGTAAAATATGCACCACCACAAGGCATTTTGCAGAAGTTGTTAAAAATAATTAATAAAATAAAAATATGATCAATAAAGTAAATAAACCTGCATGGTCAAATGTAGTATCCAATGGTGCCTTAGAAAACAGATTTATTTTTAAAGGACACCCAACATATTTTAAGCCACAATTCTTTATCATAGGTACTTTCCAAAGAGTATCAAGAAGCATTTTTTTTATGTCTTTCTGTGTCCCTGAATGGACATTGCCCTGCTTACTCAGTGAATGAGACCTGTTAATGGGGCAGCAGTTCTCCAGCGTCTCAGGCCAGGAAAAATCTTTCACAGGATCTGCTACCTGAGGCCATTTAACTGGAGCTGATGGGAATGAAACCTGGGATCGTCTGCACGCAACACGTGTGCAATCATTGAGCCATGACCCATTCCCACTTAAACATATGAGATCCTTTATCTTTAGCCAACCATTAGAATCCTTAAGTTAATCTTGTGGGGCTGTTTCATTGCAGACAACATTTTGTGCACTCAGGGGAACCTATAAAGTCACTATGTTGATGACTCTATGTGAGTCATTCAGTGATTATAGGCACTGCAAATTCCTGTCCCCTGTCTGCCCATAACAGAGCAAAGGGGGAAATATGGAGGGGAGGAAGACATCACTTGTCATGACAACATGTAAGGCAGAAATCTGTAGTTGTCACCTCACTTGCTGGAAAACAGTGAGTATGGAAAACAAGTCTTTAAAGAACTAGAGTGAAAAAGCTGAAGTTTTTCTTTGAACTACTTTAATGTGGGGCATTAAAAAAATCAGCCACCATATAAAATCTGAGGCATCAGATTTTTTTTGCATCAGCCCACAGATGGCCATTCAATATTTGGCACATAGCTGCAGGAAGTTTTCATAATGCACATACTTCCCACACTGCAGCTTTTGGAAATTAAGTTTTGGGGTCCAAAATGTATCTTCTCCAAACTTCAGCATGAAATGCATTTCATCATGCAAATATATTTTGGACTGAGGCTTTGGGAAGCAATCTTTTTGGGGGGCTCAACAGTCACTTAGCAGTCCTTGGTATTAAAGCTTCTAATACAATTATTGGTTGGTGTTTGAAAAATTTTCCAAAAATTTGTGAGAGAAGCTCCAGGAGGGCTCATCCCCCCCCCCCCCCCGAGCATTTAGAGATTCCAAGGCCTGTCTTCTTTACAGTCTTAAGAGATCCCCTTTTCTGGGCATTTGATCAGCTCTATCAGATCCAACTGGGGCTAAAAGTGTGCAAAGCTTGGTTTCCTTATGAGCTGATTCAGTGAGCTGGCATCCCAATCATATTAGAGACTGAAACATTACAAGCCAGGCAATACTCTGAAACAGGTATTTTCAGTTTTTATCCATTACTAGCTGTTAACTATGTGGAAAGGTATTGCTTTTAGCTTCCTGCCATATACTGAGCACAGAAACACCATGCCACTATTTACTTCTTTATATGGTTACTGCTATCATCAGGTAAGTTTTATAGCAGCAAACCAGGTGAAAACAAGTGACTGACTACCTGTTTTTACAACTAGGGATTCTTCAGTAGATGTTTTCATCTCTGTCACCTTTTGAAATTCATTCAGGCCATAATTCTATAAATTATAGGGTATAAAGACCAAAGTTTTCAGAACTAATGTGATTCAATGCTCCATTGCAAGAATCTCTAGAATCAGGTTTGAGTTTTGACATTAGCCCAGCGATAACTTGTGGTGGCGGTGTGCTAGTGTTATTCAGATTATGGTGGATCAACAAACATATTCGAATTACTGATAAATTATAATAATTACAGATGTGGATCTGACTTTAGAAAAAAATCATCCCAAATACATCCTAGCAATGGCTGTTTTCACACACATTGGATAATGCACTTCCAATGCACTTTAGCAATCCTTTGGAAGTGGATTTTTTCTTTCACAAATGAAAACCCAGTTCCAAATGATCACTAAAAAGCATTGAAAATGCATTATCCAATGTGTGTGGAAGCAGCCAATGTTTTATCTAGATTTAGTGGATCCATAATTTGAAATATAAGGGTAATTAATATCTTTAAGCCATAGTGCAGATCCATCACCCCCCCTTGTTTGAGAGTATCCAAGATGCCTTGAAGCACTGTGTGTGTGAGGGAGCTTGTACCCACTTGCCCTCTGCCTCCAATTGTAGGGATAGATGCCTGCCACAGCTCAAACTTATCTGCCCTTCTCTTGCCATCAGTGGTTCAAAGCACTGACAGAGGTGACCTTCATGTATGTGCTAACTGCAACGTACTTCCTCCCCTTTGCCTGTAAACAATCCAAGCCCATCAGTTGTTTTGGTCTATGCATAGATAAACTGCCAGGTACTTAGGTAACAACCTTCTGGTCACAATCTGAGATCTTTAAATGGTGTATATGTGTGTGTGTGGGGGGGGATCTTTATTTACTGACATACGTCTCTATTTTCTGGAATCACGGATGCATAGGAAAAGTGTTATGGAAGCATTTGCAGAAGTGTTACAGAAACACTGTTCCTGGCAGGTGAGGAAATGGTTATCCCTGTCCTGATTATTTGTCTCTATAGAAAAGGAACCATCTCCTGTATGCATGAAACCTGAGGAATGTATTGCTTGATTCCCAGAGGGTGATTTATCGACGAATCGAATACCTTTATTGGCATAACAGGACATACATATGCACAGTCAGCAAGGAGACAAAAAAAATCTCTTGCCCCATCACTTAAACCATTCTTCTCCTCTTCGATGCACAACAAAGAAATTTAGCCACAGACTCAGTGATCCCAGGGTTATGTGTAGATAGTAAAAGGCATGTCTTACTGTCGTCCGATTGACCTTCATAATTTTGAAGCAAAGGTTCTAGATAAATGGTGTGGATATCACAATACAATAAGCAGTACAGGACCATGCTCAGTACTTTCTATGTCCCTCAAGCCACAGGCGCAATACCTTGTGGAGTAAGGAATTTTCTTAAACCTCTCATGGAGTACCGCAGAAGGAAGAACATTAAAGTGTGCTAACATAAATGCTCTCTGAAGGTGAGGGGAAGTCAAACCAGAAAAATACTCTGCCAAAGAACTATTAGAGGAAATCCCTCATCTCAGAGGGGAACATCTACCAGAGGTTAGGCTCCTAAGTTCTCGCATCTCAATATCTACAAGTCTTTGTTTAATCAAAGCAAATGCAGACCTCTCGGAAAGAAAAACTAATTCATCAAGGCAAAGCCCGATTACAGAGATTTTTTCCCCTATATCGGCTACCCATGCAGAAGACTGGGATTCAGTTAGCATGTATGCAATAAGACTATTGGGGCTGCTCCTGAAGTGCAAACGCAGCCAGAATTTAATTGTTAGAATCCAGGCTTTTGTCTCTAGGTGTCTTTGGTTGGTCTCCAAACAAATAGCTGCATAGGGCACACATGATGGCAGCCCTAAAATTTTCCTTAGAAAATTAGATTGTATTCGTTCGACTTCTTTATTAAAGGCTGTGATCCATATTGGAATGCCATAGAGCAGTTTAGCACTAATTTTATGAATAAACACTTTAAGGGATGTTGGGATATATTGATTTCCCTTAGTGTAGAAAAAGCAAGTAATCGCTAATACGTTGTTGTTCACAGATTTTATCACTTCTTTTTTGTGAGTTACCCAACTAGCTTTATGGTGGAAATAGATTCCTAGGTATCTAAAACTTTTGACCTGTTCAATCACTCTCCCTCTTATATTCCACTTAACCGGTTTCCAGGTTTTCCCAATAGCCATGATTTTGGATTTATCAAAATTTAAAGTCAATTTGTTCAATTCGCAATTGTTGCCAAGTAGGCCCCCTCTCCTGCTTTAAGGCCTGCCATGGACTGTGCTAAAGTTTCCTGCATTGCTGTTTCACTGCTACACCAAGATTGCCCTGCACGTGTGTGTTCTGGTACACGTGTTAGTTTCCTGCCTGCGTGTTAATTACCTTGCTGCTACAATAGACTGTGTTAGTTTCCTGACTCCCTGTCTGGATGACTCCACAAAGGACTCTCTTCCTGGGCAGCCCTGCCCCGACCTGTATCTGGACCTCCCAGTGTGTGTTTGGACTTTATTACATGTGTGCCCCGTGCCTGCATTGCCATCCACCACGGACCGCGCCTGTTCCCTGCTATGGACTGTGTTTTACGTGCTGTTCCCCCTGCTTTCATGGAAGCCTGCCTCATCCGGGCCCAAGCCGCTGTTAGCAGCCAGGCGCCTGCCGGGGAAACCTCCAGCGAGCCTGGCCAGGCGCTCCCTGGTCAGTTCCCGCCTGGAGCCTCCCGCGGGCCGGTCACCGAGCTTGCCCTCGCTACCGGACAGCCTACTAGCCAGCCCCAGCCATGGTCAGCCGGCGACCATGTTATTAGGCAGCCAGAAGACCAAGAGGAGAAGCCTGCTTTGGGAAGCCATTTTGGAGAAGCGGACACGCCACGTCCGCAGCGAGAAAACCTCGCCCCGCTCTGCATATCTTAGGAGCCGTCCCGGAGAAGAAGCTAAGTGCCGACCATCCCAAGCACTTAGAGAATGCATCTCAAAGAAGCCTCCGCATTCCAGAGCTGATGACATCAGGACAAGCCCTGTCCACTGGAACATCCATTCAGCACGCTCAGATCTCCCCATCCCTCCTTTGTCCCCTCTTCCTGAGGTGTCACTATAACACAATCAGATTCCTAAAGTGGCCCATCCAAGATATTCAGTAACCCATTAAAGCCTTTGTTTTAACCCGTGAGAACCACCAAGTACAGCACCAGCCCCAGGGTACGTTTTGGGGTATTTAAGCTGGTCCCTCAGACCACATGGCACGTACGCCTTCCCTGTCCAGACCCCTTGCTGTCTCTCTGTGGATCCAGTGCTGGCATTGGACCACCTCGCTGTCGTGTCTCTGCTCTGCTTCAGGATTGTAAGTATCGCCCTTATCATCGTGGGTACCTGCTCATGCGACCGTCTCTGTATTTCTTACTCTGCATTTCCTAGTTCTTGTATGCTTTCTCGTATGTATGTGCAAGTTCAGGCTTACGCCACACTATTAGTAAATACATGTGTTTATTGAATCTATTTGTAGTCTGCCTCTTTGTCACTAGAGTGTCTGGAATCGGGACCTCCGTAAACATTGGTTAGATCCACGCTAATTTTAGTTCCAGACTGCTGAGCTAATTTCCCCATTTGAAAGAGCAGTTCTGGTAACACAATAGTCTAAAAAGTGAGATCTCCCTGGTGGATGGGTGATTTATCTGGGGTAATGATCTCTTGTGTGTGAATCAGGGTCATGTGCCAGTATGGGCTCAGTGAAAGTGAGGACTCCTCAGGAGGAGAGGAGCCTTGTGTAGCCAGCCCTGATTCCTCTGGAGAAAAGGAGCTCCATGTAGCCAGCTCTGACACAGTAGAAGCTACGATCAGGAAGAACAGCTGCTGGCTAATCAGAGTCCACAGCCAGCAGCTGAAGCAGAGCTACCAGAAGCAGCGGCACCAGGGTTTTTGGCACCCACAGCCGGCCGGTCGGCCGAGTGCGTGCGTGCACGCACATGCGTGCATGCACCAGCCTGCATGATAATGTCACATGTGACATCATCACAGGTGCGCGCGTGCCACCGGCCCAATTGCTGCAGCGGGTGGCTGGGATGGCACGTGGGTGGCCTCCCAGCTCTCCCGCTCAGTAGCCCTGCATTGCCGCAGATGCCTGCCCACGGCTGCTGTGCCCGGCTGGGGGCGTGTGCTGGCGGTGGTGGCGGTATGGGGCAGGAGGGCTGGGAAGCTGCAGCTCCATGGCGCGTGCTCCCACCCCCAGCGCCTCCTCCGGCACCCCCTCCGGCACCCCGCGCCCTGAGGCAACCGCCTACCTGGCCTCAATGGGTGTGCTGGCCCTGGTTACCAGCACCCTCCAGCCCCACAGAGGAAGCTCAGTCAGGGACTTCTGACACCACAAGTGAAGCCCAGCCAGGCATGCTGGCCCTGGCACCCAGTGCTCACCACCTGGGCTGACACCAGCTGCTTGTGGTTAGTGACAATGAGTAGCATCAGGATAGAGCCCAAGCAGCTGGCTACAAACTGCGCCTGTCTATAAAAGCCATTGTGTTGCATTCTTGCTATTGCTGTGACCACTTCCTTGAGCCTGGTCTTGCTCCTGTAGCTTTGGACTGTGCCCTGTCTCTGCTTGCACCTAGACTTGATTTTATTGGTAACTGACCTACAGACCCCCTGACTTGGATTTTGGACTCACCCCTAGCTTGGGACTTATGGTCTGACTTTGGACTGGACTTTGACAACTTTACTTGGGCTGGCCCAACCCACAACACAGAGTATCTTACATTTCTACATCAAAACAGAGGTAACCTCCAGATTTTCAGAGATGAAGATGTGTTTCCAAAGGGCAATGGTTCTTTTAGATTTGATGACAAACAAACAGGTGTTGAAGGAAATGAGGATTATTAAAATAATCTAAAGAAGATTACAGAAATAAACAAGTTACAGAACAGAGAATACGTTTATGCCCCTCTACTGCTGTTGGAAACCCCAAGAAACAACAATGAGCAGATCCCTGGTTCTGGTCAGTTGCATAGCACTGATCTGCAGTTCAGCCTTAGCTGAAGTTCTGTTGTGTAGTGGTTCTCTGAGCTTATACAGAAGCTGGCTAGCTGCAGCTATGCACTTTTTTTCTCTTCATTGGCCTGGGAGAGGAGTGATGTATTCAAGGCCAACTGATAAATGGTACATGGCAAACGTCTTAAAAGACCCCAGTACCAGGAGTATGGTTTTAACTCCCAAACATCCCACTCCCCAATACAATGATGGGACATTGTGATCCAATAAGGTGGATAGTAAGATGGAAAACATGTTTTTAAGAGAGAAAAACATCTTACATTGTCAAAACAGAATGTTCATGCCTGTTCTGCAAAGCACTCTGGGCACAAGAAGGAGGAACTGCGTCACACTCACGACACGAACTCCTTAAGTTCACAATAGTCTTCTACAAGTGCCACTATAGAGGGAGAAGGAGGCAGGAGGAAGGCAAGAGCAGCAGCAGCAGCAGTAATGGGGGGTTGAATTCCCCTTAGCAATATTGACATCTGTGTATGAAGACTTAGCAAAAAAGGGGGTTCATATCTCAGGTTCCAAGTAACACCTAATGCTGTATTTAAAAGTTTTTTTACAAGGTGGAATGAAGGAAGAAGAAGGAAGGGAGCAAACAATTAGGCAATTCGGGAGTTGGGGGGTAATCTAACAGCTGGGAGGTTTGGGAAGTGGTAAACTGGATGATTGAGGGTTGGATAAGCAGAGAGACAGAGGAAGAGCAAGAGGAGAAAAACAGGAGCTGATTGGGGAAGGCCTTTGCTTTTCCCCTGTGAGTCCTTACAGCGCCCTCAGAAATGTTATGTAATGTACAAATGTTTTATGATGCTACAAAGTGTCAAACTAGTAATATGCCTTAAATTTATTCATCCATTTATTTCATTTATATCCCATTTTTCTTCCCATTGGAGATCCTAAATGGCTTACAATATTTCCCCCGTCTCCATTTTATCCTCACAACAATACTGCAAGGTGGGTTAAACTGAAATTATGGCAAAAGAGTAATTTCCTAGAGCAGTCACTGGATAAAAATCAAAGGGAAAAACTGTTATGTTATAATTGTTTATTTGAAAGTTTTCTAGAAGACAAATAAGCATGCATCCTTCTTTATTTATACAGCCAGTATGCCTAGGCTTGCCTACATTTATAACAAGAAATTTGCATTTTGCTTGCGTAGAATAGCAAATGTGTGGAACATTTATTTCATTGTCTCCTTGTTAAACTGTTAAAAACAGCATAACTAATGAAAAGACAAGGAGGTATGATGTGAGTGTAGAGTCCTTGTGGTCAAAGAAATATAATATCACAAGGGCTGTAATCTTTGTTAATTACAGATAACTCTAGCCACAAAAATGTGAACCTTTTATATTTTTGTTATTTTGTTCAGTAGGAAAAAATATAAATGTAGAGTTCTGAGCCATGACATGAGAAAGTGCTGAACTTCTTACTGTGCGCTTATACTGAGAAGGGTTTTAGATAATGCTTCAGAATAAGAGACAGTATAACTACTGGGTTTTCTATCCTTGAAGGGTTCATAGCTTTAAAAAAAAATTGCTTGGATTGTTCTGACTGCTTTTCCACATAACAGCTAACATGTAGATTTTGATTCAAGAAATTCAGCATCCAGATGTGTGAATCACTCGATCTTTCCTAAAGTTCTTTCTGATTGATTGAGCACATTCTATGTGTAATTACACAATCATTTACTAAGTCCAGTTAGTATCATTTACTAACTCCAAAGAAGATGCATAGGACACAGTCCTTGAAGGATGACATTGTGAAACTACTCCTGAAAAAGGCACCCTGGACCCAAATGATCTGAATAACTATCACTCAAGGACAAGATGCTTGAGCATGTTATGGCCATTCATCATCTCCAGTTAATCTGGAAAGAAATAGGTCTTCTAGACACATTTCAATCTGAGGCTATTCAGGGCAGCCTCATGCCGGGCAGGTAAACAAACACAGGAGCAGGATGGGGGATGACCCAGTCGGCAGGCTGGCCAACCACGTGACAGACACCTCAGAGGCAAGGGAGCCCTTAATGCAGCAGCTAGAGGGCTGTGGGAATGATGCTGGTGAAGAAGTAGTGCCTGGTGCTGGCAAAGCAGCCTTGGCAGTGGCAGGAGCACCCACCACCCTGTCCAATAAAGTGGGCAGGACCTGGGAAACACGTACCTGGGGAGACACTGGGGTGCAGTAGCAATTGAGCATACAAGCATGGTGTCTCACCTGCATCCCATGGAAGGGGCAGGCCAGCTCCACCCAGGAGGAGAGCCGGGAACAGCTACAATGCAGCAGGTGGAGGCTCCAAGATCTGGGTAGAGGCTTGCAGGCCTGCCACTCAACCCTGGCAAGGGTGGGGGGGAGCAACCTTCGGAGGGAACAGAGGCTGGGGGGGGTACACACCAAGGATAGCCCTATAAAGAGAGGCCAGGTAAGGGAGGTCAGAGAGGAAGCTGGAAACAGCACTGAAGGGTGTCATGAGAGAAAGCCAGACTGTTCTGAGGAGAGAGAGGAGGTATGCTGTAACCCCCTCCTCCCCTGTTCTGAGACCTGCCTGCCTGCTGACCTGACAGGAAGGGCATCCTGGAGGGCAAACTTCTCCCAGGCCCTTTTTCAGAGCTGTTTTGGCCTTTGAGGGAGGACTCATCAGGGCCAGGGCTAGAAGCAGTCACTGAACAACTTGATATCACATGACTTGCATGACTCACCTGGGCCTGACTGTTTGCTACTGTTCAACAGCAGCCCTCCCCCCAGAGTTTCAGAGTTGGATATGGGAGACCCAGGTTCAAATTACAACTCTGCTGTAGAGAGACTCACTGAGGGTCTTTGATCCAGTCACACACTCTCAGCCTATCCTACCTTTCAGGATTGTTGTGAGAATAATAAAGAGGCAAGGAGAATAATGTAAGCTGCTTTGGGTCCCCATTGTGGAGAAAGGAAGTATATAAATAAAGTAAATTAAGAATTACAAGTGAAGGTGGGGGCAGATAAAAGGTAAGTTATTTATTGGGTTTGAACAAGAGAAGGACATAGAGAAAGCTGAGCATATGGAGGCTGCCAGAGGGAGAGAAATAGTATGAAGAAAGAGATACAAGGACAATTGAAATACCCCCCACCCCCAAGTCCTTGCATCATGCAACTGGGCCTGGCTCAGGTTGTACCATGCAATGGAAGTATGAGCAACAATGTACCATGACAGAAGCCCATATCTAGCTAGCAGGTAGGATTAGCTAGCTCGTTAGGACTTTGGGTCAACCTCAAGGTTCCTGCAGGCTCCTCTGAACAATGAACATGGGGAAAAAAACATGTTTACTAAGAAGGAAGTGTCACTGAGTTCACTGGTACTTACTCTCAAATAAGTGTACAGAGGAAAGGATCATTAAAAGCTTTTGGATAATATCAAAAGATCTGACTATTTAAATTGATTCCATGCTTCCTTATTAATAACTGTGCAGCTATTAGCTATTAATGATGATATAGCTATTATAATTATGGCTATTGTAATAAAAAGAAAAATGATTTCACTGGTTAAAGCAGAAACACCATTTTATCATCTACATAAAACAGCAATTTCCCCCCTTTTCCTCTGCAAATACTTGATAGGCTTGTCTACTTGCTCTTTCCATATTAAAATCCAACGGCCTTGATGGCTCCAATTTATATGTAATGCCTATCAGGTAAGTCTGCATGTACTTTTATGACATGTCAAGACACCCGCTGTCCTTATTAACTTTGCACTGTACAGTGAGGTCTGTGTTACATCTCATCTTGGCTGGAGACTTAGGGCCAAACTACAAGTAACGAATGACACCTTGAATGGCAAGTGTATTCCTCCCTGTTCACTTGCCCTCCACTTGCTCTCCACTCGATCCACTTGCCATTCAAGTGTCATTTGTCACTTGTACCTTGGCCCTCAGTTTACCCTTTTAGCTGGGATGTTTTTACTCTTCCTGTTACTCTGGTACTCTTTGGCACACATTCTCCACAGCAGCCTGATGCTTCCTTAAGTGTGCCATTATTGAGGGAACACTACTGTTTCTCCCAAATATGGAATCACTTCCAGCATGGCCTTTACGATCACAATGGTAACAGAATATGCAGACTTATACAGCTGATGCCACCACTGGACTGCAACACTTCCAATAAATCCTTAACGTTGTCTTCATATGCATGGCTACAGATGTTTCTAAATGGATTCAAGTTGCCTTCAGTACCTCCTACCATTTGGGTATCTAGTCATACTGTTTTCTCATAAGTTAGAAAGCCCTGTATACATATGAAGTTTATTTCTGGTATCTTGCTGTTACCCACCTCTGTTACCTACATTCTTCTGACAGGAAAAACTAGCTGTGGCACTGTTTAACTGGATTGTGTGTGTACATGTATGAGTGGGTGGAGGGTGGGAAGGGTCACATATTTCTGCACCCTCAGTTGTTCGTTTATCATGTTTGTATCCCACTTTCCCACCCAAAACAGGGTCCCCAAGGTAGTGAATAATAAAACAATAAGAAGCAATATTAAAACAACAGTTTAAAACAATTTATTTATTCGGAGTAGAGACAGCCCTCAAGTCAGAGCTGACCCATAGGAACCACAGGTGGGGTTTTCATGGCAAGAGACTAACAGAGATGGATTGCCGTTACTTGCCTCTGCAACCCTAGTATTTGTTGGAGGTCTCATCCAATTACAAACCAAGGCTGACCCTGCTTAGCTTCTGAGATCTGATGAGATAAGGCTCACCTGGGCTATCCAGGGCAGGACACTTATTTATTTACATACATCATTTATAGTCCACCTCTCTCACAGATGCCGTTTCCACATGCTCCTTATTTTTCAGGCTTTCTTTGTCCTGAAGCCGAGTCTTTCCTACCTGCCTTGAGAACTCACCTTCCACACACACCGTCCTCATGCATGTTTTGTGGGTGTTTGTCACAGCAAGAAAAAGGTTCCAAAACATAAAAAGTGCTCTTTATCTTCACCTCATCACAAATGATGCTGGCACAGTCCCGCCCAACTTTCCTTTTTTTTTTGGAGCACATGCGGGATTGCGCTATACTGTTGTCGTGTCTTTCTGCTTATGTAGAAACTGGGCATGCATATTACTCCATTCTCTACTGTTGATTTCCAGCTCAAAGTTTTAAATACAAAAATGTTTAATAAATATGAAAACAGTAGAGTAGCGCGATTGCCTGATTCTTGGGATGATGGTGAGGCCCTCTCAAGGTGCCACAGCAGCAGGGGCGGGGCTCTCTGCTGCCTCTGTAGGGTCTTTGGAGGGTCACGCACAAGCCAAGTGAAGGAGATCAGAGGAGGGAGCCCTCGCTCTCTTTCCTGATCCCTCCTTCTTGACCGATGCTGCGAGGGGAAGCGTTGCTAGGGCCCGTTGTATTTTTCTGAACAACAGGCTTTATTACTAGTTTAAAATAAAATCAGAAATGGCATTTGGTTCTCAATGTTGTTCCTAGACTGATTACTGAGTGATCCAATGTAGCAAACACTGCAGTTTGATTCCTTTTGTTTAAATAGATATTGTAATAGCACAAGGATCTTTTTAAAAAGTAAAAAAAGAGGGGGGATTCTACAATCATGCATGCGAGCCAGACGAATGTGTGGGAGGGGTTATGTTGATAGGAGGGATTGGAGATTTGTGGAAGGACACTTCAACAGCGCAAAAAAGCCTCCACATGAATTGATTGCACAAAAAAACAGCATCAAAAATGAAAACAGAACAAAACAAGTTTCACAAAAAATGCTCAAAACCCAGGATCATCATGACCTGCTTGCACATGGGAAATGATTATGTATGTAATGAGCGAGATAACCCACCAAAGTTCCGTTAGCAGAACATCTCATTAAGGATTTGTGGAAATGACCAGAGACTCATGGCAGATTGCATGGTGTGAGTCAGTACAATCAGTATCTTGACATTTCTCTATATATGTATTGGATATATACATGCAATTTGCAAGATTTAAGAAAAGAAAGAAAGAAAGAAAGAAAGAAAGATTTGACAGTTTTGAAAGAGAGCACAGATACATTCCATGTCTGACATATTAAACAATTTCATAAATACACACAAAAACAGAACATCAAAAACAGGAAGTAGGATCAAGAAAAGTTAGTTATTGGGGTATGCCGGACACTGGTGGAAGATGCCAATACAAGGGCCAAATGAATCTCCCTGGGGAGGAGTTTTTGGTGTTATGACTGAGAAGGCAGTTTTTCAGATTGCCACCCATCCAGCCTCAGATTGTGGGACCAGCCAAAGCAGGACTTCTGAACATGACTGCAGTGACTGGGTAGGTTCATATGGGAGAAGGCAGTCCTTAGGATATGCTGGCCCCAAAGCCATATAGCAAATATTAGCAACTTGAATTGGGCCCAGAAAGCAATTGGGAACCAGTGCACATGAAACAAGACTGGAGTTATATAGTACCTACCTATATAGTACCAGCATTCTGACCAGAGCATTCCATACCAGCTAAAGCTTCTGGACAGTCTTCAAGGGCACACCCACATACAGCTCATTGCAATAGTTTAATCGAGATGTCACCAGAGCATGCAACACAGTGGCACGATCTTTCCTGTCTAGGACGGGCTGCAACTGGCTCACCAGCCAAAGCTGATAAAAGGAATCCCTGGTAGTCACTTCCATCTATTTATCCAACAAGAAGTGTAGGTCAAGGAGCAGTCCCAGGCTACAAACATGTTCCTTCAGGGGGAGTGAAACACCATCTAGAAAAGGAGACAATCCATTTCCAGGGTCAGACCTTCCCTCCACCAGTAGTACCTTTGTCTTGATGGGATTAGAGATGGGCACGAACAGCAATACGAACTAAAAAAAGCCACGAACAGCCCAATCAGCTGTTCATGAACAAGGTGTTCATGAGGCCCCATTCTAAACAAACAAGTGGTCATTGCAAGCCTTGTTCGTTGCTGTTCATTGTTGTTCATCAAGCCAGACAATCTGGCACCTACATTCAATTCCCTTGGTAACTGGAGGCAGGGACTGCCTGAACTCTGTCTGAACTCCTGCTGTTGCCCTGGAAACCCCAATCTAAGCCCAATTTGATAGGCAGGTCTTCCTCCAAATTTGTTACAAGGAAGCAAAGAGCAGAGGGGAGGGGGGCTCCCAGCTCTGGTTTTGCAGACAGTGAGGGAGAGACAGTTGCTGTTGGCATTTTGAAAGAGAGACAGGGAGAGTGCATTAGAGCTTGGATTTTTTTTGTGTGTGGTGGGATAGGGATCTACCCCTTCAGGTTCCAGGGCTGCTGCCAGGCTTTGGGGCCAAGCTATTATTTATTATTGGTACCTTTCCTGCTGCCTGCTCAGGTAGGGTTTCTGGGAGTGGTGTGGTAGGGATCTTGATGGCTGGAGGAGAGTCTGCTGGCCCCCACAAACAACGAACATGTTCATGAACAAGTCATGTTCATCATTGTTCGTTGTTCGTGGATAACAATGAACAACGAACACAATGTTCATTTTTTTCTGTTTGTGCCCATGTCTAGATGGGATTCAGCTTGTTAGCTCTCATCCACTCCAAAAGTGCCTCTAGGCACCTGTTCACAGGGGAACAAGATGGAACCTTGAGGCATTCCATTGGCCAGAAGCCAACAGGCAGAGCAGCAGTCCCCCAGCACAACACCCTTAAACCTACCTTCAAGGTAGGAATGGATTCACCACAGAAGAGTGCCTTCCAGTCCCAATCCTGAAAGAGGGTCCAGAAGGATACAGTGACTATATTATCAAAAGCCACCAAGGAGTCCAGGAGAATTAACAGGGTTGTGCTCCTCTGTCCATCTTCTGGTGCAGTTCATCCATCAGTGCAACTAAGGCTGCTTCAGTCCCATGACTGGGCCCCAAGCCAGACTGGAATGGATCCAAACAATCTACTTCATTCAGGAAACCCTGGAGCTGGCCAGCCACCACTCATTCAGTTACCTTGCTCAAGAAAGGTACATTTGAGACTGGACAGTAATTATTAAAATATCCTGGGTCCAAAGGAGATTCCTTTAGGGGTGGTTGCATCGCTGCCCACTTCAAGATAGGAGTAACCATTTCTTCTCTTAGGAAGGCTTTTATTTTCTTCCAGACCCAGTCCTCCAGCCCCTCCCCTCCCAGCAGCTTTAAACAGCCAAGGCAGTAAGGGTGGTACAAGCAAGTGGTAGATCTCAGGCTTCCAAGAATCCTGTCCACATCCTCAGACTTTATAAGCTGAAATGTATTCCACACAACTTGCCCTGGGACCATCCAATTTTGTCACTACTAATGTAGAGTCCACGCTGGAACAGATGAAAGAAATTTTATCTTCAAAGAGCTTAGGAAAATGATTGCAGCAGACCGCAGTGCAATCCTTAGAATATGTACAAATGTATTCCCAAAACCTGGCCCTTATTTTGAAGCCAGTGTTCTTAAGATCAAGGTGTTTGACAGACATCTTGCCCGCTGGTGCTAATGGAAGTTCCATAAAACTGGATTGGTCCCTATGTATCAGATCTTGGGGGAGAACTTTATAATCAACGTTTAATGACATAACTGCCTATGGTTAGTACAGTCAAGGACATCTTTCCCAGGTTTGTGAATAAAAGATATTATCACCTCACATAAAGGAGGAAGGAGAGATGAGGTGCACAAACCTGAACTGTGCATCTGGGACTAGTTTAAGGCACAGAGCTTTGCAAAATCTGATAGTAAAACCAGACTTCCCTGAAGCTTTATTTGGCAGTTTAGAAATAACCTGCTTTATTTCTGACATAATAGGTCCAGACCTTGTCTGCATCTCAGGGCGTCGTTTAGTTGTTGAAGTTGAATTTGTTGAAAACAGTTTTTAGATTCTCATAGTAACTTTTACTACTACTCTTTTACTAAGAGAGTATGGATGCCATTCGTAACAGTGGAACCACAGGAAACAGCTCTATGATATTTTTCTTAGAACATATATTATTTGCAGTTTATCAAAAGCATCATGTGTTTCTTTTCCTGTTCCCAAACCATTTTTTTCATTTTATGTTGCATCACTATATTAATAGTTGTTGATTATATTGTATTTATGTGCACTGTTTAATCCGCCTTGGGTGAGAAAGGTGGTCTTAATAAATAAATAGTAGCAAGCATCTTCATAATGAGTTATGCTGTACTATATCTTCAATCAAAAGGTATAGTACAATCAAAATAGATTATTATAAACAGGCTTTTGGTATATTTTGAACAGAGTGAAATCACAATCTTAAACCACAAGTGAGAAAATATGTGAGTCACCCATCAAATCTTTCTTCCTTTATTTACCAAGATAATTGAAATAGACATGAGAGGAGCACACATTTTAGTTAACTTTGCAAAACACAAATGTAAAATAAATTCATTATAAATATACAAGAGGAATTTCGTTCTACACTTGAGGACATTAAACATATTATAAAATTGCACATTTTACATTTCTGCTGGAGTAATATTTTTTCAAAAATAATTTCTCTATAAGCAGAATTTTACCATAGCCATCATTGCAAAGTGCATATTGAAATCCATTCAGAGATTTTGAAGTGCTATTATTATTCAATGTAAATGGAATTTTCTAGTATCCACCAGAACCTAACAGCATTTTAGTGTGGAAATTTCATCCTGTGAATAATATGAGAACAAAAGTTCATGGCAGTGTACTGTTTTGTAAAGAGTTTATGGCCATTAGGTTAGGTAGAATTAGTGTTGGAAAAACATTGCAGATAAGGTTTAATAAAGTTACACTGTGTCATACCTAAATTGCTGCTCCTACTTATAATGATGCTTGCTGAGCTCCTGAGAGCCATTATGGGCTGAGAGAGATTCACTCTGGGCTCCTATTCATATCATCCGGACCCAATCCAACACAATATGAAGACAAGTAATTAGGTTTACTTAGTTCAGTGGCCCCTCAAGGGATGCCTGAATTTTTTCTAAAATTTAGCCCACTTTCAAAGTAACTAGGAAGACAAAACTTGACAGTTCATCAGCGGCAAGTAATGAGATGAATTCAAAATCCTTAATTCAGAACCAAGCAAATGAGGCTCTCTAGAAAGTTATTGTTCTTCATTACATCATACATTCATCACACTTCACAGCAAGCAGCTTCAACATCGGTAAATGCATATATGGGAGCTTGCAGATATGAAGGACATGCTGTCCGTAGCGTTTGGAGAAATCCTTGATTTTCAGCAGATTCTTTCTACTCTGGCTGCCCACCTCCACCTCATTCTTTCTCACAGTTTGTAAAATACAAGAAGTTTTTCCAATGCTTAATCTCAGTTGGAGACTGCAACCTTGTCCTGGGCCTGGGACAAATTTGTAGAATGGGGTCTTGCTCACATATGATTTCATCCAATGTATACAATCTCATGGGTCAAGAAAGAAAAACAAATCTTTTATTTCTGTAATGACATAAAGAAACCAACTCATGATAATTGACCAATACTTAACTTCAGGCAAAGTGGCCCTAGACCTTGTCCCTCAAATGCTACCCTCCTAGTTACTTGAGAAAGGTTTTCTCCAGTGGTTACTCTTTCTCCTGGCATTATGGGGCTTAGATGCAGGGACATGGCATAAACATGTTTTTATGGGGAGTGAATGACAAATATTGATACAAAGCAGTCTGAGATCAAGACACCATGTTGAAAGTGCCAAGGATGACCCTGCCTGCCACAGAATCAATCTGACAGTTTGGGTACCATTATTTTCTGTCTCCCCATGTGGCAGCATTTATGGTGTCTAGTGCTGTATTGGTCAGGGGATAGTTCAATGTTAAATAGGACTGTCCAATAAAAAACAGATCAAATGCCCCCTCTAGGCTTTCAGGTTATAGGTTTGAGACCTGGCACTTACGAAGGAGCAGGACATGGTAGTAAGTATTATTGAATCTTAACACCCTGCCCCCTTTCTTTCTATGATACAAATTAAGCAGTAGCATCCTGGACATGTCATGCAAGTCATGTTGGAAGTTCACTGTACTCAAATGGTGCTGTCTATCTAAGAGAGTTTCTGATCTCATAGTGAGCTAATGACAAAGCACAAGGTGCAAGATGAGAAATGAGATTTCTATAGGGCAAGTGTCTGCATTTGCAATCCTGAAATAATTATCTGCAATCATCACCAATGATTCCAGTTGCTTTGGGAGGCTATTCTCCCTTTGGGAGTATGTGGTTTCAGCACCATGGCTTATATTTCTTCTTTGTTTTTCTAAAATTGAATATTCTCTCCAAGCCTTTCAGCCCATTAGTTTAACCCAACACTCATCCAGCAGTGTAAAGATACAACACAGAAATCAATATGTAACTCATAAAAGGTTAGTCTGAAAATACACAGAAATACATTGAATCCGCTTCAATTTAATAGAATACCCTCATAAAAATAAATTGTACTTAATTTTTAAAAATGCAAACATATGTTCTGAAAAACTATCTTAAAAGCACTTTGAATGCATGGGACGGTCTCACAAGTGCTCAGATGCAACTGCTGAAATAGTATAGTGGCAAAATCATCCCAAGTGAGTTTAACCAAGACTTAAATTTAGCAACAAGCACAGTATTGTCTATATCTGCTATAAGGGCTTCTTTACACTCACATCGTAAAACACATTTCGCTTTCCAATCACTGACTGTAATACATGTGCCTAGAGAGCAGTAATCTATGTTATAATCCACTCATAAATTTTGCTTAAAATATTGCAAACTTTCTCAGAGACACAGTACATTCAGATTCCTGCTACATCCATAATAGGAAATAATAAGAATCAAATCAAGGAAAATTGATTTTATGCAGATACGTTATAGTTTGAAGCCTTTCTTAAAACTGTTCAGTATCCACTTTTTAAAAAATACACTAACTTTAAAATCCTTTCTGCTCAGATTACGTTTGATGTGTTTAAGTTCCGGCCGTCACAGATTAATTTACAGCAAATGCAAATTCTATTTTCCTTCTATAGTTTACTCATATGAAGTATCATTTAAAACAACAGACCTTAAAGTATATAATAGCTTGGTTTTTTGAAAAAAACACACAATTGTTTAGGGAGTTTATTATCCATTGAAGAACTAATATGCATGTTTGGAACATAACAACTGACCTCTCATGATGTGATTATGTATGTTGCTTTCATTTTCATTTCAAACAAAATGTGTGGTTACTTGGGCCCATTGTAAAAGCTAAAAAAAACAATTATTTTATGCATGACTGATGATAGTGATGGAGACTCTGTAGGGGACACAGCAGGAAACTCCCAAATGCTCAGTGCTTCAAAACTGCATATTCAAATGTCAACATGTGTAAATTTGGTTTAAGGTTCTTTTTCACATTACATTTTGTAATTTACAATGTAAGCAATATAACTTAATCATAATTTCCCTGTTCAAAAATGTATTTGAAAACCATCTCTTTTCAAGAGGGCAAACTATGTACAAGACAAAAACTCTTTTAGAAAAAAATCAGTTGTTGAAAGTTAATTGAGTTTTACTAGTAAGTCCATTTATTGGCATGCTTCCTCAAGCCCTTGCAAGAATATGTGATGCCTGAGAGCAAGTAGTCATTGTCTCTAATTCTTTCAACATGACAAAAAAATCCTACATGTATTATATATTTTTCGTACTGAAATACAGCAAAATTCTCTTGGTAACAAATATATCAGTTATATAATTATGGATCTCCCCTTCTTCATGTTAATGTACCCAGCATATTTTAGGGGTGGTCAGTTGTACTGAAAAGAAACGTTACCTAAGTAACTACTATTGTTTTAGTAATAATTCTCTTTAGTATGAAAAACACTTCTGTGGCTTTATTTTCTAATTTATTTTATGAGTGATAGGATTTATGATTATATTTATTTATGATTATTAATTTATATCACAAGCAGGCACTTTACAATTGGAAATCATAAGTCCTGCTCAAGTCTTATAAACACATGATACGTGTAGGGATATGATATGGGTGGTGGTGATGAGGGACTTTCAGGAAAAAAAAGAAGAGGAAGTACATCAAAGAAATCAATACAGGAACACCTGGCAAAGGCTTATAAATCTTTGGAGGTCATTTGAATACAACAAGACCGACAGCAGACAGATGTTAGTAGATAGATGGTGCCAAAAATGATGAAGAAAGAGAGAGAGGGTGTGGCTTAGCAAAAAAAGAATATGTACAGAAAGAATTTCAGCCATGGGAAGACACATATAGTTGAAGAAGAGATTAAAGACCAGGAAGAAAAAGTTCATGAAGTGACTTAAAAATGTGAGAGAATTTTAATTTTCGTATAGAAGATGAAAGAATGCCAAAGAATACATTTTCCAAATTAGAAGCTCTTTTGCAAAATGCTTAGGTATAAGCAACAATTTCATTGACATAAGGGCAAAAAGTGATCTGATGCCTTGGAGAATAATTGTTTTACGCTTTTATAAATAGCCTACTTCAACGGCTGAAGAAGCATTGGATGACTAACTACTGGGGAATTTAAAATAAGTTTATATAAAATAGTGCTTATTATCATTACATCAACTTATTTAAGGTCATTTTTTCAAAGAAGAATCTATAGGCACTGATGTCCTCAGTTCTATCTGAATTCCACAGCAACTGTCTCTCCTTCACTGTCTGCAAAACCAGAGCTAGGAGCCCCCCTCCCCCCTGCTCTTTGCTTCCTTGTAACAAATTTGGAGCTCCACACTTGAAAGGAAGACCTGCCTATCAAGCTAAATTGGGCTTAGATTGGGGTTTCCAGGGCAGCAGCAGGAGTTCAGACGGAGTTCAGGCAGTCCCTGCCTCTGGTTACCAAGGGACTTGATTGCAGGTGCCAGATTGTCTGGCTTGACGAACAGCAAGGAACGAGGCTTGCAATGACCACCTGTTCATTTAGAATGGGGCCTCATGAACAGCTTGTTTGTGAATAGCTGATTGGGCTGTTCGTGGCTTTTTTTAGTTTGTATTGCTGTTCGTGCCCATCTCTAGTGTACACCACAGGAGCAATCCTAAGCAGGTCTACTCAGAAGTAAATCCCATTTTATTCAGTGGGACTTACTCCCAAGCAAGTGTTCTTAGGAGGACTGCAGTGTACTCCTCTTAAAATACTTTCATTATGAGGACAAAGAGATACCTAGGCATATAAAGGAGTAATTCATTGCCTTAGTTGATTTTGAGTATTAGTTTTTATTGTTGGCTTGAATATAACATAGCAAAGTGCATTGATAACATTGTTTTGATGCTTAGCTCTCGAGACTGTAGTATGAGGAATGGACTGCTAAGAAATGTGTAGGACTGGCAATTTTCCTACAAGAGAAATGGCTGTTTGCTGGTATCTTGTATATTTTGATTCATGCCCATGTATGCAAATTTAAGAAAAAGACAGGGAACCTAGCTCTGTTGCATAATAAAATTAGCAGTGGAGGATCCAGCACATTGGATTATCATTATGGTGCATGCTGATTTCAGCAGCTTTTCATATTCGTTATATTTTCCTTCTACTTGATTAAACATCTGAACAATCTGCCACTCCTGCTCTTCCCTGCAAGGAGTGAGAAAGAGGGTGAGGTTTGCTAGTGACCTGTGGAGGACAGCAACATAATAACATAATAATAACATTCAATTTATATACCGCCCTTCAGGACAACTTAATGCCCACTCAGAGCGGTTTATAAAGTATGTCATCATTATCCCCACAACAAAACACCCTGTGAGGTGGGTGGGGCTGAGAGAGCTCCAGAGAGCCATGACTAGCCCAAGGTCACCCAGCTGGCTTCAAGTGGAGGAGTGGGGACTCAAACCTGGCTCTCCAGATTACAGTCCCGCGCTCTTAACCACTACACCAAACTGGCTCTCATAGTGCTGGTACACTGCTGCATGCTGAAGCTCAATGGAGGCCTACTACTTAAAGTGCTGTAGTGCTGTCCTGGTCCCTTTTGTTTTAGAAGTGGTACCCCCTGTTCTCTCTCCAATTATTCAGAGTGGCCATACGCCTGTCACTTTTTATCTTCCCAGTCTGATTGCTCTTCTTCTGCCTGTTCCGGTCTGAGGGTTGTTCGGGTGGTTCATTATTTGGGTCAGTTCACTTGGTTAGGTCTCATGGTTGTAACTAGAGATATCCTATCAGTTAAAGCATTTGATTTGTAAGGAAAAGGTTAGGTGAGCATTTGCGCGCATCAACTGAATGAGAAAGAGAAATCCTCTCAGACCAGTGCCTCAGGGCTACTGTGGCACTGGGGCAGAAACTCCAGTGTGGGTGCCATTGTGCATTTCTTGGCTAGGGGGAAGAAATATAACATACCTCCCTCAGGTATCAGTAGCTTTGGGGAAGGTAGGAGCCAGAATGGTATTTACACTTGAAAATTTACAGCACACCGCCAGAGTGGAATTACCTAGATTGTGGGGATGTACAGACATAGGATGCAAGACTATTCTGTATCCCTTTGGTTATCTTCACTAGAGTTGAACATCATTTGAGGAATTGTTATGCCCATTGCAGATCATTGTAACAAATAAAGTTGGTCCTTTATTATTCCAATTAATTGTGTTAGTCCTCTTGGTTCCATGCCTGTCTGCAATAGATTACTGTTCACCATGGGAGCAGATGGAGGAATCTTGCTTTGTGAGTCACATACTTGCATTGTGAGCTGGAATTTCTGCTTTCTTTTTGGTAGTCCGACTCCTTACACTGATCTTCAACTGCTAAAAATGCACTAAAAGCCTGAAACAGAAATAAAGATGTGAAATCTTGGCTCCTCATTTCTACTTACAGTGGTTGTATGTGAACTCTGAAGAACTTGTTACTGGAAGTGTTCTTACATGAAAGTATGTATCAGTAATCAGATCCTCTGCAACCTTCTCAAAATCACTTGGCTTAGATGAAAGAGCTTTAAAATGCATACCTTCTGCATTTGCATGCTCATTAGAGATGCTTAAGGAATGGTAAAAGGAGAGATTGTCCTTCAACTCTTTCAAGGCATATTTGTTTGTGCTTATGGAATTGGGTCACAGTGTTACTCTGGCTTCGTTAACACTTTCAAATGTAGTCTTATGAGTGTGCTATAATTAAGAACAGATAAATATAAGAGCCCTGCTGGATTTGACCAATACTCCAACTAGTTCAGCCTTCTGTTGTTGCCTTCTAGTATAATCGTATACTCTGAACATGATCCTATTTAGCCAGCATGGCTAATCGGTATTAATGGACACATCCTCCATATCTAATCCCCTTTTAAAGCAATCTAAACGAGTTCTCAGTTGTGTTCCATAGCAGTGAATCCCCCAAAATAATGATGTGTTGTGTAAAGAAGTACTTTCTTTTGTCTTTCTTGAATCTATTGCCCATCAACATCATTCGGTGGCATGAATTCTAGTATTTTGGGTTTATTCACAATATTTACTTTTCGAGTTATTTATGACAGAACCTTTATTGCAAACAAATATATTTCTCAGCACTGGCTATTGAAGTGATGGGGTTGGTTTTGCCTGTTGCTCTCCAGATTGCTCACTCTTCTAACCTGTCATGTCTTTTGGTTGTTATGGAATAGGTTTTCAGGACTATACCTTTTATAATTAATTCACTGTACCAAGGATTTTGCTCCATGTGTCTGACTAGATGAAGAAGTTAAACAATCCAAAATTGTTTGTCTTGTTGTTTCTCCCACATTAGCCTCTTTTTTGTATTGCTTAGATGAAGAAGTTGCCAGGATAGCGGGCAAGCATAAAAGTTGAACTAGTTGATCTTCTTACTGGCTAGTGAAAGAGAAATTTGTAAACTTGTCAGTGGTTATACAGGAAATGCTTGTTTATCCAACACCCATTGTGAATAAGATTGTTGGTTAGCTCTGCCTCTACCCAAAGAAATCCACAATGACCAATCCCACCCCATTGGGAACACCACGGTGACAGCCCTTACCTGCCATGGCACTTCCCCAAAGCCATCATAGCAGCAGGTAGATAAACAAACCAGTCACCTTTGGGAGCTCGGGCTGACCAAAGCCCATCAATAGCTGGAAAGGCAGGACTAGGGCATGTGTGAAAAGATACAGAGGTATGATGGCCAAGGGAGAGAAGACTGCCCTCTGGGCAGTGCTGCTTAACTGAACATTCTGGATAACAAAGTGTTTTTGCTGTATTTACAAGTAAGTTTTATCATAGTTCTTAATTCATGTAACATCTTTTGTGTTTTTGATCTACCACTAATAATAGTGCCAGTGTATGAGCTTTTGGTTGATTTGCCACTTATAAATAATTTGAAAAGATGAATGCAACTGAGAGGTTCACAGATTCTTCAAGTCATATATTTTACAACAGATTCATTCTACTGATATGTCAGTTTGGAGGAACATCAGAATAACTACTTAGAATCTAGTCCTAACATAAATATGACATCTTTGTGAACTATTGTTGGTATACTTCATTATAGGCATTCTATACAACATAATATGCATTTGGGGAGAAATGATTATTTTAGGCTAGTGGTGAACGTCAGTTTTAGATAACAGATTCCTCTGTATATTATCATCCAATCATAATGCTCATTTAGTTTTCTTGGGCAGGTTGCCTTCTTGTCAACTATCCTGTACCTGTATCCTGTAACACAGCTTTTGTAATTATATATAAATAAGTAAGGATCTGGGCAGTCTGACAATTAGAACCATTTTTAGTATTTCTAAAAAACTACAAGTCAGTTGTAAATCAGTTTTATGATTCAATAATAGGGGTATGTAAAATGAAACAAACAAGATGGAAATACATCCAGAAATTGCTGTTTTGTTTAGTTCAAGCTTCTTCCAGAATGGTGAACCAAATCTGGGAAACCAAATTGTAATGATACTCGCCGACTAAAAAGTGGCAATGTCCGTGTCTCCCTAACAATCTTGTCCTTGCAAGGGGAGATTCCTCTCTGCCTACTGGCTTTAGAAACATTTGGAAGGGGGGATGTGCAGACTTCAATCATAGGCTGCAATTCTAAGGACACTTCCCTGGGAAAGAGCACTATTGATTAGGATGGGACTTACATATGAGTAGACTTGTCTAGGATTGTTCCCCCCCCCCGCATCCTGCAAACCATTCAACTACTCTTTACTTTCTAAAACACCATCCTGCGAACCACTCAACCACTCTGTACTTTCCAAAACAATCTTGCCTGCCTACAACAAAAAGCAGCAAAACTTATGAAAAAAACCAAAGGTCTTTTCAGGTGGCAGCTGGGGGTGGGGAGAATTCAGACAATCGTGCTCCCTGCCTGCCTGCACTTGGCCAATGGAGATTGGTGGTGATTAATGCAAGAGTTCCCACTCCTTGTGGGAACAAAACTGCAAAGCAGCAAGAAACATGACACCAACAAGCAACCCCAGGATGTAAATGTAATAATGTATTGGCAGTACTATAGAAAAAGAAAAAAAGTGGACACAAAGCAGGATTATTTTTAATATTGTGTGTGTTTAGTGTAACTGAGGAAAAACTTGGGGGAATCAATGGTTTAGAGGGAAGACAGTGTTCTGTGTGATTCTGATGTCATTAAATGCAAAAACAACTTCCCCAAATAGCCAAGAAGGTCTCGTTGCAAAGATCAGGGCCAAAACTCATGATAACCAAAAAAAATGGTTAGAACTAAGCTGAGTTCCAGAAAAAAATAATAATGGTACTTAGTTCCTTTGGAAACCTTGGATCCAAAACTCAAATGGGATTTTTTTTTAGTGCGCATCCCTATTCAATAACCCTTGCCTCTTGTTGACAACTGTCTATCTACTTACCTAGCTAATGTAGTGTTTCCATTAAAAAAAATCAACCTCCCCATCCCCCAGATATGGAATAGCACATCTTTTAGGTAAGTAACCACCACCACAACCGTGTGCTTATATACCCCCCTTTTGGACAGATTAGTGCCTACTCAGAGTGATGAACAAAGTCAATACTATTATTATTCCACAATACAGCTGGAGAGCTGGGGCTGAGAGGAGTGGCTTACCCAAGGCCATCTGCAGAGTTCATGGTATTAGTGGGAATCAAACCAGCAGAGTGCTGATTTACAACCCAACCACTTAACCACTGTGTTACAGAAGCTCAGTTATATGCATGTGCACTATATTAATAATTTTTGGTTTACTCTTAATTCCCCAGTATTTATTTATATCCCACTTTTCAGCTGGATTGACTCCCAAAGTGACTGCAGTTAAAATGTATATCTATTTTAAATGAAAGCCACTTAGTTGTGTAGTCTCTGGTACAACTCAGGAATGATCTTGAGTCTGATTAAGGAGTGAATGAAGAGAGTTTATTCAGGAACTACATCTTTGACAGAAAGCAGAGAAATAGAATAGATACTAACTACGTTACAAAACTGGGAGAGAGGGACTTCTGGGAAGAAGCAGGAAGTAGCCTAAGAATACCAATCTGGAGACATGCAAGAAGGACAGAAGAGAGTAGGAAAGAAAGGTCTTATTTTGCTATCTATCCAATTGTCAGATTCGCTGCCCCCCCTGCAAGTATTGTGTGTCTTCTGCCTTTTCTGTACACAAGATGTATTTCCAACAAGTTGCACATCTCTTTTTTAAAAATGAACACGCACCCAGCCACCTTGAAAACACTTCAGATTCTGGTACATCTATTGGGACCTGCCAGAACATTAAAACCTATGGCTATCAGTTGATAACGAGTTGAATATCCCAGGTGTCAGCCCTCCCCTGTCATTACCGCTCTCTAAGGAATGGTGTCTTCTGATTCTGAGTCTTTAAAGGGTCCTTGATGATGTGAGCTTTTCCTCTGGAAGTGCAGCCCAGTTAAAATAAATGAAGCAGCACCATCTTCAGGAGAGGCATAGTAGGTTAAGGTCTTGTCAATAAACTGATTTAAGAGCAGATCTAGCAAAGTTGTAATAACTCCATTTTGTATATGCATTTCATGTTTTATCAACACGTAAGTTAAATCAATTTTTAAAAACTATATAAAGACTCTTGTGTTACAAAAGCTTGCTAATTTAACTGGCATTCTGAATTGATTTATTTGGAGTGGTCCGGATTCTTAGGTTTACATCAATTAACATGTGCAGTAACAATAAGGCGCACTGGTGTGGTAGAGGTCTCTAGCACTGGCTTTTTGCCTAATTGCTATTGCTTTTCCCTCAAGGCTAGAACTATCTAGGGATTCGTTGATATTAATCAATGAGTTGCTGGCAAAGTCCCAAGAAATTGGGGAATTCCTGACAGTGTTTTGTCCTGGCTTAGCATTTTCATAATGAACGTGTTTACTACAGCTTAATTCTCACTGAGGTGGTAAACTTGTATCTGGACTGTATTGCTTCTGACTGCAGGTGGAGAAATAATCTAATTAAATACTCTAACACACACGCACACATCTCAACACATAGGAAACTAGGTGTCAGAGAGTTAGCTAGAACTTTTGACCCTGACATACTAATTTTCTGGATAGAGGGAATTTTCATATGGAGGAATGAGACCGCCCTTCCCCACCCCAACCTGCATTAGGAAGTGATACAGCTGTGACCAAAGTTTGCCACCCCAGTGAGAACTAGGCTTATACAGGGCAAATACTGTGATTGGTTAGAATATAGAGTAATTTAGGTATTTAATTTGAAGATTACAGTTCTGAAGTTTTATTTATTACATTTTTATTCTAACATTTTTTCTATCATTATGGTGGCATATACCGGATTCCTAGGAGATCTCTTTCCTGGGCACATGTACCTTCTAGCCAAAGTTTAGATTTAGGATATTTATTTATTTGATGTTATTTATAGTCCACCTTTCTCACTGAGAGTCAAGGCAGATTACACAGTGTGAGTCAGTACAGTCATTATCAAAAACATTTCCATAAACATGTAATGAGTATATACATGCAAATGTGCAAAGATTTAAAAGACTCAAGGAAATCCAATACAGAGCTAAGGAAATGCCAAAACAGAGCACAAGCAATTCTATGAATGACATATTAAATAAAATAGAAACTACCCAGTAGGATCATACTTAAAGCAATAGTAGTGGAGTCTATGGTCCATCAATATTTACCGCAATAGTAGTAAATAGAGGTGGGCACAGTCCAGAAAGTGGACCAAAATTTTGCACCATCTGGCCCAGTTCATGGTTTGTGAACACAGTTCATGGGACTCACCTTTTTCATGAATTTTGGGCCGGTCTGTGAGTCCAGACATCCTGGCGCCAATCTATCAATTCCCTAGGCAATGGAGAGAACATCCACAAACCTTTTGTAGCCCTTAAAAACTTAATAGGCAGCTCTCCCATTCTGCTCTATAGAGCAAGGAGCAAGAATGAATTCCCTAGGCAACAGAGGGGTGGACATTCTGCAGCCAATCTTAGCCCTCAAAACCTTGATAGGCAGCTCTGCCTGCCAACCAGCAAGCTCCCGTTCTGCTCTATGGAGGAAGGAGTAAGAATAAATTCCCTAGGCAACAGAGGGGTGGATGTTCTGCAGCCATGGCATCACCAATCGTAGCTCTCAGACCTTGAAAGGCCGCTGTGCCTGCTAACCAGAGAGCTCCCATTCTTCTTTATGTGAGCAGGGAGCAAGACTGAATTCCCTAGGCAATGGCTGGAAAGGTGTCTGTGTGGTGAGTGAGGGGGCTCTTCCCCCGCCCTTTTCTGCTTGATTTTGCCTCACTGTAACTTTTTGGTGCTGCTAGCCAATGCAAGTCAATTGGCATTTGTGTCTCCAGTATCTACTGGAAGTTTCCTTGCGGCGGCCGCTTTGTGGGTCTGTAACTCAGACATCCAAAATGCAATCTTGACTAAACTTGGAGGGTGGCTGGAGGAGAGACTGCTGAAGATTCTCTGTGAGTTTGGGCTCTCTGGATATGAGGGGGCAGAGCCAGGGCTGCCAGAAGTGATGAACCATGGGCCAATGAACCGGTCTGTGAATAGGGCTGGTCCATGAAAAGTACTTGGTCTGTGAAAATTGGTAGACCACGGGTCAGTGGTTTGTGGGGGTTTTCCCGGTCCATGCCCACCTCTAGTAGTAAAGTCTATGGTCCTTCCCTATCACTTTACTGATGATTCTCTATGAGACAACTTCCTTACAGTACCCTCCTATCTGAGTAAAAAAACGGCCTTCTGAATAATTCAGTTTTGCATTGTTTGTGGAAGGCCAGGAGAGTGGGAGCTTTCCTAGCTTCTCAGTTAGACCTTTCTGTAAAGTGGGAGCCACCACAGAGAATGCACGTGTATGGGTAGCTGTTAATCTTGCCCATGTGTATGGTGGCACCTGCAGAAGGCCCTGTTCAGATGAGAGAGGCTGCCATGATGGAATATAAGGAGAGAGGTGGTTCTGTAGATATGATGGACCAAGGCCAAGAAGAGTTTTGAAGGTGATAGCCAGTGCCTAGAATTGGGCTCAGTAACTGATAGGTATTGCTCCCAGAAGTCTGGCAATTTTACATAAGCTGTCTATACTTTTGACAAATCAGCAGCTTGTTTATCATGAAGAAGTCTGGAAATATTCAGAGTTTTCATGCTGTATTCCAATGAACAATCTTTGCTACTTTTTAAAGAAACCTAAACACTGTCTTCTATTGTCTTGATATCTGTATCTTACAGAAATCAACTATGGATGTTAATAATAGTACATGACCTAATCGGTGTCCATTTCTTTCTTGGAGTCCATGCATATTTTACAATGGAGATATGTTTATATCCAGGGTTTATGGCTACCTTTTCCTTAAAACAACCATTCAGGCTCAGAATTATATTGCTGTTACAATGTATCTGGGATGGCCTTGCCTATCAACATATTTCCTACTTTTTCTTCTACCTCTGAATAAACAAACAGTGGGCCTGCTGTCTGCACAACTCAGTTCAATAAAAGTACTGGCATTTTTAACCTATTTTGTTCCATGGATTTAATAAATGGTGCTAAATCGGCTTGAATCCAAATATTT
This sequence comes from Eublepharis macularius, assembly GCF_028583425.1. Lineage (NCBI taxonomy): Eukaryota > Metazoa > Chordata > Lepidosauria > Squamata > Eublepharidae > Eublepharis > Eublepharis macularius. The sequence goes on along the minus strand of NC_072796.1, from coordinate 85,920,523 downwards.
TGACTCAACTGGGTTGCAGCTCAGGGCTGTAAATCATCCTCTTTCACGGCCTCATGAATTACATCCCTTTATTATGCCAGCTGCTGCCACATCTATCTTCTACTCTGCTTCCTTTTCTGTTCAACACCAATACCCTAGTCTATTCCACTCAAAAACAGAAGGTCAGTGAAAGACCATATTGTGCACATTTAGGTGACAGTTCTGCACCCAATTACACCTGTGTTGGGCTAAATTGATATTTTGCTTATAGTGAGTTCACTGCTTATTTCCAGTGCTCTAAAATGGTCACGCAGTATCTGGGTTGCCCACATGGGAGTAGAGAGGAGAAATTTGGATGAGAGCTTTTTGTCTTGAGAACTAATTCTGACTTTATTGCGGGTTATCAACGCTCTTGATAAAGCAACATCGAAACAGGAGTCCAGCTTGTGACCTGTTGAGTTGTTGATAGCTGGGATCACCTCATAGTGTTGCCTATACCTCTGGATACATCGTCAGGGAGCCGACTCTTCGCTTATCTGCACATGGGAATCCAGCTGGAGATTTATGGGAGACTTTCCTTATGAACTTGAATTGTTTGGAGGACTGTAGACTGTGTTGTGTTTTTGTCACCTTTTCCATGTTGTGTGTCTTCTATTATATTGTATAAAGACTTTGTATACTTAGATCATATTTTGGTACCGTGCCTTTAAATTTACAGCAGTAGGTTGCTGTTCTTCAGTACTATAATGTAAGGCATATTCCTATTGTTTTGTTCAAAATAAACTTTCCCCCCCTGGAATTTAAATGGAAATTATAAAATTGGAATCAATCAGTAAAAATATCATATTTTCCCCCTAGGGCAGGATTACATATTTCAAATAACCAGGTGCAAGAGGACACCCAAATGATTTATTATTGTGAAAATATTAGCAACTATCCATTCTTTATGGGGCTGAAAGGCAGCAGCAGGGGTTATACAGACTTGATGACGTAGTTTATTCTGATCAGGTGTTAGGCATAGCAACACTTTCCTCTTTAGCTCAAGAAGTAGTTCAGGCACACAGTATGACTATTATGAAAGGAGAATAAGTTATATTATAAACAATTCTACCAATTATACCACAGGAATAAAGTAGTTTGAGATCAGTCAAATATCATTCTTCAGCATAAATTCATCATCAATAGAAATCAGGAAGCAAAAATGTTAAGAGAATGTGCTCTACAGTTCCCTGGTAGAATTATAGGAAATCCTGATCACATTTGATGTAGCAAATATTGGCCAGAATGAAAAGTAGGTTGTTAAGAGTGCAGTCCTATGCAGAGCTACTTTAATCCAAGTCCACTGAAATACGTGGGCTTGGATTAGAGTAATGCTGCATAGGACTGAATTGTAAGAGGACAATCCTAAACATTTCTACTTAGAATCCAATTTATGGTTATCTTTTGAATTAAGGACCTCCAAAAGTTGCTATCATTGTCATAATTGCTCAGGTCTTGTAAACTGGAAGCCATGGCTTCCTTTTATCAAGTTAATCTATTTTACGTTAGGTTTTCCTGTTTTCAAGTGTAGCCCTATATAGAACGTGTTGCAGTAGTTTAAATGAGAGGTGACCATTGATGGATCAATGTGGCAAGGCTGGATTGAGATAGATATGGGGGAAGTTGTTGGGCTTGGTGAATACGGAAAAATGCTGTTCTAGCCATCGTGCACTCCTGTTTGTCTATGGAAAGCTTAGAATCAAATCACACACACACCCCGAACTCTTCATGGAGGCCTCAGCAGAAAGCCACAGGGCCTCAGTTTTCAAAGGATTTAACTTCAGCCAGCTACCCCCAACCACTCCATTATGGCATCCAGGCATTGGGCCAAGGAAGAGATATCTGCTTCTGGTTGCTTATTGAGTAGAAGATTATCCCCTCCTCCATGTTATCCTCAGACCAATAATCCTGTGAGGCTGAGAAAGACTGGCCTGTGGCACAGTAGGGATTGAAACTTGGGTCACACAATGCTAGTTCAATACTCTAACCACTAAACTCAAGTTTATTCAGTGGGGCTTACTCCTAGGAAAGTGTTTTTAGGATTGCACTGTAATAGATTATAAGAGAGTAAATCAATAGTTAACATCTGCATATGGAGATTAATATATTTGCACAAGAGTAGGATACTTAGCTACAATTTACTGTGTAATGTTTAAGTCTACCCCCTCTTAAAGAATCTCACGATGACTCCAGCAGCATTTCATTAAGTTTTTTTCCTCATACGACAAAACAGATATCCCCAAATGAATGTAGTAATTCCCAGCAACCTTCCTGAATTCTTTTACACCATTTAAAATCTTAATGACTTGGTCAGGAAACTTTTTAAAAAATCTGTCTAATAAAATCACCATAGCTAGGAAACCCAACCTTAAATCCATCTGTTATGTGGAGATTAGAAATTTCCATTCTTTAGATTTGTGTGAATTGTCATAAACACAATAAACACACCTGGCAGAATTCCATATTATTAATGACTCATTTATCACCCTAAGGTGCAACTTCCTCAATTTAGTGTTGACCAGAAGTGGGGAAAAGGAGCTTATGGTGATATATATACACAGCCATTTCCCAATGTCGAATCCTACTTCAATCCATTGCTTAAATATGCTTCTTCTCTATTTCCAACCTGTTGTATTAAAAAATAAAGCTATACATCAGAGGTCATCCTGAGTCTGTGGTAAATCGAACATAGTTAACAGAGGTTAGCATAAGTCAGTCTAATGAAGAAATCTCCTACAGGAGGATGAGCAAAACATGCGGGTATAATCTCATATGTTTTCCTTTTCTCAGCCAGCAGGATGACTAATTATTCCTTTGAGATGTGACAATGACTTAGATAATCTTCAGTGTGTTGTAAAAGACTATACAGAAAAATAGTCTATTATGTATAACTGAAATCTTATTTTCTCGCTGAAGGTTGTATTGAAAAACAAAATTATTTGGTGGTGCAGAGATTAATTTGTACAAAGCGAGAAGCTGGGGCTCCATATGCCTTTCGAGATGTCACAACACATGATGTGGAAGCTTTCCTCATGATCACAGATGAATGCAGGTTGGTCATGGCAATGAAGCAGACATTCTCTTCACATGTTTAGAGGCCCTCACTATTTCATTATTACTTCATATATTGGAAGGCCCCCTCCCCCCAATAAAACTATAATATTTTTGGTGATTCCTACAAAGGACTGATGTCACCTCTGAGTTTTCCCTGTCATATCACCCATTTCAAGACTGAGTCTGGGCAGTAACAATTTCTTAAAAGGCACAATTAAGTTCTGCCTTAGACCAGATTATTTTTTAAAAAATATATAGTAGGTTTATGAGAGAACTTTTCTCCTCAGTCCTGTGATAAAAGGTGCAGAAGAAGAGGCATGTGGTTCAGTACTTCCATTTTGCCAGATACTTCCCCATGGTTGCTGGTTGTCCAGCATGGATAATTCAGTTCTCCATTTATAAGCTTCAATTTTCAGCCCACATTTCTAGGAGTAGAACATAGACCTTTAGTTGTCCCTTGGCTCAAGGCTAAATGAAATTTTTAGCACAATTTTTTTTAGATAGACTAGCACGAAAGATGATACTAGACTATCACAAATTCCTTTTACAGTTACAGGAAAGAACTCTTAGAGAGATAATACTCTCCTTCAGTTTCTGGGTGAAGTTTATTTTCTTGGTTTTTCAAATTAGCTATTTGCCATAGGATCATGGGAACTAATGTGTCCTGAGTGCTGAATGAAAAAAGTATTGCACATGAACTGAATGGGAATATAGAGGCAGTTGCTTGAAATGCAAAGTAGCCTAAATGCTACTGAGTCATTAACTCTGTTTTCCTGACTCAGGAATGCATTCTGATTATCTTATCATTACTTTCTTGTAATCCACCATTCTTTTTAAGCTTTACAAACATGCACTGCACACAGTGCTCTGTAGGATACATTTTATGGCTATATGGCATATTTTATTCTGAAATAAAATATCAATAAAATAAGGTAAAAGGAATTTAGAGTTGAATTCTCTTAATCTGAACAGTGCCACAAGAATCCTCTCTCTTTAGTCTCTCCCTCTCTCTCCCCACCCCCCACCCCTCTCTCACACACACATGAAAGATGTTTAAGATCATTGAATAGGCAAACTGAAGTTTCTGGTGAATTGTCAGGGAAAAGTGGATATAATGCTTCAGAAAGTGAAGTTGAGAGAAGGAAGGGTGTAAAGTCACATTCCTGCATAAATTCCTGTTGGAAGATGTAATGTCATAAGACAAGCTTTTTCATATCAAGATCATTGTGTCACAAAGATTATCTCATGTCATGGGGAGGTGGTTCAGTTCCATATTCTGTCCCTCCTCAGCATATGGCTTCTCCCCACTCCTTTGTGTTTTATGGCTATCAGGAACAGCCACAAGCATCCAGTCTCAGACTTACCTGGGAACTTGTTTGTGGTCCACAAGGTGTGTGGGTGCAGAGCATGGTGGCGACCATCATCCTTGTGGCCAGGTGGCTCTCAGTAGCCCCTGCAGGGCTGAGCACACAGCCTCAGATTCCAAATACCTGGCCAGCCAATCAGCAGTGAGCTGGTTGGGCTTGTAGGGCAAGACTCAGCCAATGGACCTAGCGGGAGAAGTCTTCCCTCTGGTCCATGTGCTGGGTAAATATTACAGAGCCACCCAGGCCACCAGCACTCTGCTTGTGCTCCAGCTTCCCACTGATTCCCCCCGCAATTGTTGGGTTGTTTGCAGTAGTTTGGGGTTAGGAATTTTTCTTCTTGATGGCTGTTCTTTAGGGATCTGTAACACGTTTTAGGATAATGGGATTTTATGCTTTTGGCTGCTCTGTCACAACTTTGCTTAGGGCAGTTTTGGCATTGGGCACAGATACTTTTTTTAATATAATTTTTTTATTCTCAGCAATCTAATAAACATATGTACAATAACAAAGCATAATTTAACAATGCATATGATCAACATTATTATACCGGAACAGCATAAATATTACATTATTGTGACATTTTTCTTTCCTTAAGTGTACATATTTCTTTATCATTGTAAGACTAGAGTATTCAAAGCTTAAAAAATGATATAGATCCATACAATATAGTCCTATTGCATCAAAGTTCTAATTTCAGAAATTTCTGATATAAAGTTGTTGCACCTTGTATGTCGTTAGTGGCGAGATAGTCTAAGAAAGGTGTCCATTTTTCTGTAAAATTTATCATTCTGGCATTATCTGTTGAGTGTTGTATGATATTTGTTATTTTTTCCATTGCTATATATTCCCACACTTTATTGTACCATGTATTTATATCAGGCAGACAGGGAGATTTCCAACAAGAAGCAATAGATGTTTTGGCTGCTATTAGGAGTGATGAGAGCATATCTTGTCTTATCTGTGGCAAAGAGTGTTCACGCCATAAATCTAAAATGATGAATTCTGGTTTAAATGGTATTGTATAATTTGTTATTAAGGCAATATGGTGTAGTATTTGTTTCCAAAATGATTCTATATATTTACATTGCCACCAGCAATATGCAAATGTACCTGTTCTGCTGCATTTTTTCTAGCATAACGGTGAAATCTTTGAAGTTATTCTAGATAGTTTTTGTGGAGTAATATATCAGCGATGGATTATTTTATATGTTTGTAAGTTTGCATTTAGGCACAGATCCTTTTTAAGCGCGCTGCAGGCCCACTTTCCCCATACTTTGGGATCCCCTTAAGGGATCTTGAGGCTGATGCATGGCAGGGGCAAGCCCAGCTTGGGGGCTGTAAGGGCCTACTCACTCACAGATGACAGAGGGATCCATGTAGAGGTTGGTGCCCATGTGGAATCCCATGGCCTGTCATCCCATGGATCCTCCCTTTCAGCCAGTGGGTTGAGGGGGGGGGTGAGGCAGGCATTGTCTGGCAGGCAGGTTAGTCAAAGCTTGGATCTGTGTCCAATGCTAATAATAATAACTGCGCTTATAGACTGCTCTTCTAGACAGATTAGTGCCTCACCCAGAGCGGTGAACAAGTTAGTGTTATTATTATCCCCACAACACAGCTAGGGAGCTGGGGCTGAAAAGAATGGCTTACCCAGGGCCACCTACTGAGCTCATGGCAGTAGTGAGATTCAAACCAGTAGAGTGCTGATTCGCAGCCAAACCACTTAACCAGTGTGTTAAGTGCTGTGCATCCTATGCTGCAAACCAATAAAGTATTGGCCTTTTATTTCCAACAAGTTGTCTCTGTGTCTTCTGGGTTTTCTTGCCCTCGTCCATTCACCCTTTGGTGCATGTTCAAGGGCTGATGGAGTTTCACTCTCAAACTGATAATCCAAATCAGCCCCATCTGCACTCTTCCACACCATGTGACTTGATTACTTGAACTATTTGCTCTATAAGCATTTCCTGCAATGAATTGTGGCTTGCTGGATTGGTGTGTGTGTGTGTGTGTACATTTCAGGCATTCTCTGCACTGCTTATATATACTCTTTATTTATACCACAATGGCTCTCAAATGGATGTAGATTCTATGCTAACTAATTCTGGATTGAAACAATCCACTATGCTTTGTACCCATACATACTTCATTGAAATGGCAAGGGTTTTCATAAGAATAATTAGTACAAGGTAGGTTACATATATTATCACTCTACTGTCCCAGTTTTTCAGGTCTCATGAAGAGTCCCTTTTTTGAAATATTAGAAATATTAGCAAGGTAATGCCAGTGGTATTAACTCTTATCTCTTTGGCATATAAGTACAAACATGCATAGTAGTTAGTAACTACTAGTAATAACTACTAGTTTTGAAACTACTAAGTTTCAAAAAATGCTTGAAACTTGCAAGGTGCTCACATAGTACCATTGTTAGCTGAATTGCACCATATATGTATCCAGTTGGAACCCCTGGTCTAAGCATTGGGCGGGGGATATCAAGCAGGACCCGTGAGGTTCGACTGCCCACGCTTGCCAAAAGTTGTAGAGGTCTGTAAAACCCTACTGTTTCTATGTTGCAAGAATTGTGCATACCTTACTGCTGAGAAGTGGGGGCTGACATGCAGGATGTAGTTCTGCTGCTGAGATTCAAACTTCTGATGACTGAAAAAAGGCAAGCCATCTCTGTGGCAAATTTCAGGAATGAATATGGCATGTTGAGTTCATCCCATGAAGCTGCTTAGTACATAATATTGTTGGAAATGAAGGAGTAGGAGAAGGGAGCTTAACTATGATGATGATGATAATGATGATGAACCTTCATCTAATTCCAGATTATTATGTTACCTGTTGTTACTCATGATAAGGAAAAGTAACAAGTTAAGTTTTACATGTGGAGAAGCATTTGTTTCTTTAATATTACCTTCAACGACTGAGCCGCTGGGACCATATTTCCATTGCTGTCATCTAAGCAACATTCAAGGTGTGCCATAATGGTAATCTTATTTTACTGTTATGTGTAATTCACCTTCAGGAAGCCCATTGGCCTCCCTACTTGAAGACTAGAAAACAGCAAATATAATGGTGATTTTTTTAAAAAAAAGATCATGGGGGATCTGGTATATTACATACCACTATGTTCTGAGTAAATAGATGGAAATAGTTGTTACAGATGAAATTGTTAAGCATAGTCAAGAACTGAGATGGAAGGCCTGGAGAGGCTTCTTCTGCCCCCCCACCCCGATCTTCGTTACAATTTTTCCAAAGGAAAAAGAGGGAAATTTAGGGGAACACTAAAAAAAACCTCCTATGAAATGCGTATATTTAGAATGCATGAAATGCTTCTTATGAATAAAATACTTCTTTTTCGCACTCAGAATGTTTAGCATGAAAAAGACTGGGGTTAGGGTTCTCAATTTTTATTTATTTTATTTTATTGATGTCATTTATAGCCCTCCTTCCTCACTGATTCTCAAGGTTGACTACACACTATTAGCCAACATGATCAAAGGCTGGTACATTCTACAAACAATATAATGATGTATGGATTGCAGAAATTTGAAAACAAGCACAGAATTGAATACAGATATGAAACACTACAGAAACAAAATATAAGTAGTTTGATATGAACATATTAAATGACATGGGAACTCCCAGGAAGAGCATATCTATGCCCACAGATATTATCCAGTAGTATAGCCTACAAGACATCTGTTTGATCCATTTCTTACAGGACCAGACTATTATCTAAGTTAAAAGCCTTCCTGAATAAATTTGTTTTGCAGAAAGCCAAAAGAGTGGGAGTTTTCCTGACCTCTTCAGGCAGGCCATCCTATAAAGTAGGGGCCATCATAGAGAATGTGCATATATGGTAGCAGTTTATTTTGCCCATTTGAAGGGTGGTATCTGCAGAAGGCCTGAAGAGCTGCTGTGATAGAGCATAGGCAGAGAAGTGATCCAGGCCGAGGCCATGAAGGGCTTTGGATATGATAGCCAAAAGCTTGAACTGAGCCTGGTAACTGATAGGTAGCCAATGGAGTGACTGCAGAATGGGAGTAAAATGCATGCTCCACCTAGCCCCTGATAATAATCAAACTGCAGCATTTTTAACCAGCTGGAGTTTCCAAATTGTCTTAGAGGAGAGACTTATGTAGAGTGCATTACAGTAGTCAAGTCTTCATGTTACCATGGCATGAATTCAGGTGCCCAAATTGGCCTTTTCAAGGTAGGAGGCCATCTTCCAGGCTAGCCTGAGTTGAGAGAAGGCCTTTTTGTAGTTGCATTTACTCGCTTCTTTATCAGCAGTGCAGGATCTAGTATAACCTCTAAGCTATTAACTCAGTCAGTGAGGATCAACTGAACCCTGTCAAAAGTTGGAAGCACAATGACCTTCAAGATCTCTGCCATCCCAGCCAACATCACTTCCATCTTGTCTGGGTTCAGTTTCAATTTGTTTGCTTTCAGCCATTTGACCATAGCTGTCAGGCAGCAACTTAGGACCTCTCCGGCATCACAAGAAGATTTGGATAATGAGATATAGAGTATCAATTACATACTGATAATGTCCAATTCCATAGCTATGAATTATTTTCCTTAAGGGTTTACACAGAGATTGAATAACATAAGATGGAGCCCTGTGGAACCCCTCAAGATAATCTCCATACTGAAGCTGGTTATCAACAGCAACCCACTGAGACTGTTTCATTAGGAACAACTTAAAGCAGTCCAAGGCACATCCCCTGATATTCACTTCTGCCTCTAAACTCCTCAACAGGATGGCATGATCTGCTGTATCAAAGGCTACTGATAAGTCCAAGAGGAGTAACAAAGAAGCATGGCTGTTTTTTCCAAACCCAGTTCTCTGAAATTCGGAAGACACCTGAGGGCATGATGGAATTTCTACATTTCTCAGCATCTGCAAACTCAGTGTAGCCTTCCCACTTATCTTGCCTTGTGTGGTAGCAGGAGCAGTAGGGTGGCCTTTCTAAAAATCCTTCATCCATCCTTGATGTTCCAATCTATATATTATGGAAATGGGGGAAAGTAGGGCTCCCTAAATCGCATCTCAGCCATCATGGGAAATCTGCATTTCTTGGTGCTTCTGGCATACTAGACATTGAAGTTTCCACAGAGAGATGGAAAGGGTTCTTCTCAGGCCTGTTTCCAAATATAAGATGGAGAACTCTCAGGTGAGTGGCTCTTGGTTCAGAGTGTAGCCAAGCATTACTTTATCTGGGCAAATTAATATTTGAAACAGCCCCCTGCTACCTCAAATTTCAGCAAAATAACTTGTATGCTAATACACATGCACACACACAATTCTTCCAAACCGAGATTTCATAAATTGGCTTGGAGGACAAGTAGGCAATGCTGACAATATCCCATTTAAAAGGTAGAATCTTATTTAAAAGCTAGAACTCTAAACTGAAGAAAAATAGAACCCATAGTTATTTTGCGAATGCTACCACAAAGGTACAACTATAAGTAGGTCATATACTAGTCTCACCCCACCCTGCCCCCTTTCCCCCTCATCCACCAGTTTGTAAAAGAAGTTGCTCATGCTCTCAGGCAAGTAGAACACCTTTGGATTTAGTTCCATTTTTAATGCCATGTTCTAATAATGACATACAAATAGACATGGGCACGAATGGGGGGAAAAAACCTGAACACGCTGTTCGTTGTTCATTGCTGTCGATGGACACGAACAGATGAGTAGTAATGAGCATGTCCCGTTAACGAACATGTTCGGTGTTTGTTGTTCATGGGGGCCAGAATGGCCCCCTTCAGACTTAGAGAGCCCATTTTCACAGGGAGTATTCAGCAGACACTCCTTCAGCCATCACCCAAGTTTGGTCAAGATTGCAATACGAATCTTGGAGTTATACATTCCCAAATCTGATGCCCCCAGGAAACTCCCATTCAATACAATTGGAGCCACCAGTTGACTTTGGCCCTGTGTACAAGTGGTGGACTTGAAGGCAGGCTGCCTCCCCTCTAGGGGGCAGGGGGTTGGCCATTCACCGGCAGCACCCCCCATGTGCCTGCCCGCCAGGCCTCCCAGAGGCTACTTTCTGCCAAGGCATTAATGTGGGTTATGTCAGCAGCCACCGGGCCTGGTGGGCTCGGGGAGGTAGTGGTGGGCTGCCTCCCCTCTAGGGGGTGGGAAGTTTGGCCTCTCACTAGCGGCACCCCCCATGTGCCCGCTCGCCAAGCCTCCCAGTGGCTACTTTCCAGATGGAAGTAAGGTGGGTCATGTCGGGGCTGCCGGGCCTGGCAGGCTCAGGGAGGCAGTGGCGGGCCACCTCCCCTTTAGTGGGCAGGGGCGTTGGCTGCTCACTGGCAGCACCCCCCATGTGCCCACCCGCCAGGCCTCCCAGAGCCTACTTTCCAGATGGAAGTAAGGTGGGTCATGTTGGCAGATGCCAAGCATGGTGGGCTCGAGGAGGTGGTGGTGGGTCACCTCCCCTCTAGGGGGTGGGGTGTGTGGCCGCTCAATGGTGGCACCCCCCCATGTGCCCACCTGCCAGACCTCAGAGAGGCTACTTTCCAGATGGAAGTAAGATAGGTCATGTCAGCGGCCACCGCATAACCAAATGACCCAGCAGCAACAGTCTGAAAAGAAAACCATCTAGCAAGATATGGTGGCATACGTGGAGGCCTTGCATGCACAAACACACACCCTGGTGGGTCAGAGACACCAACATATGTCCACCAGATGGGGACATCATGGCATTGGGGCCAATGCTGTTGTCCACACCTTGTGTAGTGCAGAGGCTGTTGCCACCCAAACACACTGGCTGGACATGGAGCATTGGACGGTTAAATATGTGGGATAGATAGGTTTCTCGATAGACAGGTGCATAGCTGTATGGGATAGGTGTATTGGATAGAAGGATGCATGGATACATTGAATACCTGTATTGGATTGACAGGAGAGACAGATACCGTGTACAGGGATATTGGAGAGACCGGCGGATTGCATAAATATCTGGGTTATCCCATCATTAGAAAGTTGGAAGGAAAGAACCAAGGGTGGGAGGTGGGGTCCACCCCTAACATGTAGAAGTGGAGGCTCATGTTCTGGCTATCGAGGCGGTGGAGGATGCCTTCCCCTCCCATCATGGGGGAAGGCATCAGTTCCCCTAGGAAAGGGGATTATGGGCAGACCGGTAGGTGCCCATGTGGGAAGCTGTGGGCCGCTCCCCACAACACCCACCAGCCTGCCATCACAGACGTGGCAGTCTATTCAGCACCCTACAGAAGATGGCAGTTCCACAGAATCCACACCACTCAGAGACACCTTACCTGTGCAGGCAGTACAGGCACTACTAATAAAGACGGGAGTCGCGGGACCCATTCCCCACTGCTCAGAGGGGACAGCAGGTGCCTTGGATTGGGTACACTGTGCTTTGCAACCACATGTGCCCAGCATCACCCACTGGTCTAACCCTAACCGTAACCTTAACCCTACTGTGTCAAAGTGGAGGTTGCCTCCAACATCATCCACTTTCCTGCCTTCGCAGAAAGGATGGGAGTCACGGCCGGGGCCCATTCCCCCCTGCTCAGAGGGGACAGCAGGTGCCCATGGATAGGGGGCACCATGCTGTACAACCATATGTGCAACAGCAGCTGAGGTGTCCTTGTGCCCAAAAGCAGCGGCTGCAGACATGACCCACCTGCCTGTCTTCATGGAAAGGATAGGATGGACAGGACAGGAGAGGTCGTTGGGAAGGGTCAAAGTGGTTCCGGACAGGGAGAAATTGAAAGAGGGACCAGCAGCCCCGAGAACTGAGGGGGCTAGAGCATTTCCACAGAATCCACACCACTCAAACACACCGCACCTGAGCAGGCAGTACAGGCACTAGTAATAAGTAGTGTAGGCTGCCGCCAGCATCACCCACCTTCCTGCCTTCATGGAAAGGATGGGAGTTGTGGGACCCGTTCCCCCCTGCTCAGAGGGGACAGCAGGTGCCATGGATAGGGGGCATTGTGCTGTGCAACTGTATGGGCAACAGCTCCTGAGCTGCCCCTCGTGCCCAAAAGCAGCAGCAGCAGACAGCACTCAGCTTCCTGCCTTAACAGAAAGGGTGGGAGTTGTGGGACCCATTCCCCCCTGCTCAGAGGAGACAGTAGGTACCATGGATAGGGGTCACCATGCAGTACAACCGTATCTGCAACAGCTTTTGAGCTGCCCCTCATGCCAAAAAGTGGCGACTGGAGACATGACCCACCTTCCCACTTTTGCAGAAAGGGCGGGATGGGCAGGAGAAGTTGTCGGGGAGGGTTGTAGTGGTTCCATCCAGAGAGGGCAAGGTTGAAAGCAGGACCAGGAACTTGTCAGGGAAACAAGGACAAAGAGTTACCAGCCGTATTGTGGAGCAGGATCGGTAAGACCCCTTCATTTGCAAGCCATGAGCCGAGAAACCCACACAGCTTGGCACCGGACCTTGGAAGCAGCCCCAAGAACTGAGGGGGGCTAGAGCAGTATCCCATCACTCACAAAAACCTGACCTGAGCTGCCGTGGAACAGGTGATATCAGTAATTAGCTTTGGCCCCAAAACCAAGCAGTGGGCCAGAGATCTTGAGCACGCTACAGAGGGGCTTGGCCTAGAACCACAGTAGACCGGGGTGGCTCAGAGCCCAGCTAGGTGAAGGTCCATGAAGGGATATCACAGCAGGTTGAGGTTGACAATGAAGGTCAACATGTCCACCAGGTCCGGGTGCAGACAAGCGTGGCAAGGACGGAGGAGGTCTCCCAGGTGGGAGAACACCTGCTCACTCTGCACACTGGTGGGAGGGTAGGACAGGATGTTGGTTGCCATGATGGACAGGTCTGGCCATACAGCAGATTTACTTGCCCAATACTCCAAGGGGTTGGAATGGGGGGGGGCTCGGTGGGCTCCACAAGGTACTCTTACACCATGGCCCCCGCTGAGTCCTCCACTGTGAGAGATGTGCCCTCTGTGCTGCTGCCAACCACACAACCCACCGACGAGGCCCAGAGATTGAGTGGGCCTGTTTGGGTGGGTCTCTCCTGCCATGGCTCTCTTCCCCCCTCCTCCCCCCCTCCTCCTCCGCCGCCTGCCCCTTGCCCCTGCCCCGTTCCTTCCGTCCTGCCTTCTCTGCCTGGAAACAAAGCACCGCTCTGTGGAGCTCCTTTTCCCAGCGCTGCAACTCACCCCTCTGCATGGTGATGTTGTCCTTGATATGGGGGTCACAGAGGGAGGCCATTTAGTATGGCACCGTGTGGCACAGAGGATGCAAGCACTTGGCTATGCATGCCTGCATACTCCTCACAAAGTCCCTGACCCTGGGGAGCAGCTCGTGCTTGTGCTGGAGCTCCTTGGCCAGGAACTGGTCGAGCTCGTGGATCAGGGGGATGACCTGACCCAGGCTGGCCTCATACGAGCACAAGAGCTTGGTAGCCTCCTTAAAGGGTTTCAACAACTAGGACATCTTTTCAAGGACTTTCCATTCCATGGAGCTGAGGCTGAGCTCCTCTCCCTTCCTCATAATGTCTGGTGATGACAGGATGTCCTGAAATGGACCCTTCTCCTCTACCAGATGACTTATGTCGTAAGTGGAATTCCATCGGGTGGACAGGTCCTGATAGAGGTGGTGCTCAGGGTCCCCCCTCCCCCTGCCTCTGGAGCAGCTTGCGGGAAGAGTTGATGCTGCGGGAGAAGTGGGAAGCGATGCGCTGGCAGCTGTCCAGCAGGTTGCGTGTCCATAAAGTTCCTTTGTCCCAGCTGTCCCTCAGCTTGCTCCCTAGCTTGAGAACATCCCTCATGACCAAGTGCAGCTTGTGCGCCATGCACACCAGGCCTGGGAGGGATGCCTCTTTCAGGGCTGCCAACATGTTGCTTCCCGTGTCCATCACCATGAAGCCACGGACAAACCCTTCCCCCCTGACCGTCCACTCCTTCAAAGCTGACTTTATGGTGGTGGCGATGTTCTTCCTAGGATGAACAACATCCATCCCCCGGGCCTGGAGAAGAACTACCCTGTGTCCCGATGTCAAGCATGGCACCTTTCTTTGGGTGCCAGTTCTTGGCCTGGGGCTGTGGAGGTCCTCTGGTTGCCACCAGTGGTCGGTAATGCCAAGGTAGCCGTGATGGTAGCCACTCCAGAGGTCTGCTGTGAAGTGTACGGTACGGCCTTTGGCGGCCAACAGCTCCCTGAGCACCATGTCTCACATGCACTGGTAGAGGGCAGGCAGGACTTGATGGTCAACGGTGCACTGTGACGGCATGGAGAACCTTGGGGTGAAATGCTGAAGCAGCCTGCGGAAGCCCACGCCCTCCACGACAGATCTCCTTCCCAACTGTTTGATATACAAATATTTATATAAATATATATATATATATCTGAGAACATGTGCTAGGGTCTGCATCCCATCCTGGGCCCATGTTAGCCTTCTTTTTTCCAACAAGATTTCAGCAGGTAGGCAGAGAGATTTACAGTATAATCCTGTACAAAGTAACTTCAGTCTAACACCATTGATTTCTAGCCTCTGTAGAATCCAAAAACAAAAACCATGTAATACATTTTGTTCACAATCAAAATAAATTAACAATAAAAGCCAGTTGTCGAAGACCATCTAATCCGATTAGATGAAAGGGATACAAAAATCAGAGTATACTTCTGTATAAAAATGGATATGTTCATGCTGATTGCAAAGGGGTAGCTGTGTTAGTCTGTTGCTGCAAAGTAAAGCAGATGTCCAGCGGCACCTTAAAGACTAGCACATTTATTTCAAGGTGAGCTTTTGTGAGTCAGCGCTGACTTCTTCAGATATGTATGAAAATAAACCTGAAAATCAGTCTTATGTTTTCTTTTCCCCACATAATGAATGAGCCCTTGAAAGATTCATGACAGAATTCATCCTTGATCTTAATCCCTGCCCTGCCCAACCTGCCCCATAAGAAGGATTCTAAGATTGATTTCCACATCTGAAGAAGTGAGATATTCATGGCATTAAAACAGAAGTAACTCAATACAAAATAAGACTTGACGCAGGCGATATTGTCATTTTTGTAATCAGGGCTTTTTTTCTGGGAAAAGAGGTGGTGGAATTCAGTGGGTTCCCCTTGGAGAAAATAGTCACATGGCTGGTGGCCCCCACCTCCTGATCTCCAGACAGAGGGGAGTTTAGATTGCCCTCCGTGCTGCCGAGCGGCATGGAGGACGATCTAAACTCCCCTCTGTCTGGAGATCAGGGGGCGGGGCCACCAGCCATGTGACCATTTTCAAGAGGTTCCGGAACTCCATTCCACCGCGTTCCCACTGAAAAAAGGCCCGTTTGTAATAGATACTGAACAATCTAGTACATTACACCTCTTTTTGTCCCATGTATGCAGAGGTTAGAGCTAAATTTCTTGCTAAGTTGTTAGTGGGGCATAACTTTACCTCTGATATTGACAAATTAGTTTTTTTGTTATCTGATAATGATTCATTTGTCACTAGCAGAGTATCCCTGTTTGTCTTAGCTGCAAAAAAGATTAGGGCCAAGATTGTTTCCTCAGAAACCTAACTTTTTTCATAACTGCCTGGTATTTATTAAGGTCCCATTTTAATTGTATTTTATCTTTATTATTTTAATAACTGTATTTTATGCTTGTAAGATAAATTTCTATTTTTACTGTTCTTAACATTGTATTGTGATGGCCTTTGGCCGTATACAATTAAACCTACTACTACTAGTAAAAGTTTAAAAAATCTTATTATACAATATGGGAATGTTGCAATATATAAATTATACCCAGATAAATCAGAAGTTATTTGCTTCAATACCAATTTAAATGATTATAATAAAGATAACTGGATCTGGAATATGAAGGTTACTGACCAAGTCAAGTATCTAGGTATATGGTTAAATAAGAATAATGCTAGTATTTTAAAAACTTTGATCCAGTAACAGCTGAAATTAAAAAAACAGTTTGATCTTTGGGAAAACTTAAATCTATCCTTTCTTGGACGTGTAAATATGATCAAAATGATGACCCTTCCTAAATTTAATTTTTTATTTGGTAATGTCCCAGTTGAAATCCCAGAAAAAAATATTAAATGAATGGCAGCTATTAATAAATGCTTTTATATGGAATAAAAAATAAAACAGGATACACTGTAACAATATGTATGACAGGAAACTAAATGGTGGCTTGGAAGTACCTAAACTCAAATTTTATTACCAGGCTACTAGACTTGGTTGGTTGAAAGACTGGTTATTGGATACAATAGAAAATACCCCAGCCCTTATTGAACAATCATTCGTGAAGGTACCCTTGTGGAATTGGCATTGGGTAAAGAAAGAAAATAGGAAGAAGTACTGTAACAATGGTAATACCTTTGTAAATGTATTACTTAATGTATGGGATCAAGTTAAAAGTAAACTGTCTCCAGGACTCTTACCACTAGCATCTGTCATTAGTAACACGATAGATGATAAGAGCTCAGAATTTTTACCTTTGAGAAAGTGGGAAGGTTCAGGATTTAATGAATATATAAATTCGTTGGTTGATAGCCAAGTGATACCATACAATGACGTTAAAGACATTTTGGGCCCCAGTTTTTCAGTATTTGAATATCTCCAGGTTAGAAGGTATCTATGTGAACTGATACAAAACAGAGTTATTTTAAGACTTAGAATGGAGTTTGAGGAAATACTTCTGACAAACAATAAAGGTATTATTTTGAGGTTGTATTCTTGTTTGTTAAAACCAATGCTTAAACCTGATCAAACCTTTCGAAGTAGATGGCAAAAAAATACAGGGAACGTCTTCGATGACTCAGCATGGAAATTTATTTTCACGTTACTGTTTGCCTTTCTTTTGGAGAAAACTTGCTGAAAATGATTTATATGTAGCACTTAACTCCTTCAAGGTTAGCAAAGATATACAAAACCAATACAAACATGCTGGTTAGACATGGGCACGAACAGCATTATGAACAGAAAACACCCACAAACAGCCCAATCTGCTATTCGGGAGCAAGCTGTTGGTGAGGCCCCATCCTAAACAAACAGGTGGTCATTAAAAGCTTTGTTTGTTGCCTTAGGCAGCCTTGCCAGACAGTCTGGCACCTGCTGCAATCAATCCCCTTGGCAACCGGAGGGAGGGACTGAACTCTGTCTGAACTCCTGGCTTTCCTTCTGGCTTTAACCCTTCAAAGTACTTCCAGCAGAGAGTCCCATTTTTGCCACTGTGAAGAGAAAATGACAACAAAGGGGGAGACCCATGCATCATGCCTTTCCCAGGGTGCAATCTCTCTGAAACTTGGGGGGTCTTTGAAGGACAGTGAGGACTATGTTTTGGAAACAAAAAATACCCTTAAATAACATGATTGGTTGTTGAAAATAAAGGAGATCTATACTTTAGTGAAATTAACTGCATATCAGAAAAATAGAGTATAGTTCTTTTATGGTCAGAAGCAATACAAAGAATAGAAATAGCAATTATGTAACTGAAGGAGACATTGATAGTATGCGCCAGTGAAGTGTGATTTTGCTATCCGTGGAGATGGGGCAGGAAGTTTTGGATCAGTGATAGGATTGGTAGATATCAATGTTTTTATCTGTATCCTACATTCCTTTTTGAGTATGTATGTTGTTCCTTCATGTATGTTTATCATTTGTTAATAATATTTTTTTTAAAAAGAAGTGAGCAAGCAGTGACTCACAAAAGCTTATACTAAAATAAAAGTTAGTCTTTAAGATGCCACTGGACTTTTGTTTTGCGTTCACGCTGACTGGCTTTCTTGTGGTTCAGGTA
Source organism: Eublepharis macularius (assembly GCF_028583425.1). Taxonomy (NCBI): domain Eukaryota; kingdom Metazoa; phylum Chordata; class Lepidosauria; order Squamata; family Eublepharidae; genus Eublepharis; species Eublepharis macularius. The sequence continues at coordinate 85,902,326 of NC_072796.1, read as the reverse complement.
CGATTCTGACTGTGGATTTCTCAGCTCAGGCACTTACCCATTACCCTATACAAATACCTGTAAATCTAATACCATACAATATTTGGAACAATTATGCTTTAAACAATTGCAAAACAAATAAAAACTGTCCAAATGAAGTATCTCTCTCATAGACTTCTATTCTTCTCCATGTCACAAAGAAAATGTGGCTCATCTACCCCTTTCATTTTAGACTCTCAAGTTTTTGAGAATCAAAGTTCCATTTTTCTTCGTATCTGAAGAAGAGAGCTTTGAATCTTGTTGGTCTCTAAGGTGTCACTGGACTCAAATCCTGTAAAATCTTTGAAGCTTCCTGTTTAATTCTTCACCTACAGACTCCCCTGTGAACAAGGAGATCTTCCCTTGGCTACTGCTGCAGGAGAGAAGGCAAGTCAGGCACAGCCACCCTTGGAGGCTCACTTTAGCTTCAGATCCAGATTTGGAGTAGGGAGTGAAGAAGGGCTGTGAGCCTGCAAAGAAAGTGACTAAAAAAAGAAAATGAGAGAGCCAAGCTGGAGCCAGCCCCAAAGCAGCTGTGCTAAAATAAACCCCCGACAGCACGATCCTAAACAGAGTTACTCCAATCTACGTTCATTGATTTCATTTTCGATGGAGACGATCGGCTTGCCGAGTCAGGGTGGCCAGATCTGGTTCTTGGCCAAGTCTGAATTTCAGGCTGTGAAATCGAGTTTGGAAGAGGCTTTGAAAAGGAGCCCTCTCAAAGGCAATGCTCAACCAGCCTCCTTCAGCACTGCAATGGCCTTCTCCTCCTCCTCATCTGGCTGTTGGCGTGCATGATGAGCACTTGGCTCAGCCCTCCACCCTCCTTCTCCTCCTCCTCCTTCTTCCTGGCCTCTTTCTGCCAAGACCAGGTTAAATGACACCTTCACCACGGCAGTGGCTGAGGTGCTACCTCCTTTCCTGTGCTCTCTGGGGCTGAGGAAATCTCAGTGGGTTCAGGCTGCACAGGTCAGGCCAGGCCCCATTGCCCAACTCTGCTCTGTTTCCTAGCTAGAGAGCCAGCAGTGGCTGGAGAAGAGAAGTGGGACAAAGCTCCATCCCTGCTCCATCTCTATAGGGCCTGCCTGCAGGCATTGATTAAGTGGGAGGGTAGGGCCACCTGAGAGCTACAGCTGAGAATCTGTGAGCGGAGGACTCAGAATCTGTGAGTGATTGCTCACACGCTCACATTAGCAGGAACAGTGGTTGAGATACATATATTAGATTAATGACAGCAATGGCTATTGGGACACATTTTCCCACATGATTTTTCATGACCATAGCACATATCTCTCCAACATTATCTTTTATCAGAACATTTTTTTTAATTGTCTTATCAATCTAATGAAACCTATTCACACAGCTCAGTTATCAGACCTTTAACAATGCCTGTATTGCTTACCTTTCAAAATCGTTTTGCCCTTTCTCTTTCTCTATTTTGCCTACTCTAATAAAGTTGACAGTGTCTACAGATGTGCTTGCCTGACCTATTTTATAATGTACTCTAATAATACAAAGAATAGCCAGTGACTGTGAGAAGAAGTGTTTGTATATTTTGTAAGCTTAAGCTTTCAGAGCATGTTGTGCAGTGACAAACCAACAATACAACAGGAAACAAAATCTCAGTGACTTCAGCTAAAGTGTGCTGGTACAGATGCAGTCTAAATAACATCTGAGAGTGGAATGTGTGTGTGTGCACATTTGTGGGAGGGAACTATTTTATGAATAGTTGATTTTGTGACAGAAGTTGTCATGCAGAATTGTCTCATTTGCTATTAGTCTAGGTGTTAAAATGGGGCTATGATGTAAGAACATCAAGATGGGAACTGCAAAGCAAGGGCAAAGAGAAAAAGTTAGTGACATCCTGTGGCATTGTCTTTACTTAGAGATACAACTATCCAACTCCAGAAGAGATACAAACTGAATTAGATCCAGAGGAGTTAGCCGTGTTAGTCTGTAGTAGCAAAATCAAAAAGAGTCCAGTAGCTACAATAAAACTGAATTAGTAAAACAAGATGAGAAAGGACTAGTCCCATATTTCCCAGTACTTAAATTACTACTCCATAGTAGCTCAATTTACCAATATTTATGTTTCTAAGAGATTTTGTGAGACAATTAAAGGCAAATAACTAAAAAACATAACACAACTATAATACTTATAATCATTTGATTATACTTAGAATGGTTCTGAAAAATTGAGAAGAAATTGTTTAATAATGCAGTATTTTTGGAGCGTCACAATCCTTTAGGTGCTACATAATCAAGAGGCACTGTGAAATAAATGTTCCCAAGTATCTTTGTTCCATTATTGCAGATTCTTCATCATTTTTCATTATTGTTTGTCACCAGTCAATGTCCTAAACCTGTGATGAGTGATAGGGGAAACTGATTGATCCTCATGAAGTACATAGATGTTGCAACAGTTGCTTGATGGGCCAATGGCCACATACTAAAGGTACTACCAACATCTTATTTGCATTTTTTTAGCAGGCAAAGCCATGCAGAGAAGATAACAGTAATGTGCTTTCTAGCTAAGTCATTTCAGGTGAGCATGATGAACATCCACAATCTATGGCCACTGTCACAAGCAACTCCTAAATTGCTTGTTGTGTTGTCTTGCATGTCTGCAATAACATCATCAATTGTATTAAGTAGACTTGAATATTAACTTTTTCACACTGAGAAATACCATACCAATTTTCTAGTGGCAGGAGAGGACATGACCCAAGAAGGTGAACCTCGACTCTGTTTCTCTTTTGCAGTAAATAGGCGCTTAGTGAAGGATGATCTATATAATTCTGTTCTCAGGAACAGGAACACTATTCAATTGAAGTACCTGCATAAAAAATGACTATTTCTCATACTGAATGATGTATTAATTGTATTAATGTTTTTTAAAAGAAGTGTAAGAGGGAAAATGTTGTTATAAATGGGGCCTATATATTGTATCCTGGTATAAAAGTTTGGGTGAGTTCAGAAACAATTTTAGAGATAGATTTTTTTTATTATTATTATGGCTCCCATTCTTGCATAACTGAAAAGGCAACAGTCCGTAACAGTTTATCCCCACTCCTCCACCTAAAGCCAGCTGGGTGACCTTGGGTCAATCACAGCTCTTAGAGAGCTCTCTCAGCCCCACTCACCTCAAAGGGTGATTGTTATGGGGATAATAATAACATACTTTGTAAATCACCGAGTGGGTTAAGTTGTCCTGAAGTGTAGTATATAAATCAAATGTTGTGGTTGTTTTTATTAATGGTTGATGGTAACATTTCACATTTTTAGGTTGTCAAGTGATGACAGCAGTTATTGCTTGAATAATATAAGGTGTGATCCCATATTTTGTGTATGTAATATTTAGGTTTCATTACTTCCATTTATAATGAAGTTGACAGTAGAAAATTACAGGGCCTGATTTTGAACTTAAAACTGTTTTTCTTGGTTATTATTTATCCCTTCTGGACATTAAAACATTGACTTGGGAATGGGATCCCAAGTCCCTGTTTTAAAAGTACAAAATGCTTCCAAATTTTGCGTATGCATTAATGTGAAAACATAATCAAATGCAGGCATATATAAAAATAAATCTAGCAAACCTTTGTGTTGTGTCAGCATACTATTAGTGTCCAAGTATTAAGAAGGAAAATTCTCAGAAACCATGGGGAGTGTGTCTGTCTTCATACTATAGGGATGGCTAGCACTGCCTTTATTGGCCTTTCAAGTACTCTTCATTTGGTCGAAGAACAAGATATGGGTCCAATAGCTCCTTAAAGACCAAGGTATGAGCATTCAAAAGTCATGATCATATGACTCTTGGAAAGAAGTCTGGCTAAATATCTTCAAAAACATTAACCTCACTATTTCAGGAGTGGAAAACGGAATTCTGATTTTATGTTGGACTGATACTTATATGATCCTACCTCCAGTCCATAAGCTGTTTTGCAACTTTATAAGAAATAAATGTTCAGTCACAATTCTTATCAAAGGAAAGCAGAAAGTGCCTATATAATATCCATCTCAACTTACATACCATAGTCAATGGTGCATGTCAAACTGGGGGAAATTACATAGTCCCAAATTGTCTCCAGCAAGACATCACAGTCAATTATCTGACTGCCACAACTCATCATGCTGCAGCTGCTACCAAGCTCAGTTTGTCTAAACCAGCTCCTACGACTCCACTTATGTCAAACGGGATGCAGCCCATGCTGTGAGGCAGGTTGGATTAACAATAATAAGGAGGCAGACTGAGCAGCGAGTGAAGAGTTAGACATGACTGGTGGTGCAAATCCATCTTTACAAGAGCTTTTGTTTGCTTTGTGGTACAAGAGCTGTGTGAGGTTTATCCTTCTAAGTAGGGGGGGGGGAATGCATTGATGTTTTTGACCTCAATATTATCCCTTTGGTTTGTTTTTGACCTCTTATTTTTATACAAAAGGATGTGGCCTTGCTGAAACACGTCTAGAATAAAAATTGCAGGGACTATGGTGAGGAGAATCTGAGGCAAAATATGGCAGCGTTGTGCCTCAGGTGAAAAGCTTTGGTCTTTTTGATGGTTCCAAACCCTTCATAATTCTACACCTATGCACAAATGATCCATTTGTTAACCTGTATTTCGGGGGTCATTAAAAATATTTTTCTCTCACTCCACGGTATTTAATTATGCAGAGAAAGGGGGAGAAATCAGTTTAAAACCAGGTATGGGAAGAATGCTGACAAAAACATAAATTAGAGGAAGAACTTAATTTAAAAAGTGTCAAAAAGGATAGATAGTCTTAGTTCAATAATAAAGCCTGGTTCAGAAGCCTTCTATCTTTAAATAAAGCATCCACACACTCTATTACCTGTATACAACCAATCTCTGATTTCCAATCTAGGTCTGTTTGCGTTTTGTGTGATTAGCATACAAATGCCAAAAAGAGAAAATGTGACTATGTGGGTGATGATGATTAGGAGGGCATGCCTGTGACTTTCATGTAAATGGCTTATCAGCTTGGAAGTAAAAGTGTTTGAGATGTAAATGCTGTTTGTTTTGAAATGACTTGATTTACTTAGGGCCTGTGATCAGTATAAATGAACACTGTTGGGTTATTTTTTGCATGATCTAACTGTAGAGGAGGTATGATGACGAGTAGAACTAGGCTAACTCTCCAGTAGAAGTTATCAAGCACATTTTTAGCTGACAGTGTGTCCATAAGAAGTCCACTGTATAAGCACCCAAGATGACATTGAGGAAAAGATTTTTAAAATCTTATAAGGAACTCTCTATTTGAAATCAGTGTCTTTGAGTGCTAAACCCAGCTATACCCTATGAATTCAGTAAAGAAAACTAAAGCAGTTACGGGGCATAAACTGAGGAATGGCACACGGTTCTGATTTTAAAAATCTAGCTTCAGATGTACAACCATGTTGATTAAGGACCAACCCTTTTTTAAAAAAATTTTTTTTTATTGGTGAGTACATAATTAATACAGACATTCCCCCTCTTACCTAATTTATATCAACCCCACCCTTTCCCTCCCCCCTCCTTGTAGACTTCCAACAGCTTTCCAGCCCTTAACCTATCTTATTACTTAACTTATTTTCAACTATATTCTTCTAAATCATATATATATTATAACTCTTACTCTAAGCGTATTCAGATTCTTTTATATATACTATATCAAATCCACTTATATATCCATTCTCTACGTCACTATTTAAACTGTATATTTTTAATAAAGTCTCCTTAATAATAATACTAGCTTAGGTTAATTAATAGCTAAATTTTCCCATTAATGGTAAAGTTACTTCTCTCTTCTATTTATAAAATCACAAATTAATAGTTCTCAAACCGCCACAGTCCTCCCTTCACATCCCATTTTTTTTCTAAATATTGTTTCAATTTCCCCCAATCTGCAATGTATTCTCCTGGATCAAGATCTTTCAGTTTTCTTGTCATTTTGTCCATTTCTGCCATGTACAGCAATTTGTAAATCCAATCTTCTGTAGTTGGTATTTCTTGCACTTTCCATTTCTGCGCATATAAGAGTCTTGCTGCTGTAATCATGTAAAATAACAATGTTCTGTACTGCATTGGAACATCTTCCATTCCCAAGTTCAGTAGCAACAATTCTGGGTTCTTTTTTATTTGGGTTTGCAAAACCTCCTTAATTACTTCAATTATATCTCCCCAGTATTGCTTAGCTACCTCACAAGTCCACCACATGTGATATAATGATCCTTCATGCTTTTTACATTTCCAGCATCTATCTGACATATTAGCATTTCCTAGCGCAATTTTCTTTGGTGTTAAATACCACCTATACATCATTTTATATACATTCTCTTTAATATTAGTACAAGTTGAAATCTTCAGTGTATTTTTCCACAAATGCTCCCAGGATTCCATTGTTATTTCTTTGTGAAAGTTTATTGCCCATTTCACCATCTGGACTTTAACTGTTTCATCTTCCGTGTACCATTTTAGAAGTATTTTATAAATTTTCAAGATTTCTTTTTTACCTTCTTGTAAAATCACTTCTTCTAGTTCCAAATTTTTCAATCTTATTCCTCCTTTTAAACAGTCCGAGCTGTAAAGATCTCTGATTTGCCTATATTGAAACCATCCATAATGGGGAGATAACTCTTCTTCCGTTTTTATTTTTAACATTTTATGTTCCATTAATATTATCTCTTTGTAAGTTAAACATTGTTGTTCATTATAGACAGCTCTCGGATCTATTACTTCATATGGTACCACCCATGAGGGGATACCATCTTCCATATAGTCCTTATATTTCTTCCAGATTGTGAAAAGGCTTCTTCTAATGTAGTGATGCAAAAACATAGAGTCCGCTTTTACTTTATCGTACCACAAGTAGGCATGCCATCCAAACAATTTTTTATGCCCCTCCAGAGCCAGCAGTTTACGGTCTTTTAACGTTATCCAATCTTTTAACCAGACCAAACAAATTGCTTTATAATATAATCTTATATTTGGCAGTTGCAGTCCACCTCTTTCTTTCGAATCTTGTAATACTTTCATTTTCACACGGGGTTTCTTGCCTGCCCACACAAAGTCTGAGATTTTCCTTTGCCATTTATCAAATTGTTTGAAGTCTCGGATAATTGGAATTGTTTGCAGCAAAAACATCACACGTGGTAACACATTCATCTTCACCGCTGCTATTCTTCCCAACCATGACAAGTTTAATTTGTTCCATTTTATCAAATCTCTATTTGTAACCACAGTTTTTCATAATTATTTTTGAATAAGTCTATATTTTTCGCAGTCAGCTCAATGCCTAGATATTTCACTTTGTTAGTTACCTCGCAATCCGTTATCTCCATTAGTTCTTGCTGTTTTTGCTTTGTCATATTCTTACACAATATCTTCGACTTTTTTTTGTTGATTAAGGACCAACCCTAATGCCTTGCTTCCAATAGTGGTCAGGGCCATTGTAACAGAAACACAGACTTTATTGATTAATTTAGAAAATGTATATTCCACCTGTCCAGAGACCTGCTTGAGACAGCTTACAATTAATAAAGCAAAACCACAAGCATTAAAACAAATCTATTAAAACACAAACATTAAAAGACAGGCCAACACCATCAAAGCATGGTCAATAAAAAAACAGGTCAACACCATTAAAACAAGACTGAATATAACAAACAACATAAAATATACACTGAGTAGCTTGGAATGATGTAGATAAAATAACCACACAACAATTAAAATGCTAAATCCTTAGTTCAAAGACTGGGTAAACAGGAGTGTGTTAGTTTGGTGGCTAAAAACAAGTAAGGTAGGTATGAGATGAGTATCATGGAGCAGAGCATTTCAAAGGTATGGTGCCACCACTGAAAAAGCCCCAGAAAAGCCCCTCATTTCAAGGCAGTGGCACAGAAAGCAACACTTCAGAGGAAGATCTTAAGTGCCATGCTGGACCATACAGGTGGAAACAGTCCTTCAAGTATCCTTGCCACAAGCCATTTAGGGCTTTAAAGGTACAAGCCTGCACTTTGAATCCTGAAGTTACTGATTAGCCACTGCAGATCTCTCAAGACAATCTTTATATGCAGTCAATTGTACCTGAGTTTTGTCTGGCCTGAGCTTCGGTTTATTGGCCCTCATCAATCCCATTACTTTTCCCAGAGATCCATAGACCCAACCAACTCAGCTGATAAGGAGAAATAGAGCTGGGTTTCATCTGCATATCAACTGCACTGCATTCCAAATCTCTGGACAGTCTTCCAGTGGTTTCATGTAGATGTTAAACAACATGGGAGACAAGACCTAGCAGGACTCCACAGCATAAATGCCATGGGGCTGAGTAGCAGTCCCCCAGCACCACCTTCTGGGATTGGTAAGATAAAGAAGAGTGGAACCTCCACAGCAAGGTACCTCCTACTCCCAAATCAGCTAGCCTCTTCAAATATACCACGGTTGATGGTATCAAAAGCTGAGAAGAGATCCCAGATAATCAACAGGGACACACTACCCCTGTCTCTCTCTCAATGAAGATTTTCAGAGCTACCAAGGCTTTTTGTGTCCCAAACCCAGGCTGAATCCAGATCAAAATGGTTCTAGATAATCTGTTTCCTTCAAAACTGTTTGAAAACGTGTAGTCTCCACCCACTGAAGCACCTTGTCCAATAATGGAAAGTTGGCCACTGGGTGGGAGTTGTTTAGATCAGTGGGATGCAAAGATGCCATCTGCAGAAGGAGCTTCATGGCCATCTCAAAGCAGTTGGAATGATACCCTCCTGCAAAGAGGCATTTATTACTTTTGGACCCACTTGTCCAACCCAACCTAATTTGATACCAACAGCCATGAGGGACAAAGGTTGAACCTAGATGTGGTGGGGTGCACATTTCTAAGCAGTTTGTTCATCTATGCAACTAGAATTGAACATCCTGAATTTTAACTGAACCATCCATGGCATCTAAGTTGTGAGCAATGTGAGCAATGTTATCTGCAAAATGCATTGCAAAAGAGTCACAACTAGACATGGGCATGAACAGCATTACGAACGAAAAAAACCCATGAACAGGCCGCTCGGCTCCTCGCGAACGGGCTGTTTGTGATGTGCCATTCCAGCCGAACAGGCGGTCGGCACAAGCCTTGTTCGTTGCGCTCAGCCGCCATTCAGGAAGCTATATACTCAGGCGTCTTCAATCAATTGTCTCAGCAACGGAGGGGGGGGGGGGAGTGCCTGAACTCTGTCTGCACTCCTTCTGTCACCCCAGACTCCCCACTCAAAAAGCCCAACTTATCTTGATGGACAGGTCTTCCTTCCAAGTGTGGAGCTGCAAATTGGTAACAATTGGTAACGAGGGAGCAGACACCAGTGGGGAGGGAGGGAGGAGGGGGTTGTTCTGTGGCCATGGGAACTCCAATCTCATCCCTGCAAACCCTGTTAGGCACTTCTGACTGCCAACCACAGGCCTCCTGCGTTTCTCCATGAGTCCTCAGCTTATAAAAGGGCACTGCACTCCCAGTTCTGTTTTCACTTTCAGCAAGCAGTGGAGAGGGAAAGAGCTCTTAATAGCGTTTGGGAGGAGAGAGTGGGAGAGTGCATTGGAGCTGGGCTTTTTTCTGTGTGTGTGGTGGGTGGGATAGGGAGCTATCCCCTCTGGTTCCAGGGCTGCTGCCAGGCCCTGGGGCAAAGCTCAGTGGGCACCTCTGCTGAGGGCTCACATTATTATCAGTGCCTGATCTGATCAGGCTTCTGGGAGTGCTGCTGGGCTAGGGCTCTAGCCCCAGCCTCTAGTTCCAGGGCTGCTGCCAGGCTCTGGGGCCAAGCTCAGTGGGCACCTCAGCTGAGGGCTCACATTACTATCACTTCCTGATCTGGTCAGGTCTCTGGGAGTGCTGGGCTAGTGCTCTACCCCGTCCCTGTTGTTCCAGGGCTGTTGCCAGGCCCTGGGGCCAAGCTCACTGGGCACCTCAGCTGAGGGCTCACATTATTATCACTGCCTGATCTGGTCAGGTCTCTGGGAGTGCTGGGCTAGTGCTCTACTCCCTCCCTCTGGTTCCAGGGCTGCTGCTAGGCCCTGGGGCCAAGCTCAGTGGGCACTTCAGCTGAGGGCTCACAGTGTTCTCTCCTTTTCTGTCCTCTTTAATTCTAGTTTGGTGGCACAATGAGTCTTCCTGTTGTGTTGGCTGCCAAGGGTGGTCGTGGGGTGAAGTGCGAAGGCAGTCCTCCTAGTTTACTTGTGGAAAGCAGTAGTGGGTGAGGCTCGTGGGCAGCAGAGAGTCCTCCCGCTCCCCCAAATTCACCTATGGGGGCTGTGGAGGAGGCCAAAGAGGTCTTTCCACTGGGGGAGAGAGGATCTCTCTCAACATTTTGAGGAGGGGATGGGTGACGGATCCCTGGAGGAATGGTGTGTGTTTTATGAAAGATACCTCCCGTCCCCATCCCAAACTCTTGGTGGTGTCCCTTCCTGCAGTCCAGCCCTCACCCTGTCATCAGTGGCAAGCTCTGCAGCGCAGCCTGTAACCGTTCATCCTCCTTCCCCAGGGACAGTTAGCGGTCCACGTTTCAACGCCTCCATATGGAGGCACATTTGGGCCCTTCCTAATGACCCTTGTGTGGTGCATTGCCGTGCCTGTGATGTCCTGGTGCGCAGGGGCAAAAACCTGAAGCACCTGTCTTCGACGGTCCTGACTTGGCACCTGAAAATGCACCACCCGAGCCTGTCTCCGTCCTCGCCCAGTGAAACATCCGTTGGAAGGAGAAAGGGGGCGACCAGCTCTTCTGAGCAGGGATCAGTGGGAGGGTCACCGTGCCCTGAGGGTGATGCTGGTGGGAGTAGAGCGCTCCAGCAGGCCGTGTTTGCAGAGGTTGTCCCCTCAGGGTCTGGGACAGCGCTGCTTAGAACGTTGAGGTTGAGGGCTCAGGAGGCAGGCCTTTGCATCTTGGCAGAGACGATTGTCCTACATGGCTTGCCCCTATCCATTGTGGAGTGCGTGGGGTTCCGCAGGCTACTAAAACATTTTGCCCCTTGGTTCTCTATGCTGTCACCGCACACCCTTGCCCATCAAGTCCTGCAGGTATCTTGAATGAGGGCTGGTACATTTGGGTCAGGTTTAGCCAGGCCCACTCCCACTGCTAACAGGTTTCTGAAACCTTGCTAGGCCTTCCTGGCACAGCCAGATCATCATGACACCTCCTTTCTGCGAAGGCAGGAAAGTGGGTGATGCTGGTGGCAGCCTCCTTTGGGCACTTGCACAACAGCTCAGGAGCTGTTGCACATGTAGTTGAGCTGCACTTGTTGTGAGGATAAAATGGAGAAGAGGAGAATGATGTAAGCCACTTTGGGTTCCCATTGGGGATGAAAGTGAGGTATAAATGAAGTGAATACAATTTTTAAAATACTGTTAGTCATGTTTACTTCCTCTTCTCCAAAGAAATGGTCAGCACACTGGGGCGATTTATTTTAGTTTTTTTTTTTAATTTGGGAATTTCTGCCCTGGATCTTCCACTTTATTTGAAAGATCTACTAAATATGATTTATGAGAATGCAAGTGCAATAGAGGGCCAAGCTACACATGACGAATGACACTTGAACAGCAAGTGTATTTCTCCCTGTTCACTTGCCCTCCACTAAATCCACTTGCCGTTCAAGTGTCATTCGTCATGTGTAGCTTGGCCCAAAGACTGTAAAATGTTCTGCATACAAAAATGTCTACATAAATGCTAATCACATAAAGTACAGTATAAATTTCAAGTGACGTGGCTTGCTCAGTGACAGAAGGAGGATCCCAACACTGCTTCTTCCAGTAATGCAGCGTGTTTCAGCACTGAAAGAATCTGGTGTATATTTGGATACATTTTCATAGAAATAATACCATAAATGACAAAGTAACTTTTAATTATTATTGTGAATATTAATATTATCCTACAGCTCATATGCATCAATATTTTTTGCCATTAATTTTTACTCTTCTGACCTTATCATAAATGAAGTGGCAATAATGAGCCTCCAAACACAAGTACCTCTTAGACCACTTTATTTTATTTCTGCCTGAGGGCTATACTAGATATGATGTTCTGTGGATCTGTGGATGGGAATGGACCTCCCACTGTTTTTCAAACTGCAGAGAGCAGTTATGCCCCTCTCCAATTCAAATCAGGGCCATGACATAAGGGGAGGTTAACTTTTCACCCTTTTCAGCCTGGAAAATCCACAACAACCATCGTTCTCCGGCCGTGAAAGCCTTTGACAATATATTTTCACCTTTCTCATTTTCCATTCTCAGTTGCCCCCTCCAGACTCTTGGTACATGTGCCAACAGGGCTGGTGCCAGAGTTTTTGGTGCCTGAGGCCGGGGACAGCTTCAGGGCTGTTGCTGCCCCCATGTGCATGTGTGCGCGCACACACCCAGACTGCTCAGTTGCCCCGCACCGCCCCAGCCACCTGCCGTGCCTGGCCCACAGCTGTGCGGTGGCGGCAGCAGCAGCAGTACGGGGCAACTTAGAGCCAGACCAAATGAGACGAGGGTTGCACAAGTTTTCTTGGGAAATGTAGGAGATGCCTTCCCCTCTATGCCACTGCTCACTGCCCTCTCTGAATGTGTGTGTTTGTGTGTGGGGGTGGAGCCCCAAAGCATTCCTTCCCATCTCCTGCCTGTCACCTCACAAACTAGAAAGGAGTGGAGGAAAAGTGATACGTTTCTTTTGGGGGACTGGGAGGGGGAGGGGACAGAATAATGACTGAAGAAAGCAAAGGGGAAGGGAAAGGAGAAAGCGGGAAGGACCTAGAGAAACAGCTATGCCTCAGGGTGTGCACTTTGAATGAGCTGCTGAAGATGCAAATCCTTCTTCCAGGCACATGCCCTCCTCCCCACCCCCCACACTAGGGTGCCCTGGGAGAGAGCAGCCACAGCCCACCCCGGAATGGTCTTTGGGTACCCTCGCGTCCAGCAGGCTTGTGCCTGGAGGAAGGATTTGTGTCTTCAGTGGCTCATTCAAAGCACACACCTTGAGGTGCAGCTGTTTCTCTAGGTCCTTCCCGCTTTCTCCTTTCCCTTCCCCTTTGCTTTCTTCAGTCATTATTCCATCCCATCCCCCCCCCCCCCGCCCATACCCCAAAAGAAACATCACTTTTCCTCTGCTCCTTTCCGGTTTGTGAGGCGACAGGCAGGAGATAGTGGGGAATGTTTGGCATGCATGCATCCTCCCAGCCCTCCCGCTCAGTTGCTCCGCAGCATGCACCCCCACCCCCAGCGCCCCCTCCGGCACCTCTGCACTCGAGGCAATTGCTGGACCTGCCTCCATAGACGCACAGGCCGTGTGTCCCAAACTGCAGAATGCCAGACCATTTTGTTTGACACGCAGGCCCAATTCTTTGCTCAGCACTCAAGGCAAAGCTCTGTGCTAGGTGCTGAGCTTGCTCTAAGTACACCTGGCCAAGTAAAACTCTTTATCTCCATCCACTTTTTTTTTTTGCTAGCAAAGCAACATCTTTACAGGTGTATTCATTGTTTGGCACTTGGATCCAAAGAGGTTGCCTACCTTAGCACTAGAGTATGTTTTTTAGGCTTCATATGTTTCTAGAAATTTGGTAGTGAACAGCTAATCTAATGTTGTAATTTGAAATATCAAATATATCTATTTTGTTTACTTTATTACTTTCTATGTGGTTATAGAACATCATGAATGGAATATAAAATGAAAAGAAATTCTCCAGAAAGTAGTTGACTGGGCAACAATATAAATAATGTTCAATGTAGGTTAGTGTAAGGTGATACACACTGAAACAGCTCCCCTCCCCCAAGTTCAAGTATATGCTAATGGGATCTGAACTTGCTGAGGCTGAGAGGAAAAGAGACCTTGAGGTCATAATGGGTAGTTCAATGAAAGTATCAACTCAGTGTGCCACAGCAGGGGGAAAAGGCATTGTGGAGCTGGAAAAAGCACAGAAGAGATGATTGGGGGTTGGAGCATCTTTCCTATGAGGTAAGCCTGAAGAGCCTAGGACTTTTCTGTTAGAAAAAAGACAAGGGGGGGGGGGTAATAGAGATTATGCATAGGGTAAAGACAGAGGACAGAGAGAACTTTTTCTTCTTCTCCCAAAATATTAGAACTTTGGGGCATTCAGTGAAGCTGATGGGCAGGACAAAAGGAAATTACTCAATGAGTAATTAAAATTAAGAGTTGTATGCAAGAGGATGTAGTGATAGCATAGGCAGATTTAATAGGTGATTAGACAGAGTCATGGAGGTTAGATCTATCACGGAGTGATTCTGCACAAGTTGGATAATGCACTTCCAATCCCCTTTATTTGGAATGAATTTTTTTGTGTGTGGAACAAAAAATCCACCTCAACCGATAAAGTGCATTGAAAGTGCATTATACAAAGTGTGCGGAATCAGCCAATGTCTACTAGCCATGGTGTCTAGAGGGAGCCTCACACTCAGAGGTAGTAAACCTCTGAATATCAGTACCAGGAGGCAACATCAAGGGAAGGCCTTGGCCTCTATGCCCTGTTGTTGGCCGTCCAAAGTAACTAGATGGTCCATTGCTCTGATCCTGCAGAGCTCTTCCTAAAACCATAAGAAGAGCTCTGTGAGATCAGATTTGTGGTTCATCTAGTTAAGTTTAAAAAGAAGCAAAAAGTATAAAATATTTTTCTGTTCTCAAAATGTGTTAGAAGTAGCAGAAGACTTTTACAGTACTCTATTAAAATCTGAAATATTATGGTGATGGAATCTATATTCTGCACCACTACTTTGTTATTTATTACGTAGAAAAAGGGATTAAATTCAGGTATCAAATCAGTGTTTTTGCAGGACATCATCAGAGGTTCTGTGAGAAATCATGGAATAAACAAACAAAACTTAAATTGACTGGAAAATGCTTCACATTTTTCTTATGATGTAAGCTGACATTGTGTGTGTGTGAGTGTGTGTCTATCAGCTCTTCACAAATAATTTTTCTTGATAATAATTTAGCAGTAATTTAATTGCATTTCCTGCCATCAACTTTTTTCTATCCAGTAATGTTTCATTGGTAGAGAATTTGAAAAATTAATTTAGGGGCTCCTCCATGGAAAAAAGATTGAGAAACACTATATTAAACTGCAGATTTCAGATGCTTGCACTTAGCACATTGTCATGCCACCTGAGAACCTAGTGATTGGCTTAGATAACCCACAATTGTAGACTCAGCAGGAAGATTGTTCTCTGGAATGGCTTTGGCACCATCGTCAAGTCTCTGTTAGCTCCTTCTGACTCCTCCCGTCTTTGAGGGAGGAGCCTGACATTTGGATTATATCATTAACCAGAGTCAGAAGATCCACAGAAGAATGTAGTAGCTGCTCCTGCAGGCTCCAAAGAAGTCCACGCATCGCTTTTTGTTTTTTAAAAAGCCATCTTCCTTTTTTTATCTTCCCTGCTTCCTATCATCTACTGTCTTATTCAGTATCTGAATTATTTATTTATTTATTTATTACATTACATTTGTGGACTGCCCTCCCTGTCAGAAGGGCTCAGGAGTAGAGGAGTATTGGTGCTTTTACATTTTTTAATGGTCCCTTTAACTGCTGTCTTAAAAGTCTAAGGAGACATTGTTATTTAAAGACCCTTTAATCCCCACTCCCATAAACAGAGCACTGATTTTACCTTCCTTAGATTGAAGCAAAGGGTACATTTTTATTTCTGTCTTTGGAAAGGACTTTTCATTTCTGTTTTGTTTGGAGTGCTGTTCTTAGTCCTAAACTACTCTTGAATATAAAACAGAATCTGCAAAGACATATTAACACTCAGGGCTTTTTTTCTGGGAAAAGAGGTGGTGGAACTCTGTGGGTTGCCCTCGGAGAAAATGGTCACATGGCCGGTGGCCCCGCCCCCTGATCTCCAGCGCTCAGCGGTGTGGAGGGCAATCTCAACTCCCCTCTGTCTGGAGATCAGGGGGCGGGGCCACCGGCCATGTGACCGTTTTCAAGAGGTTCTGGAACTCCGTTCCACCGCGTTCCTGCTGAAAAAAAGCCCTGTTAACACTTAACTTCATATTAATTGCAGAACATGATCCTTTCACAGCATGGAAGGTAAAGGGGGGGGCAAGTCTAGTCATTCTGCCCTTTCCCACATAATTTTTGTTTTCTCCTATGTTTCACATGCCTTTTCATTGCACCAATTTTTATTGCTGCAGTTCTGATTTTAATGGCAATGGATGCATAAAAACAAGCATAAGTTTTATTATAATAATGCTATCGTATCTTGTTAGTATGGCTAGAAAAAATACATCATTTCTGCCTCCTGGAAAGTAGGGTAAACCTATATTTTTAAATGTTCATTCAATTCAATTATATTTTCACTGTAAGTGTAGCCCAATGGCATTTAAAAGCCTTCAAAAGCAAGTACGGAGGCTTTAAACTTCTGGAATTCACAGACATGAGATGTAATGATTGAATCATGAGATGTCCACACTCGTTTAGCTGACTTTAAAATAGAACAAGATACATTAAAGAGAGATAGGTCTATCAGTGACTGTTAGCAACTATGATCAAAGGCCAAACTAGACATGATGTGTTTAAACAAGTCTGTTCTGGGTTCCCCTGACCTGTTTTGCTTTGGAACTAATTTTTAAATCATCACAGGGAGCTAATTTGGATTGGAACCATGGAACAGAGGAGAGGAGTGCTTCTTCCTTCTCCCTTTTGCCATTGGTTGAAACTACCTCAGGGGGACTAGGGATGCCAGTGCCTCTACCTCTTGTTTCCTGGTGCTACTCTGAGAAGTGGTGGGGGAAATATTAAAAAATGGCTGTTGGCTGTTGGTTTGGGTTTTGTCCAGAAATGATGTCTCACCTCTGTAGGAATCGCCAGAAACTGTGTGGTAAAAATAAAGAGTTTCTAGAGATTACTAGATACGTGTCATGCCACGTCCAGGTTTTTCCCAGAAGTGATGTCCCACCATTGCTGATGGCCACCTCATGTCCCTATCCCTTTAGTTTACTGCTGGTTGCTGACTCTAGGGATACCTTAGCCCTGTTGGGGGGCCTGCATGTACAGAGAATACTGCCAGCATTGGGGCAGCTAACACTCCTAGGGGCTTTTCAGCTCAAAAATGGTGAAGGAGGAAGGCAGAACCCCCTCCCCCTTGTGCCAAGTTCTTGATCCGAATTAGACCCTTGCAGTGCTTTAGAGATTAATTCTCTGCAGCTGCTG
This sequence comes from Eublepharis macularius, assembly GCF_028583425.1. Taxonomy (NCBI): domain Eukaryota; kingdom Metazoa; phylum Chordata; class Lepidosauria; order Squamata; family Eublepharidae; genus Eublepharis; species Eublepharis macularius. The sequence goes on along the minus strand of NC_072796.1, from coordinate 85,885,147 downwards.
AGTTGCTGTGGTGAAATTGAGTCGGGTTCAGGGAATTAGTTTTTCTACTTTGGCCTGAAATTGAATCTTCTTATTTTAAAGTTAGTAACCCTGTGAATACCAACGATGGCAGACAGCAGCAGGGGGAGGCTTTGGGCCTCTGGACCCTGCTTGTAGGCTTCAGTGAAATGGGATGCTGAATTAAATAGGCCATTGGTCTGATTCAAAACAACTCCTCTTATGTTGTTATAGGAGGGGAAACCTGAGAATCAGTAAACAGCAAGGGAAGTTTACTTAACTCTTTTTCTCCTTTTCTCCACTAAAAATAATTTCTAAGCAACTGTGTGTTTTCAAGAACAGCTAGGAACTTTCTGTGTACTGCTATTTTTGCTAATGCAAGAACTTTAAAAAAAACAGATAATGGCTTTTCCAGCAGTTGCTTCAAATGGCCTTTATGCCATATCAAACCAGCAGTGACATATGGTGATGCTCTGTAACAGTGACAGTCTAAATATATCCTCCAACTTTTAAGATATAGAGAGAATTATTTACCATGGATACAATTCTCCCTAGCTGCACTTTTAATGCCATGATGAAAAAAAAAGTATTATACTTTGGACCTTCAGCCTATGACAGATTGCATTTTGCATGGGCTGGTGACATGACAATGTGACTGTTTCTAAGACCAAACCATTGCATAATTGATAAAGTGAAATAAATGATTCTAAACATAAAAACTTTTCCTAAAGAGATCTGTCTTTATTTTCTTACAGTAAAAATAAATAGAGAATTCAAGAAAGACACAATCTATATTGGCTGTGATTCAAAGCTTTTCAGGTTCTCAGTAGATATAAAGACCTTTGAGCAGATTGAAACTGCCCTCATATATTCTATATTAAGGGAAATTCTGTGACTGACCACTTCCCCATTGCATGGGGCAGGGAGCACTAATTTGTCTTGAAGAGTAATGACATAATAGAGCAGTCATATGGGAACTCTGGAATAGCAGGGCTGATTTTCAAATATTTAATAACAATTATCAGACAGTCATATCATAGAGCAGCTAAAACTGCAGCTAAAACTGCAGTCCTGAAGAATTATAATCCAATTAATTGTACTAAGTTGGACTGAAATCAAGTTTTTTCAGGTTTTTTTTTACATTTTTTCATTCACTTTGCCTGTTGTTTTTAACAGGTTATTTTTCCAAGTCTTGTTACTTTCAGGACCAGCTAACTTTGTCTGCCTTGTTTGATTTTCTTCTGCTTTAGCAAACTGCTGTTTGATTAATAAGACTTTATGTTTTTCAGACTTGATATATTTATTTGACTAAGATCTGGATTTCATCATCTAAACAATCCCTCCCCTGCTTTTGCTTACATTCCCCCATTCCCCCCTTCTCAGTCTTTCATTCTTCTGTGTGTGTGTGTGTGTGTGTGCGCGCGCGCGTGCAACTAGGGGGGTGCAGAACGAAAATCCTGAGCTGTAAAAAACACAGACCTCCCCCCCCCCCCCACACCCCATTTTCAAGCCTTACTCATGACTCTCTGGAACGTAAGCACTAGTGCTGGCTGCTTGGTAGTGCTGGCAAAACCCCTCTCTCATGAAATCTGTGGGGGGGTTTCCCCTGAATTCTGGTGTTTACCAGCAATGCAGCGTGAGCTCACATTTCACTTTGAATTCTTTACTGAATTTCACCCTTCCAATCAGATTGTTGCAAGGGAGGAACAAAGAGCACACCTAGCCAATCCAAAAGAGACCTGCAACTTTCTTTCCCCCCCTCCTCCCCCCTTCGCCCTTCCTTGTTGGCTGGAAAGAGACTTTTCTTGTGAAAGTTGAAAAGACTAACTGTGGTGGTTGGGTGTTCAGGGGCCTATAGAATTTGAATGCTTTGCTCAATTTCCTTGAAACTTGGAGGTTCTTTGAAGGACAAAAAGAAGACTCTCCACAGCAATTTTGGTGATATTTGGTTGAAAAATGACGACTCTGGCCCTGCCTTTTCTGCACAATTTCCCCATAGGAAATAATGGAAGTAAATGATGGCTGGGGGGTGGGGCTTGCTTGGGGTCCTGTATAATTAAAAAACTTTGCCCAATTTTCTTGAAACTTGGGAATTCTTTGAAGGATAAGCAGAAGACAGTCCACTGCAATTTTGGTGACATTTGGTTGGAAAAGGACAAGTCCAGCTGCCCCAGAAGTCCCCCATATGAAATAATGGAATGATTGCTGGGGTGGGAGTGGGGCTGCAGTGGAAGCTTTCCTCACTTTCTGAAAGGAAACAAATAACAAATCACAATATGCAACAAAGAAAAATGCAGTTTTCAGTGGAAAGTTAATTTTTTTATTGCCAGTCACTGTAAGAGTAAGGAAATGAAATGAATGCAGACAGGGCTTTCTTTTTTTAATTCTGGTGGCTGGGTGAAGCTCTCACGCAGGCTAGCTACTGGTTGCTTGTCATTTTAGGAATTAGTAGAGAGAACTTATTGCAGCTGTGCAGAGAGACCTGCTTTGGGAGGCTGTAAAATCTCCCCTCTTTGTTCAATCTGCTTGAAACTTAGGAGTTCTTTAGATTAGAGGGAGGACTGTGTTATGTGCAATTTTCCCTATGTATAACCAGTTGGAAAGGGGGTAGATATAGTCCTCTTACCGCATTGTTATTTCTCCATTCATTCTTGATCATGTATTTGTCATGCTTTTGAGTATCATAGTACTTGTCTATTTTGTCTGACTGATAACAGGTTTGATCCAATGAAGATTTCTGCTCCTTCCTGTGCTCAAGATCAGGAGACCATAATGAATAAAATTAATGAAGGGGTTTCAGTAAGGAAGGGCAATTGGGTGGAATTACGAATGAAAAGATTTAAAGATACAATCCACTTTTCTTGGAGTTAGGTATCAACATCCAAATTCCTCGATTATAAACTTTAGTTTTCTTCCAAGCTTAATTTTCAGTTTTCATATTATTTTCACTGTCTTCCTAATAGTTAATGTGAAATTTGTCTTTTTTACTGGTTCACAGCACCATATTTTAGCTACTATGCTACACTGTCTCTAAAGGGTTAAAACCCTAACAATTGTACATTATTTCATTTTAAAACGGTCATTTGTGAATTATTGGAATCTGAACCAAGTAAATTTTTTTCTTTTTTGGTAGAGGTTTGTAACAATATATTTTTAAAATCCAATAAATAAGCTTTCTCCCTTATTTAATGTGCACCTTTCTTATCAACATTTGATTACTGTCATCATCATTCACTCCTTCAACCTGATGTGCTTTGCTGTCTGGCAGAATAATAACAAAACACATTTCCCATAGAGGCTTCCAGGCTAGATGCTAGACAGATGTGCCTGATTTCACTATGTACTCTAGAAAGGGTAGATGGCTTGTGTATTCACAGAAGATTCATCTGAAGCATCATGAAATAAAATGTACGGAAAAATATAATATTCACAATTAAGATTTTTAATGAATTGCCTTGTTAATCCATACAGTGTATGCATGTTGCAAAATTTTCAGACTTAATTAGTATACTTGGTGATTATGTTTATTTCCTGATGTACACACTGATTAAGCATTGTCCATACACTGAAGCTTGAAGCTGAATCAGTCTATAAAGTAGCACCTTGTTTTGTAACTGGAGACTCAAAATGCAAATAGATCAACTTATGTAAAATTAAATTAGCTCTAATAGAACCCATTTGGCTTGAGCAGCTGGTGTCACATTATAAACAGAGTTCTCTTGTTATGAGAAATAAAGGGCTTCTGTTGACAGATGCTTATATACTTTTAAATGACACATGCACAGGAAAAAAAATCCCTCAAGTAATGTTTAAGAATGAGCCTTAAGTGAATGAATAAGAGGAAATGCTGAACAAAGTTAGCGAATCTTTTCCACAGCTCTTTATATTGTACATACAATATTAGCCCGCACTATGCAATGGCATGACTAAAATACATATAAGTAAAAAATATTAACTATTACATGTATTATTGCAAACAGTACAGTACCTTCATTCTCCTTAATTTGTACTTGATACACAAATTGATTTGAGAGATGTCCTTCAGGATGTTTGTTTTTGATGTTTAAATCCAAAATGTTTTGTTTCCTGTCCCTGTCTGCTTTCCTTTCCTGTTTCCAGCCCTCTTATTCTCATACAGAACCACAACATTCTGAAAGATTCTGAAAGATCTGGTAGGGGTGCAATTTTAGAAATTTTATTCAAGTTCCGATTTGGTAATCCATTGATTTGAATGGAAACACATATCCTCTTAGAACTCCCTGTTCAACTGAAAGGAAATTCCCAGTGGTTTTTGCTGTCATCCAAGGAATCCTCCCACCCAAATTACCTACAGTAGAGAAAACTTGCCAGACCATTACAATTCTCCTTTGCACACTGGGCAGTGAGAAACATAGTGATGAGTCTTTCCTCAGGCCTTTCCTGCTGCTAGGACCCTGGTGTGGTTGGATGGCAAGAGCCCATTTTTAAACAAATATGGCAAATGGTGATAGACCCATACAAGCACATGGAACATGCACTGTGTCCATTAATTTCAGCATTGTTCTTCCATCCCATACCTAATTAACTTTTTCATATACATTAGAGAGTCACGAGGATTGCTTCACACAGCAGAGCGCATTGAGATAAAGGATGGTAGCACGTGGGCTTTACCCTCCCTTCCTTTGCCAACTCTCCATTTTTGTAAAAGAGAAAAATACAGCCATATCCACACCTGCTTTACTTTCAAACTATCTGACTTGTGTGTAACTGGGTATGCATTTGTGCCCAGAAATACTCAACAGGGTAATGATGTGCAGCATCACCACTAGATGTCTCTTCTGCTTGTCCTCCTTGTTAGGCAGGCATGCCACCCCTGTGCTGGCTCACTCTTTCCCCTTTCCCCTCTCCGGCCCTGGGTGAAAAGAAACAGAACCAGGGAATGAACACTGAAGATTTTTCAATGTTTCAAAAATAAATGCTTCTGAATGTGAAAGGAAATTTTTTGGGACTAGTTACCATTTTGAGATTAAAAAAACAGGCATATTTGGGTCAGGTTTTGATTAGTTGGGTTATGAATACACATCCCTAATTAAACATGGATAGATTTTAAAGGAATAATTTGGGTGACAGACAACTACTCTCCGAATGGGTTTACCTAGAAATGAAGGAAACCAAGGAATCTAGTCGCTGCTTGACAAGAGGTTGCAGATGATGCCTGGTGCACCACAGATGGGTCCTTAACATAGAAGACTGTTACAATGAAATGCAATAAAGAGACTCAGATCTTTAATAGTGTAAGGCTTTTGAATGGTAGATGAAGTCATGGACCAGAATTCACTTTCCTGTCTTATCACAATGCTATATTTGTATGAGTTCCCTTCTACCATATTTTGGTGGGATCCTGTGGATCTGTTCTGCCAGCAAAGGTTCTTTCCTTCCTCTCACACAAGATGGCCTTCCATCTGCTGGAGGAAAGTTCCACTAGCAGAACTAATCTATAGGAACTTTTACAACAAATAATCCTAAATTTGATTCAAACTAAATGTATTGTTAATGTAAGGCACTTCTATCCATGAAGCAGAGTTTTTTTGCCTCCCGCCCACCACTGCAGCAGCATCCCTGAAATGATGCTTTTGAAGGAAAGGGGGCCATTTGGATTCCATTAACAAAGATGTCTTCCATTAATGGAATCCATACTTTAGATCCAACCCCATCTTTAAACAATTATGTTTAGTACAATAGCTATATAGACACCTTATTTTTTCAAGTTTAGGAGCATCCAGTCAAATAACATTTCTTCACTATGGGCAGAAATCTTCCTGCTGTTGAACAACATGTCCCCCCCACCCCCCCGCCAGTAGTCTGAAATCCGAATTCAGTTTATGTTTCTAATGCTTTCTCTGTGGACTCCCCATTTTAAACCCAGAGAATGGAAAAATAGCCAGCACTCATTCCAGACTGAAATGAAAACAGCCAAAATCATTGTACCATAAAGCAAAAGGACAATACAGAGCAAGCAAACTAAATCCAAATGTGTTTAAATTGCTGCTGTTTGTATGAGCTTTTCAAATGGTCTTTATAGAAATGGGGGGGGGGGGATAATGAAAATAAGGGCAAAGTTCCAAGGGAATGCAAAGCTCTGACACTTTTTTCCTGATAACTTTAACATATTCCTGAGCTATGCTGCTGTGCTGTGTAAAGTAGAGAGATGGCTCTCTCCCTAGGCTTGTGTATTCTGTTCATTGACAAGGGACCATGAACAAAAATGGGTAAAAATGGGTAATTTGTTCGTTCTTTGTCTAAAGCTGCTTTGAATCATACTCATTGACAGAGGTAGGATACTGAAACTGGTTTGCCCAGTTTGAGTTTAAAGAATGTGCGCAACAAGAACTGGAGGCAGCTGTTTGGATTTTAGAGAACTGGATTGACTTTGCTGTGAATTTAGCTGCTCTTTGATAAGGCTGCTAGAGAGGGTGGAATTTCTCTTTCTGAAATTTTCTTTTTTAGATATAGCAATTGGTTCCTCTTAATCTCTTCTTTCAAAAGAGGAATTCTTTTTGATTTCTCATTAATTGATTTTTGGAAGTTCTTTGGGTTTTTAACCATGTGATAGTATGGTTTTTCTTTACCCCATGATGGTGCCTTTTGCACCCTTTTGTTTCTTCATCCGTCTCATCCCTACCTCACTCACAGGGTTGTTATGAAGATAAAAATGGAGGCAGCATGAGGTAGTGGTTAAGATGTCAAACTAGTTTGACTCCCCTATCTGCCACAGAAGCTTCCTGGGTGATCCTGGACCAGTCACATATGTGCAGCCTAACTAACCTCACAGGGTTATTGTGAGGATAAAACTGAGGAGAAGAGATCAATATAAGCTACAGGGCAGGCGGTTTAAGAACTTCCTTGAGCATAGTGGTTAGAATAAATGACTTATTTCAGATGTAATAAAATCTTCCTCTTCACAAAAGATGAATTGATTCGAAACTAACTCAAATTCCTAAAACAGCAATAAAAACAGATTGCTGAATTTCAGGAAGAAATGCAGCAAAAAGGAATTAAGAAAATTCCACTTAAGAACCCTACTCTCAATGTGCTAACATCTGCAGAACCTTGGTGAATAAAGAGATAATTTGGTCAATAAGCAGATAATTTTCAAACTCCCTATCCTGTCTTCTCTCTTCAAAAGGATACTTGTCATATAAAAGTTCATAAGAATGCCTCACTTTTTAGAAGATGGTATGGATAGGGCAGAGATTGTTTTGTAAAGCTGTAGGCTAGGGATGGGCATGAACTGAAATACGAACTGAAGTTCATCATGAACTGGGCCGGTTTGTGGTTCACAAATCAGTGATTCCTCAGAACGCATTTCTGACAAACCACGAAGAACTGCTATAATTTTTAGGTGGTTTGTTTGGTTCGTTTTTTGGTTCATCACTGCAGACAGCCTGGCACCAAACAATCTATTCCCTAGGCAATGGAGGGGGGAGTTGGACTTCTGCAGCCCTGCAAACACCAATGTCAGTCCTCCAAAGCTTGATAGACAGCTCTGGCTGCTTACCAGAGAGCTCCCATTCTGCTCTATGAGAGCAGAAAGATATATAACCCCCAGCTCTCAGGCGAATGGTTTCAGTTTCCAGCAGGCAGTTAGCGAGGGCGGAACTGCTGTTGGATTCTCAGTCACAGAGGGAGGTATTTGAACCTTGTGATTGAGATTCTGGTGCTTCGGGGCTCTGAAGTACCTGCTTCTGTGCCACTGCCAGTCTGGGAAGGTGCCTGGGTGGTGGGTCAGGGCTCTGACCTCACCCCAGTATCTATGCCACTTCCAGGCTCAGGGGCCAAGCGTAGTGGGTTCCTTGGCTGAGGGCTCTTATTTACAGCACCTGTTCCAGCTGGGAAGGTGCCTGGATGGGGGTCAGGGCTCTGACCCCACCCTAGTCTCTGTGCCACTGCCAGGCTCAGAGGCCAAGCATAGTGGGTTCCTTGGCTGAGGGCCAACACAGTGCTGCCTTAACAGCCACAACACCCGTTAGCACCATGAGGGTTAGAGTGGGGAGCAAGGGTGGTAGCGGGGGGAAGAAGTTACAAGCCCATCCTGCTGACCCACTGGTGCCCAGCACTAGTGAGGAGATCTCAGAAGCAGAGCCTCTTTTTCCAGATTAGTTTATGGGGATCAAGGAGGAAGCAGAAGACTTGTTAGTGTTGTCAGAGGAAGAGCAGCTGCTAAAACTTTTTGAGGAGGAGTGTTCTCAAGGTGCTGATGAATCAGGGGTCATGGAGAAAAATCCATCTCCTCCTCAACCACTTGGGGCTGCCCCTGCCTGCAGTGCACCCCTCCCTCAGTCCTCCTGGCCCAGCCACACACAAAAGCAGTTAAGCCTCCGTCCTGACCCACCAACTCCCAGTCCCCATTTCAGGTGCACACTTTGGCAGCATTTCCTAACCCTCCCCAATGATCCTTGTGTGGTGGGTTGCTGGGCTTGTGAGGACCTGGTGCATAGGGGCTCAGACCCCAAACACCTGTTGTCCACCACCATTTGCAGGCATCTGCAGAAGCACCACCCGAGTCTGTCGCCTCTAGAGCAACGAGAACTATCCAGTGGTGGGATGAAGAGGGCTCCTGAGCAGGGAGAAGGGGGAGGGGAACAGGAGTCCACCCCAAGGAAGAAAACTCACACTGAGGAAGCTGTGGGTGGGAGTGAAAATTCCAGGCAGGTTACCCTTCAGGAGGTTGTTCCCTCAGGGTTGATGGCATTGCCAAACAAAAAGAATAGGAGAGGGCTCAGGAGGTGGGCACTCGTGTAGTGGCTGAGATGATTGCCTTGGATGGACTACCTTTGTCCTTTGTGGAGGGTGTGGGCTTTCACCGGATGCTGTGTCATTTCAATCCCTAGTATACCATCCCCTCACTGCAGACCATTGGCTGGTGAGTCTTGCCCTCTATCTACCACTCTGTGGCAGAGCTGGTCAAGAATGAGTTGTCCAGAGCACAAGGGTGGACTGTGCTCTTTACTGTGGACCTGTAGAGCAGCCATCATCATGATACTTTTCCCTCACTGCCCACGGGTGGCAACTGGAGGATCTCTGGACCACCAGGGAAAAATCAGGGCCCCAGGAGGAAGGGACAGACCTGCTGAAGGTCTACAGAGTGGTTCTGCTCCAGGCGTGGTGGATGTATGTGGACCACACGGGGAGGAAAGTTGACACTGTGATCAAAGCTGGACTGAGGGAGTGGGTGATGTTGTCCGTGGCCTATGTTACGATAGCTCATCTGTTAAAAAAAAAAATGTGGTGCAGGATATCATGTCCTATGTGCCCATTTTGCAGGGGGGAGAGGAGCTCGACATTAGCTCCACAGACTGGCCAATCCTCTCCCAAATGATCTGTGTCCTGAATCCATTTCAGGACACCACCAACCTGTTCTCCTCCTACACAGCCAGCCTGGGGCAAGCCATCCCCTTGATCCTCAGGCTGGATCAGGCACTGGCCAAAGAACTGGAAGGGGAAAAGCTGTTCTCCTCAGATCAGGGACTTGGTGAGGAGGTTGTAGACAGGCGTGGCCACCCTCTTGCATCTTCTCTGTGAAGAGACTGGCCTGCATCAACAACTCCCATTTAAAGGTCAGCATTGCCATGCACAATGCTGAGCTCCTACAAAGGAAGCAGAACCTCAGCAGAGAGGTCTGGAGGTTTCAGGTGAAGTGATGCAGCTGGAGGGAAGAGGGCATAGAAAAGGGGGTTTTTTTGCAGAGGAGGAGGAGGCGGTTGAGCCCAGTGCCTCAGGCCATGAGAGCCCACCAAACTAAGACCCGCACACACACGCTACTGGTCCTCAGTGGTGAGCTGGGAGGTTGGCGGCATCAGGAAGGCCAGGTGTGCCCTTGTGAGGAACTCGGCAGAGGTGATGGTGTGAGAGTGCCTTGCCAGGACCCACAAGCCCCCTGCCTCCAATCCTCTGGAGTACTGGGCATGCAAAGCTGCCATCTGGCCAGATTTGTCATCTGTGGCCATGAACGTCTTCTCTTGCCCTCCCCCCACCAGTGCCCGGAGCGAGCAGGTATTCTTCCACCGGGGAGACTTCCTCCATGACTGCCGCTCACACCTGGACTTGTCCCTGGTGGATCAATTGGCCTTCATAAAAGTCATCCTCCCCCTGCTGTGCTACCCCATCCTGGACCTTGGGGATTGAAGATCCAGGATCCTCCCCCAATCGAAGATAATCTTGCCCCCCCCCCAACAGCTGTCTGGGGTATCAGTGCTCCGACACCACCCCAGTCTCTGTGCCACTACCAGGCTCAGGGACCAAGCCTAGTAGGTTCCTCAGCTGAGGGCTCTTCTGTAGAACACCTGTCCCAGCTGGGAAGGTGCATAGGTGGTGGGCCAGGGCTCTGGCCCCACCCCAGTCTTTGTGCCACTTTCAGGCTCAGGAGCCAAGCCTTGTGGATCCCATGGCTGAGGGCTCTTCTTTCAAAGCACCTGTCCAGCTGTGAAGGTGCCTGAGTGGCGGGTCAGAACTCTGACACCACCCCAGTCCCTGTACCACTGCCAGGCTCAGGGATCAAGCCTAGTTGTTCTTTGCCAGGTGTGAATTCACACCCCCTAGAGGGAAATTTTAATCTCCTTGGGGACCACCCCCCTGTCCTTGTGAGTCACGAACACACACCCCACAAGTGAAAACAAAAAGAGTCCAGTAGCACCTTTAAGACTAACCAACTTTATTTATTTTTTAAAATAATTTTTTATTGGATGGTTAACATACACATAATATTGCTACATTTTACTTATTCCCCATATACCTACTATATGCTTCCCACCCCCTCCCCTCCCCCTTTCTTTTATTGACTTCCAACAGCACTACAACCCCCCATTTCTTATTGCTAATTCTGTCTCCTAGTTGTCATTTTAATGTTATTGGTAAAGATTTAAATTATACCTTATCTTATTTAGTAACTTTCAAAAGACCATAATTGTTCTTTAACATCCCATCTTTTCTCTAGATATTTTCTCAATTTTCCCCAATCCTCGAAAAATTCCTTTGGATCTTGATCTCTCAATTTTCTTGTTAATTTGTCCATTTCCGCCATGTACAACCATTTTTGTATCCACTCTTCAATCTCTGGTATTTCTTCTTTCTTCCAGTATTGTGCATACAAAGTTCTTGCCGCTGTTATCATATAGTACAATAATACTCTGTCTTTTCTATTAATGTCCTCTAAGTGCAAAGACAACAATAACATTTCTGGATTCTTGACAACATTATTTTGGAGTATTAAAGACATTTCAGCACACATTTTAGACCAGAAGTCTCTAGCCTTACTACAAGTCCATCACATATGAAATAGAGAACCTTCGTGCTCCTTACATTTCTAACACTTGTTGGATAGTTGTTTGTTAGCATTGGCTAGCTTTTTCGGTGTTAAATACCATCTATAAATCATTTTATAGCCATTCTCTTTAATACTGGTACTTGTTGAAATTTTTAAGGTATTTTTCCACAATTGCTCCCATGCTTCCATCTTTATCTCATTATTACAATTTATCGCCCATTTTACCATTTGAACTTTAACTGTCTCGTCTTCTGTATGCCATTTTAACAATAACTTGTACATTTTAGAAATTATTTTATTATTGTCCCCCAGTAAAAGTTCTTCTAACTCTGAATTTTTATTCCTAAAGCCTGTCTTCCTTTGATCTGATTCAAACAAGTCTTTAATTTGTTGGTATTGTAACTAGCCATACTTAAATGGTATTTCCTCGTTCTGTTTAAGTTCATTATTTTCAATTTTTATTAATTCTTCATAGGTCAACCATTCATCTCCCTTATATTCCAAATTCGGATTAATCACCTCCGCTGGAACAATCCACATTGGTTTCTCTTGATCTATAATTTTTTTATATTTTAACCAGGTTAGAAATAAGTTTCTTCTCAAACAGTGGTGCTGGAACATTGCATCCATTTTGTGTTTGCCATACTATAGATATGCATGCCATCCAAAAAGTTTGTTATAACCTTCCAGCGTTAACAGTTTATAATTAGATAAAGACACCCATTCTTTTAGCCATACTAAACATATTGCTTCATGATACAAACGGAGATCAGGTAATTGCATACCTCCTCTTTCTTTGGCATCACAGAGCACTTTCATTTTGACTCTGGGTTTTCTTCCTGTCCACACAAATTCTGATATCTTCCTCTGCCATTTTCCAAATTGTTTTTTGTCTTTAACAATTGGTATCATTTGCATCAAGAACATAACTCTAGGCAATGCATTCATTTTGATTGTGGCAATTCGACCTAACCATGATAAATTCAATTTATTCCATTTTAACATGTCTCTTTCGATTTGTATCCAGAGCTTTTCATAATTGTTCTTAAATAAATCAATATTTTTGGCTGTCAGCTCTATTCCCAGATATTTTGTTTTTTGTACCACCTCGCAGTTCGTTACTTCCATCAATTGTTGTTGTTTCTTCTTAGCCATATTTTTAGTTATTATTTTCGACTTCTTTTTATTTATATAAAAACCTGCAAAATCTCCAAACTGTTTAATCTTATCTAACAGTCTTGGCAGAATTTGTACTGGGTCTTCCACTATAAACATCACATCATCGGCAAATGCTCTTAACTTATATGAAAACCCCTTTGATTTTATTCCTTTTATGTTCTCATCTTCTCTTATTTGCCTGAATAATATTTCTAAGACCATAACAAATAATAACGGCGACAGTGGACAACCTTGTCTTGTTCCTTTTCTTATTTCAAATTTCTCTGTCAGGTCATCATTGACACAAATTGCCGCTCTTTGATTCTTATAGATCGTCTTTATTGCCTCTATAAATTCTTTACCTAAATCCATCTTTTCCATCGATGCAAACATGAAGTCCCAATTCAAGTTGTCGAAGGCTTTCTCTGCATCCGCAAAAAAACCCCAACTTCTTTATCTGGACGCTTGTCATAGTACTCAATGGCGTTTATAACCACCCTCAGACTGTCCTTTAATTGTCTATTTGGCAAAAACTCAGCATGATCTTCTCCTACAAAATCCATTAGCCATATTTTAAGTCTATCTGCTAATATTCTTGCAAATATTTTGTAGTCGTTATTTATTAATGAAATTGGTCTATAATTTTTGACGTCGAGAATAACCAACTTTATTGTAGCATAAGCTTTCAAGAATCACAGTTCTCTTTGTCAGATGCAAGTGGAATTTCAACCGCCTTGTGGCCTACCACCTGTCCACACCAGGTGTGAGTGTACACACACACACACACACACACACACACACACACACACACACACACACACACACACACACACACTGGGCAGGGGGAGTATGGGGGCTACCCACTACCCCAGGAGCCCAGCATCAAGGGAAGGGAGGCGAGCAGGTGACTGCCTCCTGGGCCTGCAAGGAAGGGACGGCTACCCGCAGAATCCATGTCCCCTATGAAGAAGCGTGCAGGTGACTGCCTCCCAGGCACCAGGAGAGTGTGGCAGGCTACTCCCCAAACCAGGAGCCTGTTACCCCCATGCAGCCGACCTTTCAGGTCATGACCAAGGACCCGTAGGGATCCTGCAGGGCTGGGCTTTTGGGGGCTGAGGTGTTGGGAGCTGCCACTCCCCATCTCCTCCCTCCTCCCTTCTCTTTCACTCCCTATCCCCTCCGCCCACTGCACTCGGCCTGAAGCTTCCAAACCTCCTCGCAGAGATCCTGCCTCCATTGGTGGAGCTTCTCATTATGAAATGCAATGGTGACATGCAATGGAGACTTACCAATGCTTGGCTGTCCACATCTGCCTCCTCCAAATTTTTGTCCCCCAACAAAATCCTCACTTTCAGCCTCCTTTCCACATCTATCCTCTCAAAATGTCTGTCCCCCCAAGAATCCTGTCTTTTAGTCTCCCTCCTCATGATGATTTCTCTCCTACCAATGATCAGTGCTTCCAGCCTCCCCTCGCACACCCCATTGGGGAGATAGAGTCCGGCTGTGGCAACTCCCATCCAGGGTCTGTTTCCACATTAAAAGGTTTTCCTTTCTGGCTTCCAGGCTCCCTGTCCCTCGCCTGCCCCATTGGGAAGATTTCTGTTACCCCCAAGTCTCCTTCCCCCAGGATTAATCTCCCCTCATGGATCACTTCTCTCCCTTCCTGTATAAGAATATTCCTGTCTCCCCAAAGAAAATCTACACCTTCCCCCCAAGATTAACCTCCTCTCATAGATTGTCTCTGTCCTCCTGCCATTTAAAAGAACATTCCTGTCTCCCCAAGAACATCTCCTTGACTGTCCTCTCAAAGAGTACTTCTCTCCCCATTCCAGGCCCAGAGCAGTTTAGCTGGTCCCAGGGACCGTCATTCCACTCTGGGGGGGGGGGTCATTCTATTCTCAAAGGAAGATTCTCTAACTTCATCCCACGTTTTCATTGCAACTTTTTGGTGCTGCAATGTATTTCAATGGAGATAATGCAAGTCAACTGGCATTCATGGCTCCCATTATTTCTAATCAAAAAGAGTCCAGTAGCAATGGACTCTTCAGTATACAAAGATACTAATCAAAAAGAGTCCAGTAGCACTGGACTCTTCAGTATACAAAGATGAACAGTAGATCTTTGGAGGGAAACTTCTACATCCCTTTTTCAGGCAAGGGGACATCCCAAAATGTTCCAAGGTGAGAACTGAGTAGCGCTCTGATCTCTAGTTTCTTCAGTGTACAAATATGACTGTTGCCTTACACAGTAGTTCATGTGGTGGAGTTTTAGGTTTATTTTGATGGCAGTATCAAGGCCATTTTCACACAGCCACATGCCCAGAAGATCGCATGAAACCCATGGCATAAAAGCATATTCCTAGCGCAATTTCCCAGCATGATCCCGTTTAATTGCACTTTTTTTGACATCATCAGGGTATTAAAGGGGATCATGCCAGGAGATCTTGCTAGGAAAACGCTTCATGCTGTGAGTTTGCGCGAACTCCAGGGGCGCATGTGAAAATGGCCCTAGTCTGTTTAAAAAGGCAGGGGATGGAAAATACTGTTTTTGTTATCCAGTAGCAATCAACTGGATCAGCATTATTTCTGAGCTACATATAGGCACAGATAACAATGGCTGGAGATCATTTTGAAATTCCTAGTGTAGCTTCTCACTTGGGTCACCAACTGTGCAAAATAAGCATCAAAAACACTTTCAGATGGGCTTGCAGTTCTCCACTGCAGTCATACTTTGTAACGTTATTGGTGGAATACTGACATGCAAATTAATGCTACTCTGTGTGTGAGAAAAGTGAGTGCAGCTCCACTTCAGATGCTCTGAAGACCAAATGATCAGCTTGAATTCAGGACATCTTGCTTTGGCTGTCTAATGTGTCATGATTGAGCCACATTACATGGTGAGTAAGATCTTCAAAAATATGTTGTATAAAATGCTTTTTGCAGTGAAACATTATAATATTAACAGGTAAATGATCATTTTACATGTACTAATTATCTACTGGTGTTGGGAAACTTAGGGCTTGCCACCACAGAATTTTGTGCCAGGATGTTTCAGCACTTGTGGTCTTCAAACCATGTAATAATTAGTCTGATCTCAATGAGAACAGATAGCAAACTGGAGGAGTTTTTTTATCCACGTTAGCAGGAGTCTCTGATCCTGATTAGGGCTATACAGAGAAAAGGTGTTAAAATCTTCCAGCTTGCATGGTATCATCAGAGGGCTCTTCTGTTGATAGCCCTGGTGTACCTCATGCCATCCAGACCCCTCTAGGACATGTGGCCCTTTCCCCAGAAACAGTGGGAGTCAGTGGTGAGGGAGGTCAAGGAAATGATCTGTCTGGATGTGAGTGAGCACCTGAAGAAGCCCCATTGTGCTGGTGCCCAAGCTCAATGGGAGCATCTGATTTGGTATCTATTATCAAGATATTAATGCATCCCATTCCTTGGAGAATGTCCTTATTGACCAACTTGGCACAGCATAGTAATTGTTGGCCCTAGATCTTACAAAGGGATACTGGCAGGTGCTGATGGAGCGAGCTCATTCTGAGGCTTGGAAGTCATCCTTGAGCACCTACCAGGATTCCCAAAGGAGGTCAAGAAGGAGCTGAAATGGGGGCAGCTCACAAATGCAGTGGTAGAAAGGTTCACTCCTTTTTCTCCAGTCTATTGCCAATATAAATTGGGTATCCACAGCTGCTGTTTCTATTTATAAAACTCTGGGCAAGATAGAATCATGGAACTTCCTAAATGATTGAAATCTGACGCTCTGGGAAGCAAGTCTTTTCATTACATTTCCTGGTTTGAGAATTTTCATTTAATATGCGAGGGCTCCTTCCAAAGTGCTTAGATGTTCACACCCTAGGTATTATCTTAAAGGAATAAAGTTCACCAGAAGCGCCACTAACACTCTAGACCCAACAGCTGTTACCTTTAATTAAATCTGTGGTTTTTATGAATGTAAGTAGGACTTGACCTAATCAGACTCATTATAGTCCTTTGAGCTAAGAATCTTTACAACCAAAACATTCATGAATTATGATGCACTCTATACTGCTGACAGGTACCTCTGTAGTTGACCGGCAGATTGGACTGTTTACTATAGTTTTATTGATAATGTTGAATATGGTAGCCGCATTGTAAATATTTTACAAAGAGGAACCACACATTTCAGCATTGGCCTTCATTTCCACCTGTTTACTTTGTACTCTTAATACAAGATGAGTGCAATGAAGTTAAGATTTACATACTTTTTGACATTTTTATTTAATTTTAAAAATATTTTAATTGAAATTAATTCCTTCATTATCAAAAGTACTACACTTATTAAAGCTGCTATAGACTGTTTTTAAGAAATTAACTTCTTAAACTGGGTGGAGGGAATCACCTTCTAGACATAACTATACAATAGCAAACAACTTCGGAGCTAGATTTCAAGAGGAAGAAGATAACCCCAACCCCCACTCTTCTATAATTTTCCCCCTTTATAACTGCTAATATAAAGTGACTAACTTAAAAGTAACCATGTTTCTTGTGAAAGGGATCTAATATTATAGTTATGTTTGTTTCTATTTCTACAAGATGAAGATACAAAGTATCTAGGAACCAGCAATATGGTCTTTTCCGCACAGCTTTCTAGTTTAATTCTATATTACACTAGATTGAGTTCCCTTATTCTGTTACTGTTTCATGGATTTGGATTTCCAGTTTCCCTAGTTCTTCACTGAATGCATAAGAATGCTATTATCTGAGAACATGAGAACTTAGGACACTGCTACTTGAACAATACTCTAAACTTCAGCTGAGGGCCGTTAACAATCCTTGTTGCTTCTGCTGGTTGCCCCCACTTCAGATACTGCTGACTACATTTTCTTAGGCACATTGCATGCATGCACATGACAAACCAGAGACTCACGTCCATTCTACCCAAACCAAACTGAAGCAAGGGACTCTGTTGCAACTTAGCCCAACAGAACTAGTGTCATTTATAGCAGCCAGGCACTGGGTTCAGACAGTAATGTAATACCATAGAACAGAACCAGGCAGTGCCCAGCCATAAGCACAAGGGATTCCCTTGCTTCAATTTGCTTCTGTAGGGCTAAGTTGCAACAGTGTCCCTTACTTTAGTTTGGTTTCGGTAATGGATGTGATTCTCTGGTATGATGTTGGTTCTGGGGGGGATTACATTCCCTTGCTTCAATTTGGATCTGCTGGGCTTTCTCTGGGATCATCTCAGCTTTCATTTAGGAGTGTGTCTTGGCCATGGTAGCCTAATAGGTTTCTGCTATGGGACTCAGCTTTGACTTTCCCCCCATCTTGTTCATGGGTCCAATGTCTTTAAAACTTGATGGCTGTTTAGAAGATAATTAGTAGTAGGTTCCCTGAACATTTGGTAGGGTTTTCTTGAAAAATTCCACTTCCAGTCTCCTGGATAGCCTCCAGATAGTTTCCCCCATAGGGAATAATGGAAAGGGGCTGGAGGCATCTTCTTTAGGTGGAGGACCACAGGGTCCAGTCTTCACAACACTTGGGGGGGGGACTTTAGATGACAGTGAAGGTAGGTACCCTACAAATTTTCCATACAGTTGTATACCTCATCCTGACCTTGATTTACCTGTTGCTATTGCACAGACAGAAGAAGCGGCAAGCACAGGTTAACTGGCCAGCCCACTACCTGCTGCTGCTGATTCCACACCTACATGTCTCTACAGCAGTAACAAAGAAATCACATTTCTGTTCTAACCCATCCACACTGAGAGAAATGAAGACTGGGCCCCAGTGAGTGTTTAGGAGTATCTAGTTGCTCTGTTTATACTTTTATTTCTTTTTACCTTTGTGGGCTGTAGAAGTCTTTTTTTAGCTCTTAGATTAGATATGTATTTATTCCAATTGGAGTTTTTTTGCTTTTATTCAGAATAAGTATTCACTAAAGTTTTTACATGCCCTAGAAACCTTACAGCACTACTACTTCAGTGAAGTGAGGAGAGGATTTATTTTTCATGCAGACAGACTGCTGTCCAGGGTTCTGAATGAGTCAAAGATTTGCTGTGGCTCTTTGTCTTTTTAAAATATTTCTGAAGCTGGTGGCAGCAGAAACTATTCCTGCCTGGTTTGGGTGTGTGTGTCTCATTTTATCATACCCCTTGACCAAGAACAACCCCTCCCTTAGGCACAGGCATCTATTGGTGTTAACATACATCAGTCCCAAGATCATCAGGACATTTACCTGTAAGAACTTTATCACCCTGGATCCTTTAGACTTTTACATTCTACAGCAGTTTGTATATTGCATTCTTAAGTTTGTTTTATGCCTGATGGTCAGTAATAAGATTGCTATTAAATCTGCTTGCATTGATGTAGCTACTGTTTTTACAACTGTTATGCTGCTGAACTTGCAACATGAAACCATTGGTGTAAAAGGTAAACATGGGTGGAGTTGGGAATGAAGCAGAAAGGAGTACTATCAATCATCAATTGCTTATTATGGTCACATACCAGCAGAGAGAGAAGTACAAAGACTGGATACTATGCTTGCTCATAGATAACCATTATGCCAAGGAAATATGAACTTTGGTGGCATTGCTATTCATGCCCCCATTTTCTTTCAGGATCAGAGCCTATGCTGCCCAATGCTTTCAAGGAAGGGACAGGTCATACTATAACTGAAAGCAGATAATTACCTATGTGGGATAGGTAACCATGTCTTAATGACTACATGTCTACAAGCAACGATCAAACATGGAAATCTAGGGGCAAAAACAAGGGTGTGTGTGATGCTGAGGCATGCGGACTGGAAAAATAGTTAGATGGTGGCATTCTACCTCTTAGTCATTCACTCGCCAAAAACCTAATAATGTAACCTAGCTACAGGAAGTGTGTGTTGATGTGGCTGATCATTTCTTATTACTGCCTCTGTATCTCTCTTTCCGTGCCACAGGCAATCAAAATGTTCTCCAGGAGGTGCAGAAGAATTGTTCTTCCCCATACACTGTGCAATGCATAGTCCAAGAAACGGCTATATCAAGCCTAGCCATAGTAATCAGCCGTGGGAATTTAACTATGTCTTCGCTTTTGTACTTTCTTGTTACAACAGACCTGTGCTTCCTGTATATAAAAATGATTCTAGAGGTGGAGTTATATACAACATGGATGTACAATGAACAAACAGCTGCATCACTTCAGACTGAAGGCAGCTAATAAATCAGCAACATCTGCAAGCACACATAAATATCATGAGCAACAATATAAAAAATAGAGTTTAAAACAGCCAAATTTGCTGCAAGTTTACCCTCTACCAAATGCCCTCTTCACTAAAATCACATACCTCCTTAAATGCCTTCTCTGTCCACTTTAGTAGGTCCACAAAAATTGATCTATTACAGAAAAAGCCAGTGACCTGTTTCTATACAAACAATCTTAGGTGAGGATATTGTAATATTCAGGAGCCCATTTCATGCTTTATATTAGTTCCAGTGCTGGAATCTGGAGCAGTTCCAGCTCAGGTTTTATTAATGTCTCTGGATAAGCTGGCTAGAGAAACTGCTATGAAGGACTCAGGCCTTGTGTTTCTTCATTCATTTCTCCTAAATAAAGTTACTCTATGTTTATTTAAAAGATACTAAACATCTTCCTGGATGATTGCAGCATCTTCCAGGTACCATCTGGAAAAAGCTGCCTGACGTACATACACAGTGCATTGGACTATAACTGGAGAAGTGCTTTGATAAGTATGATGGTCTTAGACCATGAAGGATTTTAAAGGTGAACCAGAAATTTGAATTGGCCTGGAAAAAATATGTGACCAGAGGAGTTGATGCAGTACTGGAATTATATTTACTGAGTGGTTGACACCAGAAGATAGTCTCACCACTGCATTTTTTTACCAATTGAAGCTTTTAAAATGTCTTCAAATGCAGCCATATTTATATTGCGTTATCGTACTCCAATCTGGAGTTATGGTAGAGTGTATCAGCATGGCTAGGTTAGTAGACACTACAGAAAGGCCAGTTTACAAGCCAGATGCAATTGAAAGAAGGTGCTTCTAACAACCACACTGATACAAACAGCTTTTAAAGCTATAGAAGTCTTCCATGAACAGAAAGGCTGGCCATGTAATTATCATACTTTAGGAACTTCCTGCAACCTGGATGGTGTTTCTGGAACTGTAACTGTTCCATTCATCATGCCTTCCTTTATTACTCACCTTATTGCCTTTGAGATGGGCATAAACAGTAGAAGAGAGTCTAGTTGTTACCCAAATAGGCAGTCTCCTAATTAGTTGGGGAGAATTAACTTAAAGGAGACAAAGTGAGAGGGGATAACTGGGATTCTTCACCAATGTTTACGGGGATTTTTCCCTTAGAGAACTCTTGAAATAAACCAGCCACACGTTCAGCTGGAAAATGTTTTTTATTAGAAGAGAAATAAAATGGTAAACATACAGTCACTGACACAAAACACATACAAGGCTAACTAAGACAAAATCAGGAAGTAATTTTAGGGAAGGCTATAGTTACCAATCTCGAAGATGGACATCTATGGAGGCAACAGTGAAATGTCCAGAGTTTCATGGAGAGAAGAGAAGGTCCAAATGGATTTGGGTGTGTGTGTATGGACCCAAAGACACACATACACTGGTGGCTAGGAGCTTCAATTATAGTGCAAAATGCTCCCTGGGGTAAACTGATTTTCTTGCCCCCAAGATAATAACTTTATGAGTTTTTCAGAGGTGGATAATAGGTGAAAATGGTGCTTGATGACCCTGTGAGTACTGGATGGGAAAAGCTACTAGGTTTGGTGAATAGCATTAGGTGTTGCTTAATTAGGGTAAATGGGTAAGGGGAAGTGAGGAAGGCCTGGATGAGATTAGTCAAGAGTTTCTTGGGAGACCTCATTATCCTGATCTACGCATTTCTCCAGGGCATGGAGGTGACCATTAGTCAGTCAGCCACTTGACTCCCCTTTTAAAATATTTTCAAGGTGCTTATCTGGCTGGCATCCATTTTGTTTCACTTTATGCCAGGCAGTGCCTTGCACTCCTGATTATGGGGGAGGGTGTTTATGATTTCATATCTATAAACTGCCCCTCCATGGTAGGAGGTGTTTGATTGCTAACAATGTGACCTGGTTTGAGTCTGCAATTTACCCTAAGCTATTCTATGAGACCCCCGCCAGGGGTTATAATGTGGCTCCCCAAACTCACTGTCTTTCTGGCTTACTCTTCCTGGCTTATTTATTGCTGGTGTGATGATAAATCAAATAGTGGAAGGGAGACAAAGGAGGCAAGGCCTTGGATGATAACTGCATTGGCAGTCAACAAAAGTAATGTTGAAATGTAAGCCTGGATGGGATGAAGGGAGGGGGTTGGACAAATCCTGAGACATGTAAAAGCCTGGTAATTATCCATGGGTCCATGTACAATTCTCATTTGCTGGCTAATCTACTGACAGGTATGCTGCTGGTAGTGGCCACCCTCCTAATCCTAACCCATTAAGTAGGGGACTGTTTCTGAGATTTGAACCTGAGATCTCAAGTTTCCTAAACGTGGTGCTGTTCCACTGACCTATGGCTCCATTTCAATCCCTCTCAGCCCTGGTCTGTATGGTTTGGTCTGTATGTGATCGGGTAGAGGGAAGGCATAGGAAACTGCAAAATCACATATTTTTGTTACATCTATGGTGTTAGAAAATTCCTCTGGAGTGTAGGAGATGTGGTTTTTAGACCATTTTTTTCATCTTGTTTGATTTTTGCCTCTAAAATAATAACTTCTGTCAAAAGGTAATGTGGTCACCTCCTACCCACTCCCAATATCCCTTCCATAGCAGAACACAGCATCCCTTGTCATTTTTTAATTGTAGTGTTATTTCACACTGAGCTATAAGAGGGACCCTAGTGCTGCTCCCTGTGAAGTTCATGTTGTGGTTCCCACTCTTCCTTCTACCTGTGGCCCTTTCAATTGAAATAGCGGTTGTTCCCCTCAGATAGAACTGTGTTCTTTAGCGCAGACTTTAAGTTTCTAAGAGCTACTTAACTTTTTTCCCTCCAAGAGTCTTGGGAGCTACTAATCACAACACGGTGGATTGGTGGGTAGAGCCAGTCACAAAATGGTAGCTTGTATAAAAAATTACAGAGTTTCTAGGCAAGGGTTCAGTGCTCAGGAGGAGAAGTCTTTCCTCTGCTGCTTTACCAATAATCCAAAAGTAGAAAATGATAGAAGTTAAAAGAAGAATTAAGATTAAAATCAAGATAAATTAAAAGATCTCTTCACGGAGCACAAAATAACACCACTGCCCAGCTCAAAGTGGAAACGGAAGTCCCACTGCTGTTTTATTAAACCACCCACACCCAATGGTAACTGTCCCTTGCAGGAGAAAAATATGCAGTTACCGCCAGGGCTTTTTTTCTGGGGAAAGAGGTGGTGGAATTCAGTGGGTTGCCTTCAGAGAAAATGGTCACATGGCTGGTGGCTCCGCCCCCTGATCTCCAGACAGAGGGGAGTTTAGATTGCCCTCCACGCTGCTGAGCAGTGCAGAGGGCAATCTAAACTCCCCTCTGTCTGGAGATCAGGGGGTGGGGCCACCAGCCATGTGACCATTTTCAAGAGGTTCCAGAACTCCATTCCCCCGCGTTCCCCCTGAAGAAAAGCCCTGGTTACCTCTATTTTTCCTAGGAGACAGTAGTTCTGTTGTAGAGTAAAAGAGCCCTAATACCACCCCCATTTCTCATCCAGAGGTGGAGAGCATATGCATACATGTGAGGGAGGACAGGCAGGAAGAGAAGTGCAGTCATTTCCTCATCTAGAACAAAGGTGCATGCATATGTGTGCCCCCTTTTCTTTCACACAAAAGAGAAAGAGGAGAGAAGCTGGTGCAGTAACTTTAAAAGGAAGGATAAGCAAGCAAATACAGAAGCACTGGAGGGAGGGTAGAGAGCTACTTTTAATTGCTTGAGGAGTGATGACCACCCCTACCTTAATGTGTTTTAGTCGTGGAGTTTAAAAGTCACTCTTCATAGGAAACAATGGAGAGTGGGTTGGGGCAATTTGTTCTGGGAACCATAGAATTAGACCCTGGGTTCCAATCCTCCTGAAATTTGGAGGGTCTTTAGGGGACAGCCTGGAGTAAGTTCTCTCCAATTTTTTGTGAAGTTGGCTTTAAATATCCCCCTCTGGACATTTTCCCCCATAGAGAATAATGGCTGGTTAAATCCTGGATTCTCTAACCCGAATCAGAGAATCCGACCCAGGTTTCAAGGAACCCGAATTCCACCCCCCCTCAAACCCAGATTTGGATCACCTGGATCTTTTTTTGATGCTCCGTGTCTAGTACAAACTATAGATGGCATTGTCTGTATGCAGTTTCATTGAGAATGAAAGATAGACTGGGTATTCTGCTTTTTTATCAATCACCAAGCGCCCCAATAAGCAATCTTAGTGAGTTGGTAGAGATGTTCTCAGATGTGCTGGAGAGACCTGCCACTATTTGAGAGAGCCCAGGGCTGCCAGGCTGTTCTAGGAGCCTTCAACATGCTCCATGTCAGGGCCAGCCCAGGAATTTATAGCTTCCCTGGCAGCCCTGGGCTCTCCCAAATAGTGGCAGGCCCCATGCATGAAGAAGGTACGGTTTAGACTTAAAATTTTCCCTGAGCCTTTAAATAAAGGTCTTGTTTTAGTGTTGCAGATTTGGCCTGAAGTGTGGTTTGATCATTATTTACTGAAGGCAAAAGTGAATATGGCCCCAACATCCCTCCAAACAGGAGGACCTTTAAAGGTTCACCCACAATGGCTGATGGATCCTTCTAGATTCTAAAATGACCTGGGGGGATTCAGGATTCCAAACATTTGTTCTATTGAGGCTGTGGTAGGAGCTTGGAATATGAAGCTTCTCAAAGTTATTGACAACATTGCTCCTGGCTGACCTCTCCAACCCTTGGGATAGAAGCTGCCCCCATGGTTTACTATGGAGCTGGGTGACCTTAAGAAGACTGGAAGACATCAGGAAAGACACACAAACTGTCAAAACAATCAACAGAGACCTCTAGAAGACCTATAAAATGACAATGAGAGCAGCAAAGAAACATTATTTCTTTGCAACTATTGCATTTGCTAGTTTACAACCATCCCAGTTGTTCAAGGTATCTCAACATCTTCTAACTCCTAAATCTGAACCTTTATAGTATCAAGAACAGACAATTAGCTGAGATGCCTTTGCAAAGTTTTTGACCCCCCCCCCA